>NC_135306.1:202308806-202665472 GCF_048772815.1 Callospermophilus lateralis | reverse complement strand
CTCTGTCTTCCCAGGCATTCCTAGATATCAAGGCCTTTCCCAGCACAATGGTGTCTAGGGAGTCTTGAGATAGAACAACACCATGTAGAACTTGATACAAAGCTCATCATCTAGCATGGAGGATATGTGCACTTATTCTACATCTTTACTTTTTTTTTCTTCTTCTTCCCAGCACAAAATATTCAAGAAAAGTAAAGCAGGAAGATACTTCCACAAAAGTAACACAGTTTTAACAACTTTCCAAGAGTTGATCCAGGGAAGAAAAAAATAAGGAATTAAAAAGTCAAGGTTCTTCTTTAGGCCAATAAAACGTGTCAAAAATTTAAAGGACAAATGGATGCTACCTAAAATCACTCAATATATAAATTTTCTCAAAATAATTTATGAGTTTATGTAATTTCACCAAACAATTATTGGTTTGAAGGAAGACATTGCAAAAATAGTTTGAAGTTCATCTTGAAATTAATAATAGAAAAAGAAGCCTTTTTTTCCATGATCCAGCAATCCCATTACTTGGTATACATCCAAAAGAGAGTTTATATGTCAAAGAGATACCTGCACTTCCATGTTAGTTGTAGCATACCTCAGTGTCCTTCAAAGGATGAATAGTTTAAGAAAGTGTATTATATTACATGAAATGGAACACTACTCAACCACATAAATGAAGAACATTCTGACATTTGCAATAACACAAGTGAACTGAAAGGAGATTATGTTAAGGGATGTAGGAAGTACAAACAGAGAATGACAAACCACATAACTCACTCATGTGTGAAACCTGAAAATGTTGATCTCAAAATACACTAGGATTGTGATTTCTAGAGACTGGGGCACTGGGGTAGGGGGAGTGTTCAAAAGATACAAAATTACAATTAGGTAGGAGGAGTAACTAAAAGAGATCTATTGGGCAACATATTGACTATAGTTAATGACAGCATATTGTATTCTTGAAAAAAGCTGAAAGGATGGCTGAGTGCTATCACCACAAAGAAATGAGGTAATGCATGGTTAATAAGTTACATTTCATCATTATACAATGCATATGTACTACAAAACATCATGTTGCTAAAATAAATACATATAATTTTGTATGTCACTTTGAATAGATAAAATTTGAAAGTAAGAAAAGGAAAAGGAGTAACAAAGAGGCTGGCTCATATATCATGAAACATGTACTACATTTTATCAAATTACAGGAATCCAAACATTAATAGTAAATGCCACCACAAATCATAATAATTCCAAAAAACCTACTTGTGTATAAACAAACACTTAATATATGAAAGTTTTGGCACCAAAAAGATATTTATCAATTGAAATAATCTGTAGTAAATAATATTAATTAGCTATCTGGGAATAAATTTACAAAAATATTTGCAATGATTCTATTTGTGGTAATATTTTATTGTTTTTCCCCTGGATTCTTTCTGGCTTCACACTTAAACAAATAATATGAATCATTTTAAAATATTATATATATTATCAGATACTAAATAACTATTGATATGATTGATGACTTCAACATATACATATGTATATTTATTTAATATATACTTAGGAATAATATTATACTTCAATGCAAAAGTGTCAAAACAAGAGCAAATAATTCTCAGAGGGAAAAAGCCACTTGAAAATAAGTATAAGAAAAGATTTCTAAATTTGTGATCAAATAAATACACACTAAAATGAAATACCAACTTTTACTTGCCAAAATAACAAAAAATTCTTATACCTATTCTTTATTCTGCTAGTAGTTTTGGTATAGTAAAATAAAAATTCATACAACACATTATCTCAATACAAATTGCAAAGCCATAGTGATCAAAATAAATATGGTACTGGTATAAAAACAGACACACACAGCAGTAGAACAGAACAGAAAATCCAGAAATTAATTCTCATATTTATAGACATCTGATGTTTTACAAAGGCACCAAGAACATACCTTGAAGAAAAGATCGTAAAACACTTCAAGACATTGAAATTGAAAAAAAAAATTTGGATAGATCCTCCCAATGCACCAACAGTGAAAGCAAAACTAGACAAGATAATATCAAACCAAGAAGTTTCTGTGCAGCAAAGGAATCAGTCAACAGAGTCAAGGCAACCTACAAAATGGGAGAAAATATTTATAAACTACTCATCAAAAAAGTGGTGATTGAAAGGTGAGTGACTCACCCGAGACAGAGATTCAACCAAGAGATTTATTGGGGGTCTGTCCAAAGGGGAAGAAAAGGAGAGTCAGAGAGCTGAGAGAGGAGAGTAGGAGGTCAAAGAGGAAGAGAGCAGAGAGCAGAGGAAGAGAGCAGAGAGATAGAAAGAGTAAAGAGAGGAGAGAAAGAAGAGAAAGAGGGCAGAGAGTGTGAGCTTGCAAACTTTGGCTTAAGAAGGGTTGCATAGGTGACATGGTGGGTGCTGATTGGCAAGGTGACTCAGGAACTGCTAGCAGATGCTGGGTCTCATGGGGATTGGATGAGAAAATATTTGAATTTGATGCTCTTCAGCTTTGCACTCTTTAGAGAGGAGGGGAGGGGTAAGGGATTATGCAAGACTGAAACTTAACTTCAGTGGGGAGTCTCTCACACACTCAACAGTGATGATTGGGTGACAACCACTCAATATCATAGAAAAACCGACTTTAAAATAGGCAAATGGTCTGAATAGATGTTTCTCAAATGGTCAACACTAGTCGTTAAGGAAATGCAAATCAAAACTACAATAAGGTATCATTTCACCCAGTTAAAATGGATATTATCAAAAAGACAAAAATTACAAATGCTAGCCAAGATCCAGAGAAGGGTTAAGTTTCATACACTGTTGATGGGAATATTAACTGGTATAGCCATTGTAAAAGATGGAAGGGGAGGGGAGGGGAGGGGGGATAGTAGAGGATAGGAATGGTAGCAGAACACAACAGTCACTAATATGCCATTTTGTAAAAATGTGAGTGTGTAACCGATGTGATTCTGCAATTTGTATTTGGGGTAAAAATGGGAGTTCATAACCCAATCAAGTCAAATGTATGAAAGATGATATATCATGAGCTCTGTAATGTATTGAACAATCAATAAAAAAAAAGTAAAAAAAAAAATAAATTATTTTGATTTATATGGTAAAAAAAAAAAAAAAGAAAGCAGGCACATCTTTTACATTTCTTCACCAGGTCACAGTGTATCCTTGTCCCTGAGAACATATGCTATTGTCCATGTCATTGATTGTAGCCATCCTTCTTGTCATAAATTGTTCTCTTGTTGTGACTTTGATTTGCAATTCCTTAATGATAAATGATAAATGATGACTACTTATCAAACATAATGATCTTTAGAGAAGTGCATATTCAAGTCTTTGGATACCTTTTTTATTGGATTTTCTTTGTTGTTTAGTTGTAACAGTTCTTTCTATATTTGGGGTGACAATCAGTTCTGAGTTATAATCTATGATTTGCAAATATTTTCTTCCATTCTGTGAGTTGTCAATTCATTTTTTAGTGCATTCTTTGATGCTCAAAAGCTATAATTGTCAATAAAGTTTAATTTACTTATTTAAAAAAATGGCATGGTGAGTGCTCAAAAACCTAAAAGTAGAATTACACCATGACCCAGTAATCTCATATATATATATATATATCCAAAGGTAAGGATATCATTCTAACAATGAGATATCTGCATGCTTATGTTTACTGCAACACTATTCACAAAGACAAGTTATGGATTTAGCAAGATGTCAAAGATAATCATTTGAATGGAATTTTAAATGAGGGGATCTGGGGAAGTATGGTGGTCTATGAGGCTCACTGCTAACAATGTAGCAGTAATCTCCCTGAGTCAAATGAAGCCACAGATGGGGCCTGGCCAGCAGCAACGTGGCCTAGGCTTATGCCTTCCTCCAGTTCCCTAGAAGCAGGTGGCACCCAGCACTGGAGCAGAAAATCAGAGGTGTCTCTTCCTGAACCTCAGCCTGAGCCAGAGGAAGACAGGCAACTCGGGTGGTTGGAGAGGGCCCACTGCCCAAGAATGAGAATTCTATTGACTCAGACATGAAGATGATTTCATTGCCAGGAGCACAGTTATCATTGTTGTGTTGGCTAATGCAGGGAAAATCAACATTATTTACAAATTTTCTGTGAATTAAATTATAAATAGTACCATAAAAGGTAATGTAGAAGAGAGGGTGGTAAAAAATACATATTACCAATGTTGGATATTGATGACCAGATGATCAATTTATTTTCCCTGGAACATTATTAGGCTAACATAGAGTTTATAATAGCTGTTGTGGACATAAAGAGGGCTTCTATAACTAGAGAAGAACTCTGTAAAAATGTTCAGTGCATCAGAACCTAAAAATAACTAGGATTATTAATTTTGTTAATAATCAAGATGTTAAAGAATTCATGGCTGTAGCAGAAATCTCTCACTTTTTGAAAAAAGTGAGGTTAACTTTTCTTTCTTTTGAAAAGGTTTAGATCAGTTTATGATAACTATATCGAAACCATTAACTTTTGCAGCCCTTTGGTAAAGCCCTGACTTTTATTGATAAAGAGTACATGGAAAGGGCTGGATATATAACTTAGCTGGTAGAGTGCTTACCTTGCATGCATAAGCCCTGGGTTCAATCCCCAGCACCACAAAAAAAAAGGTCTTTGTATATAGGACAGTAGAGATCTCTTCATCTTTGAATGTGATATCATCCATTCAAGAATTACCATGTCAATGGGAACTCTTATTAGAAGTTGATGAATATATATATATATATATATATATATATATATATATATATATATATATATAAATAGTTTAGATATATTTATCTGGCTTGGGATATAGCTCAGTTGGTAGAGTGCTTGCCCCACATGCACAAGGCTTTGGGTTCAGTCCCCACCAACAAACCAAATTAAATATATTTATCTAATGGTTTAGATATATTTATCATAAATTGACCTAAACTTTTTATACATATACTTATTATAAGTTAATTCATATTTTTGATAGGAAGAAAATCAATATTACTTATTTTAAAACAAAGATGAAGTCTTACCTTTCAATTTATTTTCTCTTATTTCCTTCCAAAGTAAGGTAGTAAAACTGTGATTGACATTTTCCCCATAATGAATCTATACAGAATATGGTGTAGCCTGCAGCAAATAAAAATGGAGATAAATATGTTTTTGACATTAAGAGCTTTTCTATCAGCATAATCCTATGTAGTTGAAGTTTGATTCCTTCTTGTTCCATTCAGTCAAAATAAATCTTAGCACAGATATTATTTCCAGTACTTGAAAATGTAGTAACTATTTATATAAAGTATTTTACATACTATTGTGTATGTATTGTGTATACACTCAAATTCAATTTTAATGGCTTTGATTTATGTTCCAAAGAAAAGTAGATAACAAAAAAATTAATAACTTTCTTAGTTATAACCCTAAAAAGATAGGTACTGGCATTGGTGTTAAGTGTCATTTTGTTCTTTTCCTCAGGCTTTCTATAATATACCAATCAAACCCAAAATCACTTAGTAACTCTTAAAATAGAAGGAAATAAAAAGAAAAAAACAGAAAAACATGCACATATTCACAATGGAATATTATTCAGTCATGAAAAGAATAAACTCCTGTCATTTGCAGCACCTAGAGAAAATGATATTACATGAAAAAATCAGGCAATTACTGGAATAAGAAAGACAATTAGTGAATGTTTTCATTCATTTGTGGAAGCCAAAAATAGTTAATCACATAGCAGTAGAGAGTATAGAAGTCACTAAAGGTTAGGAAGGGGGAAGTTGTTCATCTTTCTGTCATTATGAAAATATATATAAGAAAATCAACTTAAGGGGGTAAAATATCTATTTTGGTTCACAATTTTCCATGGTTGCTTGTTCCTGTTGCTTTGTCAGCAAGGCAGTTCACCATGGCAGGGAGTGCTTGGTAGAGCAAAGCTGCTCATCTCTTGGTGACTGGGAGCAGAAAGTGATAGAAATGAGTTGGAATCCCAATATCTCCCTTAGGAGCACAGTCCCAGTGACCTAATAGCTTTCAACTAGGTTCCACATCCTAAAGCCACCATCCCAATAGCCACCTCTTCACACCTGCATCTACTAGACTGCAAGCCTTCACCTCATGGGCTGTGGGGGAACACCTAAGTTATGAACTATACTGGGGGAGTAGCTCTAATGTCCTGCAGTGTGATAGGACAGCTACAGTCTATGCAGTCTATGGCAATTAAGTATATATTCCAATATAACTAGAGGACAAGGATTTGAATGTCCCAACACATAAATATCTCAATATTCAAAGTGATGGAAATGCTAACTGCCTGATTTGATTGTTATAGGCGCTCTCTCTCTCTCTCTCTCTCTCTCTCTCTCTCTCTCTCTTTCTCTCTCTCTCCATATATATATAATATATATTATATATATATATATGTATACACACACATATATATAAAGTATTATATATACTTTATATATACTTTTTGATAGATATATTTATTATAAGTTGATTTAAAATTTTTGACAGGAAGAAAAATCAACATCACTTATTTGAAGAGAAAGAGAAAGTCTTACCTTCCAATTTATTTTCCACTTAAGTATACATTACAATATAACTAGAGGATAAGAATTTGAAGGTCCCAACACATAAATATGACAATATTCAAAGTGATGGAAATGCTAACTGCCTGATTTGATTGTTATATGGTATGTATGTATGTATGTGTGTGTATATATATATATATATAGAGAGAGAGAGAGAGAGAGAGAGTTACAATGCTATACACCATAAATGAGCCCAAATGCATGCCAATTAGAAAAAATAAATTATTTTTTTAATTTGCTATAATTTGCCAGATCTATTGAGATGATCTGTTTTCTTTCTTTTACTCTCCTAGTATGGAAAAGTACAGTGATGACTTTTCAAATGTTAAAGCACCCTTGTAACTACAATAACACAAACTTGGTCATGATATGTTAGGGGTTTTGTTGTTGTTGTTGTTTTGTTTTTTGTTGAGGGCCATAGCCGAGTCGGGATGACGCCTGGCATTTTTGCCAGAAGTAGTGGTTGAGAGGTGATGCCAGCGAGCCATTAAGATGATGACTTTTGTGTTCTCCCAGAGTTCCCATTGAGTTCCAGTTGAGCTCTTGCGGGGATTCCTGAAGAGTTCGCGTTGGTTGGTGAATTTCTGGTGGTGGGAGTTCTGGAGTGTGTGCTATTCCTGGAAGGGCACATGGGTGGCGTTCGCATGAGTTCGGAAATAAAGTTTGTTCCTGCTTGAGTGACTTGTGATTTGTGCCCAGCCAGACTGTGGCAGTTTTTGATAGAATTCACCAATAAATCTATCTGCCATTGTAGTTTTCTATTTTATTTTCATTTGTCTTTTTTTAAAGGTGGAATTAAGATTGTTTTACCTACAAACTTTATTTTTAGTAGATATATGAGGCTATTAATATTGTCTACTTCTTTCATAGTGATTTTTGTCTTCATTAAGAATTTTAAAATGCAAATATTAACCATGGTAAATTTAATTACAATTATTTTGAAGTCAGAGGCAGGATTAAAGTTTTCTGAATGTAAAGAACCATCCTCTATTATCATACAAAGAATGGATTGGAAATTAGACTGTGCTTTTAACTCTATAATATTTCTTTATGAGTTCAACCTAAAATTATAAGTCAAAATATCACTGAGGTGTGAACCTTATAATACACCAAAGTCACTCAGGTGACAAATAATGTTTTTTGAATAACAAGCGATGTCAGCTACTTTATATAATTCCAGTACTGTCTAATGTTCATGCAAAAGGCAAGAACCTTAGTGCCACACAAATTGTCAACAATTGTATTTTTTACTCTAGTGATATTTCATTCAAGGAGACCAAATTTCCCTTCCAGGGTCAGGGCCCCAGTGAGCTAAAGACAGACGACCTACTAGACCTCACACCTTAAAAGGTCTATCACCTCTGAATGCTACAGCCAAGTTCCTAAGAGAAGAACCTCTGTGGAGACAGACAACACTTAAACCATAATAAAATGTATTGCCAGTTTTTAATTTGGTTTATGCTGTTTGTCTGTTTGTTTTTGCTCTTGAGTTGTTGAGTTCCTTATGTGATATAAATATCAGCCCTTTGTCCAGTGCATAGCTTGAGAGACTTTCTCCCATTCTATAAGTTGTCTTCAGGCTTTTGATTACTCCATTTTCTGTGCTGAAACTTTACAGTTTGATGTCATGCCATTTTTATTTTGCTTTTGTTGCCTGTGCTTTGGGGATCATATCCAAAATACTTCTTGTCCTGACCATCATATTTAAATATTTCTTTCTTAAATGTTTTTTATAGTTGTAGATGAACAGAATGCCTTTATTTTATTTATTTGTTTATTTTTATGTGGTGCTAAGGATTGAACCCAGTGCCTCATGCATGCTAGGCAAGCACTCTACCACTGAGTTAGAGCCCCAACCCCATATTTAAGTATTTCATGTAGGTTTTTCTCTAGAAAATTCCTAGTTTTTGGTATTACATTTATGTCTGTAATTCATTTTGAGTTGATATTTTTTGTGATACGAGACAGAGATCTGGTTTCATTCTTCTACATGTGGACATCTAATTTTCACAGCATCATTTATTGGAGAAATTTTTTTATTTTTCTTTTCTCTTTTCTTTTTTTCTTTTTTAAATAAATGTGTGTTCTTGGC
Source organism: Callospermophilus lateralis (assembly GCF_048772815.1). Taxonomy (NCBI): domain Eukaryota; kingdom Metazoa; phylum Chordata; class Mammalia; order Rodentia; family Sciuridae; genus Callospermophilus; species Callospermophilus lateralis. Next base: position 202,656,786 of record NC_135306.1, on the reverse strand, counting down.
ATATTTGACAATGATCAGTTGACTGATGCATTGATTTATTTCTGAGCTCTTTTTTATTCCATTGATCAATGTCTGTTCTTCTGCAAATAATATGCTGCTTTGCAATGGAGGAGCTTCTGTGTAACCTAATATCTAGAGAACACTCTACTAGAATTATTTAAGTGACTTCATGCAATAGATATGCTCAGGAATTAATATCAGTTTTTAGTAGTACCTACCGATGTGAAAAGACAATTGCAAAGATTAAATATGCACAAGTTCATCATGGATCATCATTAAAACTTGAATATACAATTGGTTTTGAGAGATAGCACTAACTTTGAACTCAAATAAATAAAATGTCTCAAAAAATAATTTAATTCTCATTGGCAGGCTTTTATTACAAAAATTCATACTCAATTGTTGTTATAGTTTAGTCTTGTCAAAAAACTAATTAGGGAGGAATCACAACTGCCATGTTGCTCAGGTCTCTAGGCCTCAGTGTCAGTGCAGGACTCCCGGCTACTTGTCTACAGAGGACCTCTGGGTGACTGAGTAGGACCACCTGCATTAGCACCCACACAAGACACCTGGCCACAGCCCACGGGCAGGAACTCTGGCCACCACTCCTGTGTGGACCCCTGTCTACTAATGTTGGGATCCCCCGGTTGCCTCCATCTTGGGACACTGCAACTGGAGTTGTTTTCTGGAGACAGCTGCAAGTCAGAATACTGCCACAGAGCTGCATCTCTGAACATGCTGCTCAATGCCACTGCCCAGCCCCACCTGACCTGACACCCCATTGCTGAAAGCAGCCACTTGCATCTTGGGACACCTTCATCACCTATTTACCTGGGTGCACTCCCAGCTTTGAACTGGTTAGGACTTAGAAACAATATCAAGGTACCAAAAGTCCCCAACTCCACTCTCCTTGGCAGCTGCTAATCTGGCACAGTGCTTGCAGCTATGGGGCTGATCTGTAGCTCACACAACTGGGTCCTGAACTCTCCAGTATAAAACATCTCTCCTTAACATGTGTGCAGCCCCCAGAACACAGACCTCTTGAAAGAAAAGTTCATGATTAGGAAGTAGAAAGGGCAGGGATGAGAGAGATAGAGTTTAGAGACATAATTAGAGATCAGGAATTGTGAGGTCTACAGGCAATATAAGGAGATAAGACCAGACACCTACATCACAAGAGTGTTCCTAAAGGAGATCCTTGGGGTGCAGTCTTCTATCAGGGATGGGCAAGTGCTATATCCTACCTCCAGGAACCATGTCCCCAAAAGCAATCTTCACACCTTAATAACCTTCATCATCCTGAGGGTGGAGAAACCAGCAAGCAACAGACAACTTTACCTATAGGATGAGAAGGGAAGCTGGAAAGATACTGGTCTCCAACAGAAACAATCTTTGATTCTTCTTTTCAGATTTTTTTTTTCTCTTTTCTCCTGCCCTCATATCCTCAAAATTTCTGAAACCAAATACTTTTCATAAATTAGGCTACTGAGAACTGGGATGTCCAGATAGTATATTGCAATGGTTTGTATATTCTTTTATCTCCTATTTTTACATTTTAAATGTTTCTTAATATTTATGTTTGTTTAGTTTTAGTACTCTACTGTCTTCCCACTTACTTGTTTCCCCAAAATTAATTTTTCTATCTTCTCCTGCTACTAACCAACATCTTTTGTGCTAGAAAGGAAGACACAAGAACAATATAAAAAAAAAACAAGGGAAGATAGTGCTCCTTAAATCAAAGATATTACATTATTAGAATACAAGGCCAGCACAGTAGAAGAAATGACAGAGAAGAAGAGTACCTCAATAGGAGATAGAGGTTCTGAAAATAAAATCAAACAGAAATTTTTGAAATGAAACAAAAAACAATAAACCAAATAAAAGCTCATCAGAAAGCATCACCAACACATTATATTACTTGGAAGGCAGGACCTCAGACAATGAAGACAAAACATATAATTTCTCATGCTTTCTAAGATCTAATAATTCTATATCCTTACCTCCTTCCTCCTCAACATCTCATCCTACACCTCATCCATGGTTCTGTGTCCACTATCAGAATCTGTAGGTCCTTTTGCAAACCTACTGTTTTTATTATAGATAATAATTGTACTTATCATTTCTGTTTATTGTGACAAAACTGTAAATGTCTTAATAGCAGCTATCTGGTTTAAGGCTGTGTATTCTTTGTATTGAGTCAGTTTACATTGTCCCCTCACAGAAGGAGAGGTATTTTGTTTGTTTAGTTTTAGTACTCTACTGTCTTCTGATTTACTTGTTTCCCTGGAAACCTGAAGTGACACTATAAGCCTAATAACTCTTCAGATCCACAGTGTCACAAGGGAAGACACAAGAACATGATGAATAAACAAGGGAAGATAGTGCCCTAAACAAACCAAGATATTACATTATTAGAATCCAAGGCCAGAACAACAGAAAAAAAATGACAGAGAAGGAGTTCAGGATGTACATAATTAAAATGTTCTCTGAATTAAATGTGATGTAAGAGAATAAATACAGAAAAAAGATTATTTCAATAAACATCTACATAAGCCAAGACAGGAAGCAAAAGATTACTTTAATAAGAGATAGAGGTTCTGAAAATAAAACCAAACAGAAATTCTTGAAATGAAAGAAACAATAAACCAAATTAAAAGCTCAACAGAAAGCATCCCCAACACATTAGATCACTTGGGAGACAGGATCTCAGACAATAAAGACAAAATATATAATCTTGAAAGAATGTTGACCACACAGTGAAAATAGTAAGACACCATGAGCAGAACATTCAAGAATTATGGGGGGGCTGGGGATGTGGCTCAAGTGGTAGCGCGCTCGCCTGGCATGCGTGCGGCCCGGGTTCGATTCTCAGCACCACGTACAAAGATGTTGTGTCTGCCGATAACTAAAAAATGGATATTAAAAAATTCTCTCTCTCTCTCTCTCTCTCTCTCTCTCTCTCTCTCTCTCTCTCTCCTCTCACTCTCTTTAAAAAAAAAAAGAATTATGGGATGACATAAAAAGACCAAATTCAGGAATTATTGGGATAGGGGAAGGCATAGATTTCCAAATCAAAGGAATCAACAATCTGTTCAATAAAATAATATCAGAAAATTTTCCAAAATTGGAGAATGCATTGGAAAATCAAATTCAAGAGGACTACAGGACACCAAATGTACAAAACCACAACAGATCCACACCAAGGCACATTATAATGAAAATGAGTAGCATACAGAAAAAGAAGAGAATTCTAAAAGGAACAAGAAAAATGAATCATAGAGGGGAAAACAAATTAGGATATCTGCAGATTTGTCAATCCAGGTGCTAAAAGCTAGAAGATCCTGGAACAACACATACCAAGCTCTGAAAGACTATGAATGCCAACAAGAATCTTCCACCTAGCAAAATGAAGATTTAGATTTGATGATGAGATTAAAAACCTTTTGAGACAAAAAAAGTTAAAAGAATTTACAACTAGAAATCATACACCACAGAACATTCTTCACAAAATATTCCATAAAGAGGAAATGAAAAACAACAATGAAAATCAGCAAAGCTATGTATTACACCAAAGGAAATACTAATCAAAGGAGAAACTAAGTCAAGTTAAATACCCAAAATACATATGTCCAGGAATACAAATCATGTCTCAATAATAACCCTGACTGTTAATGGCCTAAATTCAATAATCAAAACACATAGACTGGCAGGCTGGATTTTAAAAAGACCCAACAATATGCTTCCTTCAAGAGATTGATTTCATAGGAAAAAACTTCCATAAACTGAAGGTGAAAGGTTGGAGAAAAAACATTCCACTCATGTAGACTGTGGAAACAAGCAGGGTTTTCCATCCTCATATTAAATAAAGTAGACTTCAAGCCAAAGTTAGTCAAAAGGGATAAAGAAGGACATTCACAGTGCTTAAGGGAAACATTCATCAACAAGACATAACAATTATAAATATATATGCCCCAAACAATGGAGCATCTATATTAATAAAACAAACTCTTCTCAAGTCCAAGAGTCAGTTACACCACAACACAATAATTCTGGGTGATTTTAACACACCTCTTTCACTACTGGATTGATCTTTCAAACAAAAGCTCAACAAATAAATGATAAAAATCAATAATACAATCAATAATTTAGACTTAAGAGACATATATAGAAAATTTCATTCATCCACAAATGAATACACTTTTTTCTCAGCAGCACATGAATTCATCTCTAAAATAGACCATACTTTATGCCACAAATTAACTCCTAGCAAATACAAGAAAATAGAGTTACTTTATGATCATTTCTATATGATCATCTCAATAGTTGTAGAAAAGGCATTTGACAAAATACAGCACCCCTTCATGTTCAAAACACAAGAAAAACTAGAGATAACAGAAACATATCTCAATGCTGTAAAAGCTATCTATGATAAAGCCAAGGCCAACATCATTCTAGATGGAGAAAAATTGCAAGTGTTCCCTCTAAAAACTGGAACAAGACAGAGATGCCCTCTTTTACCACTTCTGTTTAAAATAGAACAATATGTTGGAAAAGACATCAAAGAGGAGATTAAAAATTCCTAAAGGTAAATGAGGACACTGATACTCTAGCCAGATCAATTAGACAGATTTAAAAAATAAAAAACTTAAATGGACACAGATCAGAAAAGAAGAATTCAAATTATCACTATTTTCTAACGATATAATTCTATACCTAGAAGATCCAAAAAGTTCGGCCAGAAAACCTCTAGAACTGTTAAATCAATGCAGCAAAGTAGCAGGATATAAAATCAACACCCATAAATCAAAGGCATTTCTGTACATCAATAACAAACCCTCTAAAAAAAGAAACTCAAAAATCCACCCTATTTCCAATAGCCTCAACAAACAAACAAACAAACCTTGGGAATCAACTTAATGAGAGAGTTTAAGACCTCTACAAAGAACACTACAGAATGGTAAATTAAGAAATTAAAGAAGTTCATAGAAGATGAAAAGATCTCTCTTGTTCTTGGACAGGCAGAACTACTATCGTCAAAATGACCATACTACCAAGACCACTATACAGATTTAATGAATTTCCAATTGAAATCCCAAAGACATTCCTCATAGAAATAGAAAAAAGTGGTCATAAAATTCATTTGGAAAAATAAAAGACCCAGAATAGCTAAAGCAATTCATAGCAAAAAGAGTGAAGCCGGTGGCATCATTGTACCAGATCTAAATTATACTACAGAGATATAGTAACAAAAATGGCACAGTATTGGGACCAAAATAGGTTTGTACACACATGATGCAGAATAGATGACACAGAGACAAACCCACATAAATGCAGTTATCTCATATTAGACAAAGCCACCAAAAACATGTATTGGAGAAAGGACAGCCTCTTCAACAAATAGTGCTGGGAAAACTGGAAATCCATATGCAATAAAATGAAATTAAGCCCCTATCTCTCACCATGCACAAAACTCAACTCAGTGTGTTTCAAGGACCATGACCCTGTGCCTAATAGAAAAAAAGTAGGGCCAAATCTTCATCATGTCTAATTAGGCCCTGACTTCCTTTATAAGAGTACAATAGTGCAAGAAATAAAATCAAGAATCAATAAATGGGATGAATTTAAACTAAAAAGCTTCTTCTCAGCAAAAGAAACAATCAGTGTGGTAAATAGAAAGTCTACAGAATGGGAGCAAATTTTTACCACATGCACATCAGACAAAGCACTAATCTCTAGGATATATAAAGAACCCCAAAATCTTAACACTCAAAAAGCAAATAACCAAATCAATAAATGGGCTAAGAAATTGAAGAAAGACTTCTTAGAAGATGATATACAATCAATCAACAAATTTTTGAAAAACATGTTCAACATCTCTAGCAATTTGAGAAATGCTAATGAAAATTAAGATTTCATCTCACTCCTGTCAGAATGGCAGTTATTAAAAATACAAGCAACAATGATTGTTGGCGAGGATGAGGGGAACAAGGCACACTCATACATTGCTTGTCAGACTGCAAATTATTACCACCAATCTGGAAAGCAGTTTGAAGATTCCTTGGAAAACTTGGAAAGGAACTCCCATTTGACCGAGCTATCCCACTCCTCAGTTTATACCCAAAGGACTTAAAAACACCATACTATAATGATGTAGCTGCCGCAGTCTGGCTGGGCACAAAATAACTGAGCCACCACAAAACCTTGTAGATTCCAACAGCAACTCTTTATTCCCGAACTCTCACCGACACTCTACCCACACTTCCCATGAACACACTGTCTCTACCCGGCTCCGCGCACCAATTCTCTCAGAACCCCGCGAGAACTCAACTGGAACTCCAAAGAGCAGGCGCCGGAGGCAGCAGGATATGCCCTAATCCAGGAGCCGTCCTATTCCCAGCAGGATCCACCCTAAACCCAGAGCCAACCTAATCCCTGAGCAGGGTCACCTTTCAACCCCAAAATGCCATGCATCATTCCTACTTGGCTATGGCTCTCAGCAGTAGCCACATCAATGTTTACAGCAGCACAATTCACAATAGCTAAATTGTGGAGCCAACCTAGATGTCCTTCAGTAGATGAATGGATAAAGATAATGTGGTATATATACACAATGGATTATTACTCAGCATTAAAAGAAAATAAAATTATGGTATTTTCAGGTAAATGGATGGAGTTGCAAAGTGAAGTAAGCCAATCACTCATAAACAAATGCTGAATGTTTTCTCTGATATGAGGATGCTGATTCATAATGGGGAAGGGGAGGGGGAGCTTGGGAGGAATGGAGGAACTTTAGGTAGGGGAAAGGGGTAGGAAAGAGGGTGGAATGAGAAGGACATCATGACCCTAAGTACATGTATGAAGACACAAATTGTGTGACTCTACTTTGTGTCCAACCAGAGACACAAAAAATTGTGCACTATATTGTGTACAATGAACTGAAATACATTCTGCTGTCATATGTTACAAATTAGAATTAATAAATAAATTTTTAAAACTAATTAGGGAAATGAATTATGGAAAATAACAAAAATATGGAAATTTGCTTTTTCTTTTGTTATATAAATAACTATGTAATAGCTTCAACTTTGCATCTTGGTCTACAGATCTTAAACTATTTATTATCTAAAGGTCATTTCCTAGACTTACAGAAAACATCTGCCAATTCATGATACAAAATTCTTCACATCTGAGTTTTGAGCCCTGCCTCATAATCACTTCCAGAACAGAGTTTCATTATCATTTCCTCAAGGCAGTTATTAAGCAACTGAGGAATCAACATTTGATTTTCAGGATAAAGTTGATTCTTTTGTTTATTCCTTTAAAATCTCTTCTCTAGTTATGTACCCTCTTTAATATCTGACTATGTTAAGAAAGCACTGATTGTGCAATGATCCCATGTTCCTCTACCCCTCTGTTCATAGTTGTGCTTGTTATTACTCAGCCTGGAATGATATTTTCCCAGTGTTTAATTCCACCTACCATTCTTTAACTCTGGAGGGTTCACTCATTCTTGGATACCTGGTTGAAACCTCATCTCTACAGCTGAGACTTCTTTACTTTGCATTTACTAAGTACTACAAACACCATCTTATTGATTCTTCTACAGCATGTTGTACATCCTTCCCTCACAAACTGAACTCTTCCTTTCTTGAAGAAATATGAGACCATTATGAATCCTTAATATGTTCTTTGCACTTTGTGTTCCTAGCAAGTGTGTTCTGAAAACATGTTAAATAAATGAAAAATAAGATAAAGAAAGCAAACTGCTTTGTCAGAAGGAATACTAATTCTCCCATGCCTCACCTCAGCCCCAAATCCATTTCCCAATTTTCATAAATTTAAAATCATTCTGAACTCCTGGTTAGATTCCATTGAGGTAAATCTTTAGTTAATAAAATTAATATTTTATATTGAACATTCCATCTGGGTTTAATTTAACTCATAATTGATTGTTTTAACTAACTCTTTTAACCAAAATGTAACACTAACATAATTGATTGTTTTAACTAACTCTTTTAACCAAAATGTAATGCTAAATAACCTAGCATTTATTCTTTCTAACAAAAAAAATAGTTTGAACCTATATCAACATTTTTATTTTAGAGGAAAATTGCTATAGATCCTTATCATTTTGTCTGTGTGGTCTATGTTCTTTTCAAGATGATCTGTTTGATCTTTATTGTCTGATGTCCTACCTTCTAACTAATCTACTCTAATGGTGATGTTTTCATTTGAGTTTTTAATTTAGTTTATTAGTTCTTTCATTTCAAGGATTTCTGTTTGTTTGTTTTTAAAGAACCTCTATCTTCTTGTTGAGGTGATCTTTTGCTTCTTGGATTTTTTTTTATGTAACCGGGTATCTGGTGATGTGTGGGGAGTTGGACGATGGACTAGTGCTGTGGATAGGTAGCATCCGAGTGACCTACATGAGAGCTGAGTACAGTCTGGAGTTCTGCAGAGGTGCTGATAGGTGTTTCTGCTAATCTGCTTGGGGGTGCTGTGTGAGCTAGAACTGCAGGCTGTGGGTCTGGAGTCTGGAGACTTACTTGAGCCCAGAGGCTCTGATTTCTGTGCAGGTGGTTGCAGCACTGGTGATTTCTGCTCAAATCCACTGTATAGGGGTCTTCTCACACTCTCTGAGATGTTGTGTTCTACCTAGGCAAGACCTTGTGGAGAAGCTGCCTGTCTGCTTTCTTGGCTTCATGTCACAGAGCAGCCAGAAACAGGCTTTATTTTCCTCTATGATCTTGGAATTTGGAGTCCAAGAAGCTGCTGTGAAAGCTGGAGGCCTGCTTCCAGCCCAAACAAGACTTGTTGCAAACAAGGTAGGAGGAGAATCTGTTAGGACCAGGGTTGCCCTGGCACACAAATTTCTATTCCACTATCGACCCTTAAGCAGGTATACTTTTGTTTACTTATTTTATTAAACTACAAGTTTCTCCAGGATTTCTAGTTGTCCTCTGAAGTCAGAGACATTTCCAGAAGAGGAATTTAATATGTTTATTTATCAGTTATTAGAAGAAACATTTTAAATAATTCCCCCCTGTGACTCTATTGAAAATGGCTCTGCCTGAACTAACAAAACCCTAAGAAACTGTTAACACTACTTTTATAAAGCATGGGGATGGAAATGTTGATGGATAAGTGTTGTTAGGATTAATTCTAGGTGTGTAAATTAGTGGCAGGAGTTATGTTCTATCTCCATAAAGACATTCTTTGTCAGCAATAACTCCTCTTTAAGGAGCCCCTAAATCAAGCTGAAAGCATAGGAAAATTCCAAACCCTTGAAATGGCTTTCTTCTTACCTCAATCAAGGTAATGTGCCCTCACATTTTTTTGAAGAACTGCACCAAATCTTTCCTAGTTATTGCTGACAGAATTCACTTCCTGGACCATGATTTTTTTTGCTAATGTCACTGGGATCATAGTCAAATGCCCTCAAGTGTATTTGCATCACACTCAACACAAAACTGGAATCATGTGACTGTTATAATATCCTCCACACTCAGGAGCAGCTCCTACATCTTTTTTTCATATTTTATTTTTTAGTTGTAGTTAGACACAATACCTTTATTTTATTTATTTATTTTTATGTGGTGCTAAGGATTGAAATCAGGGCTTCACACATGCTACACGAGTGCTCTAGCACTGAGCCACAATCCCAGCCCAGCTGGGAGTTTTTCACACACATGAATGAGTAAAAGAAACCAGATCATTCCACACAGACCAGCTAAATAAGTAATTCTGTGCATGGCCCAGGAATTTGCACTTTGGGAATTTACTTGAGTGATCGACATATGCCAAAGTTAAGAGACACTGTGCTAAATGATGAAAGGAGAGTAAAAGGATGGTGAAGCAGGAGTCCTACTATAATGTACAGGGTCAGGTGACCCTTAATGGATGTTTATCAATTGTTGAACTACTGAGAGTTGATTGTGTAATAACTAACAAAATATGCTATTCAGATGAGATAGGAAGATTGCTTAAAACTCAGTAGGTGAGAAAGAGTCTGGAGCAGTTTAAAATCTGATAGAATTTCAGTAATTTTTTGAGTGTGGTATTCCCAAGAAAGCAGCCAAAGAAAAGGATGGGAAGAAATGGGGCCATATTAGTTTCCTATGGCTGTCATAAAGTACTACAAGTTTAGTGACTTTAAACAATGTAAATGTATTCTTTCATGATTTTGAAGTTGAATAGTCAAAAATCAAGGAGTCATCGGGGCAATGCTCCCTTTGAAAGCTCTATGGGAAGACCACTCATTGCCTATTCTTAGCTGAAAATTCTTGGATTCCTTTGGCTTGTAAAAACCTCAAATTTCTACCTCCATCATCTCATGATGTTCTACCTATATATCCATGTCCAAAGTTCTCTTCCAATAAGGACAACAGTAATTGGAAGGGTACAATCTAATCAGTATTGACTTCTTAACTTGATTATATCTGCAGAAAACCTATATCCAAACAAGGCCACACTCGTGGGTCCCCAAGTTTAGGATTCAACGTATATCTTTAGATTATACAGTTAAATTCATAACAACCCACCCTTTGGCATCACCAAATTCATATTCTTTCCATGTGCATTCATCCCCACTTTGGCATCCCAAAATGTCACCACCCATTACAGAATCAACTCTAATTCCAAAATTTTAACTAAACATCAACTCAAAAAGTTCCAAACTTTATCATTTAATCATCTAAATTAGACATGGGGGGAGAGACCTGAAAGACTAGGGGAAAAGTTGTCTGCTTCCAAAATACAATGATGGACCAGACACAGGGTAGATATTCTCATCCCAAAAGGAAGAGAATAAGGGCTGGAATTGTAGTTCAGTGATAGAGCACTTGCCTAGCATCTGTGTGGCACTGGGTTCAAACCTCAGAACACATATAAATAAATAAAATAAAGGTCCTTCTACAACTAAAACATTTTTTAAAAGGCAGAGAATGAGAAGAATGAAGGTATAATTACTCTAAAGTATATTTAGGATACAGAAGAGTAAATTCTACTAGGTTTTAAGGCCTGAGAATAATTCTCTGGGGCTCAGTCCTCTGTCCTCTGAACCCTTCATTGCAGCAGTCCAAACTTTAGCTTTCATATTAGTGGCTCTCCCTTTGAGTCACTTCTCTTCTTTCCTGCTCCTGTTCCTTTCAGTCCAATCTGACAGTTTCCCTGCTGGTCAAATCCCCCACCCACCCACCCCTCAAAAAAACCCTTGTGGTTTTTCACAGGTGTCAAGATGATTCACATCAGCAGACAAAAGTGTTATTCACAAATCCTGCCCAGATAACCACATCTCTATCCCTGGCTTCTGCTGAAAGGCTGATTATATCAACAAGTCACATACATATTCTCTTTAACAAACATTTTTCAGCCACATCCTGGGTTCTATTTCCAGAACATGCTATTTGAACAAGCTCAGAATTTTTTCTAACTATCAAGTGCTGGTTCCTTTTTGGTTAACAGGTCAATCCTTGATTTGCCTCTTTCTTCTCACATTTTTCCTTAAGTAGCAAAAACAAAACAAGCTTCTCATAGCATGGAAATTTCCTCTGCTAAATATCCAAGTCCATCCTTTACAAATTCTACTTTGGACCCAACATCAGAACTCAACTTGGCCAATTTTTCTTTTAAAAAAAGATTGCCTTGTAGTAGTTCAGCATTAATTGTGATTAATGGATCCATTAGACATTCAGCAGAAGACAGAAATAGAAATAGCATTATCTAAACAGTGTCTATGAATAATGTCTAATGATATGATACTCCTTCACACTTAGAGTCTCTAACCAAGAAGGTTTTTGATAATTTTACCAGCAGGAACACTGCATGACTGACCAGGTAAAGAAGACACCTCACCAAGCAGAAGCTTTATTATTCATATTTCTAGATACCAGCATTATGGTTATGGTGACAGAAGCTTTCTCTGTTCTCTTTACATCTGTCTTAGCCTTCATCAAGACCAAATTTAATATCTGTGTTTTTCTCCCAGAGAATCTAGACTTTTCCTACTATATACCTCAAAACTCTTATATCCTCTACTTCTTACTGAATTCCAATTTCATTTTCACATTTTTAGGTATTTTTATAACAGCATTCCCACCACTAAATTCAACATTGATTTCCTATGTGCAAGCATACAAAGCACTACTAACTTTATAGCTTAAAACAACAAGGAGCAAAGGAAACAGCAGATGGACATTCTCCAGGGGCAAAGGAAAAGCAGATGGAAATTCTCCAAGGAAAGGACCAGCTTCATGATCTAGGCAGAAAGGGAAAGTGTGAATAGAGGAGGGTGGAAGAGGAGATGATGAGACAAAAGAATGGAGAGGCCAAATGCATGAATACTAAGGCAGTGCAGGGCATGGTAAGGAGTCCAAGTTTTATTCTAAGCAGACTGGAAAGCCAAAAGATTTCTGCTGCAAAATTTATGTTATAATGTTTTAAGCATTACTCTGGCTGCTTTATTGAGTATAAAGAATAAGAGAGACATAGGAAGAACAGGTAAAATTTACTGAAATTATTGTGTTTGCTTGTTTCTTAGCAATGGACAGAAATTGATGTCTAAATGGTGTCTTCTCCAACTGGATATCACTGAGACCTTTATTTCCACACTTCACATTTACTGCTCTCTATTCTTGTTGGCAGAATTTTTGGCCTTAACTATCACATCCATTAGTAGTTTTCTTGGTACATGGATATTTACTGAAATTAATTTTAAAGGCCTACCCTTGTCTGAAATGAAAATCATATGTGGGCATTGTATCAGTGTTGGGGTGGACTGTGCCTCAGTCCCAAGCTATGGTATTTGGCTTTTTTAATTATGCTGCTAAAACATAAGTATTCAAATATCACTATAATATCCTAACTTTAGTTTTTCAGGATAAATATCAAGTAGTATAGCTGACTTACACAGTGGTCTCATTCCGAATCTTTTGAGGAAGTGTAGGGGTTCTGTGTTTGGGATCGAGGTCTCTGATAGCTTCATGACTGTGGCATGCTTGGTGGCTAGGAAGTTCTGTGCAAAGACCCAGAATGCCTGGTTTCTAGAAAGTTTCTGTGCAAGATACAGAATACCTGGCTGCTGGGAAAACTTCTGTGCAAAGACACAAGACACCTGACTGCTGTAGAAATGTCCTTCATGATGAAGTTCCATGTTAGAGTCCTATCAGCCTCAACTTTGATCTCAGTCACATATCTCCTGGGAATATAGAAACTCTCTTGTTAGAAAACCACAATGTTTCACAGAACTTAAATTTGTCCACATAACAGGAACTTTATACAATGGACTTTCTTGAGAGCTACACAAACCTCTTATCATTGTAAATTGCACCTTAGTATGTCACTGAGCAATAAGCTGCATAATGTTGCTAAGTCTGTAAGCTGCCTAGTAATACAATGAACAATATGTACTCATAATGCCAATGACCTAAAATAACTGATTGACATAAATAATATTTGGCAGCTTGGCCCTTCTGCCACTCTGCCACCTTCGTTTCCTGACTCTGCATCTTGTCTCTGTGTCTCCTTTTATTTTCCTTACAAAGAACTTCCATATTGACTTTTATAATGCTTATATTAACTTAAAGTTCCATCAACATTGAATAAGTTTTCCTTTCTGTCTCTGTACCCTCATCAGCATTAGTTCTTGTAATCTTAATGATTACCATTCTAACTAGAGTGAGATGAAATTTCAGTGTACTTTTGATTTGCATTTCCCTGATTGCTAACGATGTTGAACATAGTTTCATTTATTTGTTGACCACTTATTTCTATTTCTTCTTTTGCAAATGTCTGTTTAGTTTGTCCATATATCGATGGATTATATGGTTTTCTGGTGGCATTTTCTTTTTAGATCTTTTTATATTTTGGATATTAATCCCCTTCAAAAGTTGACTGAAAAGATTTTTCTCCCATTCTGTGGGTTCTCTCTTCATTCTTTTTTTCCCTTTGCAGTTAATAAGCTTCTGAATTTCATGCTATCTCATTTATTACTCCTAGGGTTTATTTCCTGAGCTTTAGGAGTTTTTAAAGGAAGTTGATGCCTGCACCTATATGTTGAAACTTTTATCCTTTTTTCTTTTATCAGTTGCACAGTTTTCAGTCTGATTCTTGAGTCATCGATCCACTTGATGTTAACTTTAGTGCAAACTAAGAGGCAGGAATCATGTTTCATTCTTCTATATATAGCTATCCAGTTTTCCAGAACCATTTGTTTAAAAGGCTGTCATTTCTCCAAAGTGTGCTTGTGGCCCTTTTATCAAGGATCAAATAACTATCAGTTTGTGTCTCTGTGTCATCTAGTCTATTCCAATTACACATGCCTGTTTTTAGCTACTTCTTGTTTAGTGGATTTCTAGTTGGCATACAGAAATCTCTTGATTCTTATATGTTGATTTTGTATCTGAGTTAGGAGTTTAGGGACGTCAAGATGAAGAGGCAGGGCATAAGAAAAATTAACCGATGTGCTCTTGGAGAACCAATGGGTTAAAGAAGTAATTAAACCAAAATTTTTTTTAATTTTGAGAGAAATGAAAATGGAAACACAAAATACCAAAACTTATGGGATGCAGAAAAAGACATGCTTAAAGGGAAGTTTTTAGCAATACATTCTTTATAAGGAGAAAGGAAATATTTCAAACAAGCAAAAGGAAAATAATTTAAGCTAAGGATTATAGAAGGATGTAATAACTAAGTTCCAAATACAAATACATAAAGTAAAATTTAGAAAAACAATAGAAAAAAATGATGGGTTTGTGTTGGTTTTTGAAAAGACAAACAAAATTGACAACTCTTAACTAGACAAAAACAAATAAAAAGAGAAAAGATTCAAATAAAATCAGATATAAAGAAGATGTTAAAACTGATAATATAGAAATAAAAAGAAGCATAAGAAACTACTAAGTTATGCCAACTATTTGGATAACCTAAAAGAAGTGAAATTAAATCCTAGACATGAGCAACCTACCAAGACTGACTTATGAAAGAATGGGAAGTCTGAATAGGCCAATAATGAATATGGAGATTGAAATGAAAAAAAATTTTAAACATCTCATCAAAATGAATTCCAGAACCTGAAGTCTTTATTGTTAACTTCAACAGACATTTAAAGAAATAACACCAAAACTTCTCAAACTTTTCCAAAACCTGATGAAAAGATAATACCCCAAAACTCAATTTACAAGGCCACCATTACTCTACACCAAAGACAAAAAAGAATACAACAAGAAAGAAGGTTAAGGTCAACATCCTTGATGAACATCAGTGCAATAATCCTCAACAAAATGATAGAAAACTAAATCCAATAGCACAGTGCAGGAATTTTTACCTTGCTCAAGTGGGATTTATCCCAGGAAAGAAAGGAGTAACCCTGGAAAGTGATGGATATGTTATTTTGCAATCATTTCATTATATGCATCAAAAACATTGTGCAGAACACCTTAAATATATGCAATAACTAAAACCTAAATTTTAAGGAAAAAAAGAAATACAAGTGTGGAAGACATGGGATTTTCACTTGAGAGAATAACAAACCCAAATCAGTTGTTGGTTACACTTTATTCTGTTTTTTTTAAAGTTTATGAAACCCATTGAGTTAAAATAAAGCAAAGTACAATGTTCATTGTAAATTTCTGGTTTTTCATTAAGTTCCAATAAGAGAGACAAATTATTTCTGTTGGTTTACCAGAGAATTTTCATGAAGAATTCTTCAGTTAAAGGTCATATATAATCAGAAAGTTAAAAAGAGAAAAAAAAAAGAACAATTTAAAGAAGATGCTGCCACCCCAAGTGCTGAGAATTAAAATGGAAAGATCTGGAATTACTAAGTTGGGCCCTTGTACACAGTGCTTGTTCCTCTTAGCATGGAGGACACTCACCAAGACCTGATCCATAAAGAGAAGTATTTATACCACCTGGTGCTAGTTTCTCTGAAGAAGAGAGGACACTGGGTGATGAGGCTGACTCTGTACTTGTTGGGAAAATATCTAAACAGGAGTTGGTAACTTCTAGAAGAAAGAACTACAGCCACTGTGTGAAGGGGCCATACTAGGGCAATAGTCACCAAAGGGCAACAGACAGGAAGGAACCCCACAGAAAGCAGTCAGGAACCCTCTGAGTTCCTTTCTGGTGATGCCTACCAGGACCCAACCAGCAAAACAGAAACTTGATTTGCTTATTTCCAGCACCAAGATCACAAATCAAAACTAATGGGTGGATGTGGGGCAGAGACAGAAATGAAAAAACTGACCCAATTAGTAACAGAGGTTCTGCTTCATTGCCAATATAACCACTGCTAACTCAGTGATTTTGAGTTCCAATAAATTGGAAAACAAGAATAGGAGTCAGGCCAAGTAAGGTCATGGTAAGACAATAACTCAACTGATATGAAAATTCAATTCTCCAGGTTTTTTTTTATTCAAAGAACATATTAAACTACTCAGAGACAGAGTAACATGAAGAAGTTCATTGTCCTTACAAATGCATATCCATTGAAATATAAATAATAGTCATGAGGGTTATATATGGAGAATTCACCAGATCCAATGGGCACTAGAAAAAAAATATTTAATGTAACCTGTGTAAATGACAAAGGATACAAAACAATCTAATATAAAAATGAACTTTGAGTCAGGCATTGAAGGATGAAAGTGACTTCATGAAACAAAGAAAAGTTGGGTGAAAGAGTGCGGAAAGACTATTTTAATAACTTTTTTGTTGTTTTTTTGGTGCTGAGGATTGAACCCAGGGCGTTGTGCATGTGAGGTGAGCACTCTACCAACTGAGCTATATCCCCAGGACCAAGACTATTTTAGTTAGAATAAAAAGTAAACAATGATGTGAATAGAAAAGAACAAAAGTAAAACTTAATATGTTTAACAATTAGAAATCAAACAGTTTTCTTAATCTGCGATCTTCATGATTTTGAATATTTCTCTACTGAGGGCTTGCAATTTTACATGTACATCCTGAAATAATTCCCTAGTTATCAGAAGTGTGCAGCCATGACATTCATGGATCATCACAGGTCCATAAAAAAAACAGAGCCAGATGGCCATGAACTGAAACCTCTGAAACCATGAGCCAAAATAAGCCTTTCCTCCTTTAAGTTATCTCAGGTATTTTGTCACAGATGAATAACACATAGGTTAGTTGAAAAGTTAACTAATGCATCAGTTCATGAAAATCTCTCCTAGATGAAATTATTTTTATGCTAAAACCAAAAGAATGTGTATCAATTAATGAAATCAAGGGAGTTGGAGTTATAATGAGAAACACAAGTGAAAGTCACATGGGAAGAAGAGACTGGATGCAGGTTCTGGGATGAGGGTGAGCCAAGTACATGTGAAAAATTTAAAGAAGTGTTACCAGTGTGTGGGTTGCTCAGAGACAAGTAGCATAAAGCTATAAAGAGAGGCAAGACAGAGAAAAGATGCTTGGCACATGGCAGCCAAGTGAGGGAGAGGCCAGGGACAAGTCAGTCCCCAAAGGCATGCTCCTGGTGATTTGCTTCCTCCAGTAATGTTTCACATGTCTGCAGTTACCATCAATAGTCAATTCAAGTTATTTGATGAAATATAGCCATCATGATCCAAGCATTTCTGAAAAGCCCCACCTCTGATCCTTTCTACTTTGTGAACCATACTTTGGACACATAGGCTTTAAGGGATACATTTCAGATCCAAACCATAATAATTCCCAAGAGTACACCCCCAATGACTTGTTTCCTCTGACCATGCCACCTGCCTACAGGTTCCAACACTTGGTAGTAATCCTTTAAGCAATCAGTGAAGATATCCAAATTCTTGTGATTTATCATTTCCCTAAAGCACCATCTCTGAATATTGCAACTCTGGGTACCAAGACTTCAACACATGAGTTCTTAGAGGAAAAGAGGAAAGTCCAATTCACACTGATAGGTATCAGATAGACGTGCATGGCAGGAATATTACTGAGAGTTGTCTTTGAATATTTAGCTTGTCATGTTAATCTCATTAGAGTAGTTAACCTCTATGGGTTTTGCTTGGGTACAATTAGGTACAAATATGCACAGTAGGGACTTAAAAATCTAAGGCAAACCTCCTGTCAGTCAAAAGTTGAGAGTAGTACCTACCAAGACTCTCTAGAAACTTCCCCAAGATTCCAATACAAAACTAGGGAAAAGAGCTTTCATCACCCTTTCTTTCTGCCAACCCACCAAATCCCATAACAACATCTTTTCTTTTCTTCCTAATAAATTTTGTAAACTTTTGCTATATGTTTTTGATTGAAATTTTCTCCTGAGAGAATACAAGCATCTAGAAACAAAACACAACCTCTCAGATTCTCAGGACCCCTGCTAACACAAACCTGGAAAAGAGCATACCAGGAGGAGTGGCCTATTCTCTGAGAGAATGGAGGTTTCCACTCCATTTTTCATTTTCCCCAGCTTTCCTGGCTGCTGTGAACAAAATATATGACAAGAATAATTTTAAAGCAGAAAAAGTTTATTAGGGAATCATGGTTTCAGAGGTCTTGGTCCACAAATGGCTAACTACATTGCTCTCGGCCCAAGGTGAAACAGAAAATTATGGCAGAAGAGTGTGTTGGAAAAAAAATGGCTTAAGATATAGCCACCATAGAGAGAGAATTAAAGAATGAGAGAGAAGAGAGAGAGAGAGAGAGAGAGAGAGAGAGAGAGAGAGAGAGAGAGAGAATATGAATGCTTCACTGTTCCGGGACAAAATATACACCCCAAATGTATGCCTTCAGGGACCCACCTCCTCCAATCACACCCTACCTTCCTAGTTGCTGCCAAGTTAATTGGTCTAAGAAGATTTATTTCAGCATGCTCAGCCACACAGGCATTCAGAAGCTGCTTCACCAAAGATTCCTGGAGTCTTGGCTACTGCTTTAGATGGCAACAGACCTTGGCATCAACCATGTTGTGGTTATTCTGTAGGAAGGCAGGATGCTGGAGTTAGGGGGTCATAGAAGCTTCCATAAGAATTCAGGCCAGGTAAATTGCAATAGGGTTGGAGTCCTACAGGTATTCTCTGAAAGGGCAATGCACGAAGATGTGAGAAGGAAGCCAAAGCAGTAATGGAGACCCCTCCCCAAGATTAAGAAATGGCAATAATGCTAGGTAGGTGGGGTCCATGGAGAAACTTACACACCTGTAATACCAGCAGCTCTGGATGATGAAGCAGGAGGATTGTGGGTTCAAAGTTAGCCTCAGCAACTTAGTGAGGACCTAGGGAACTCGGTGAGATCCTGTCTCTAAATAGAATATTAAAAATGCCTGGATATATGGCTCAATGGTTTAGAGCCCTGGGTTAAATTCCCAGCAAAAAAAAAAAAAAAAAAAGACATACTAGTAATATGGGACATCATCATAGGAAAACAGAAGGAATTAAGCATAGACATGTGAACAGAAAGGTCATTTGTGTTACAATAAACAAGACCATAGGGTGGAGCTACACAAGCCCTTTGATCAGATTATCACTATGACATGTACCCTAAATGCAAGATGTGGAGCTACAACTTGTTTTCCCAGCTGGATTTCAGTCTTACTTTGGTCCTGTGTCTTCTTTTTGTGCCCCTGCTTTGTGACTAGAAATTTTTATTCTGTACCTTTATATATTATATATTTATAAATAGCTTTTGATTTTTTAATAGGAGCTCACAATGCAAGCTTGCCCTGATTCTCAGAGGAGATTTTGGACTTGAACTTTTGGGAAAACTTGGATCTGTTGAGCATATGGAGACTCTTGGAAATAGACAAAATGTATTTTTAGTTGTGAGATGATTGTGAGCTTTTGGGGAGCCAGGAACAGAATGTTATGATTTGGATATGAGGCATCCCCCAAAATCTCACATGTGAAACAAGGCAAGAAGTCTCAGAGGAGAAATGTTTAGGTTGTGAGAACCTTAAACCAATCAGTAAATTAAAACCCTGATGGGTATTAACTGAGTGGTAACTAAAGGCAGGCAAAATGTGGCTAAATCAAGTGGGCATTGGGGACACAACTTTAGGATATATACTTACACTTGGCAAGTGGAGATCTCTGGCTCTTTCAAGATAATTATGTGAGCTGCTTCCCTTAGCCACACTCTTTTGCCAAAATGTTCTGCTTCACCTCAAATCACAAGCAGAGAAGATGGCTATCTATGAACTGAGAATCTTAAACTGAGCTCTCAAATAAAATTTTCCTCCTCTATAGTTGTTCTGGTCAGTTCTTTAGTCACATCAGCAAAAAAGTTGACAAAAAATTATTGTCACGTGCAGAAAATTGTCTAATGGAACTGATTTTTTTCTGGTTCCAAGGATTAAACCCAAGGATTCTCAAACACTGAACCACATACCAGCATTTTTTAGTTTTTGTTTTGAGACAGGATCTCACTAATTTATCAGGGCCTCACTAAATTGCTGAGGATGGCTTTGAACTTGTGATCCTCCTGCATCAGTCTCCTGAGTCACTGGGATTAAAGGTATGCACAACTATGCCAGGCTCTAATGTGACCAATTTGACATCAAGGTACTGGCTAGTCTTCCTAAGGAATAGTGTTCTGTTGATGACCCAGAACTGGTTCCTGTTGCTTGCAACTTGACTTTCAGCACAGGTAGTCACTGTTTCTGACTTGAAGAATGGGAGCTAATGCTGTTGGTCCCATGCAGAGGCTCAATTTCTGCTATTATCTGTACAAGGCTCAAGTACAGATTTTGGTGCTGGAAAGTGGGGTGATGCACTAAGTGTCCTTAAAATATGGATGCATCCATGGAATCATGTAGTGAGTACAGGCAGGAAGATTTTTGATATGCAGATTATTAAACACCTAAATTGCCTTGAAAATATTGTTGCCAGAAATGAGTGTTAAAAATGATTCTCAGGGAGCTGGAGTTATGACTCAGCGGAAGAGTCCTTGCCTTGTATGTGTGAGGCACTTGGTTCAATTCTCAGCACCACATATAAATAAATAAAATAAAGGTCCAACGACTAAAAAAAATTTTTTTAAATGATTCTCAGTTAAGACGAAGGATGGTTGGTGAAAAAATAATGTTCCTCTCCCTCTGTTAAATCTAGTGATGCAATTAGTTAGATTGCATCTTTTAAAGGCTACAAGATATTTATTACCTTTTTTTCTTAACTCATATTTCCAGCAGTTAAGGCATAAAAAGATTGAACATAGGTTCTCAGGCCATAGCAGGAACCCTCTTTGAAATTCCTGCCTACACAGTCAGTGATAGGGCCATCTGTATTATGTAGAAAAGTTGAGGCTGTAATTAAGTGTCAGATATCTTTTTGGATACCACCTTTGATGAATGTTAGAATATTACCATCAATACCTCCAGAGGTCATGGCATATTTACATAGTTGTCTTTTTATCTACTCTTGGAGACAAATCCAAAATATATCCACCACTTCTAGAAACTTTATGTTGTCCTGGCAAGACATTTGCACATTCCATCCATTTAGGAAAGGTGCAAAATTCTATTGCAGAATGATGAAGGCAGTAAGGTGTTTGTGGACATTCTATGGAAATGAATGGCTTCTTATGAGAATGAACCCTTGTAATAACTGTCCATACATATAATATGAAGTCCCACGGGCCAGTATAATTGGCTAGCCTAGGTCCCCCATAAACTGTCTTTTCCTCAACAGATACCTTTAAACACCGAACATGTTTATCATGGGACCAACATATAGGTATTTTCCCACTGTAGCCAGTATAATTAAAATCAGTCACATGGATGGATGTAATGTGAGTATCTGTATTCTATGTAATGAGAATCATTAGTAAGTACTGTGATGGATTCTCCAGTCCACATCACTGGATCCATTACAGGTGAATCCAGGAAATAGGTCCAATAAGTTTCTCCATGAACCCCACCTACCTGACAGTTCAACAGAGCTATCATGGCCACAGACATTGTGGTGGGAGACTTAATATCTCTTTGTTGTCGAACCATGTGTACAGCCTGTTGCACTGCACAGCCTGTTGCCTCAGATTCTTCAGTTGTTTCCATGATGGCAGTTTGGATGTTTGGTCCCTTGGGGCCTTCCTCATCCTTTTCCTCCATGAGAGCTTCCTGTTCCTGCTGGAGGAACATCTGGATTGATCTTCAGTTGTTTGGACTTTGTCTCTAGGTCCTCCATGTCTGATGGCATGTTCAGGTACCCAAAATAGGACAAAATACACCTTCTGGGAAAACACAAGCATGATGTCTACCCAACATTATCACTGGGTCTGGTCCTTTCCACTATCCTATTTGTAAATCTTTCCACCAAACTAGGCCCAATGGACCTGTTACAGTGGAAGACATGTTTGACCAGCAGTGCAACCTTCAGAATCACAATTTAAAAAATTTAGAAACAAACAAGGCATGGTTAAGGTTATTTTGTGGGGTCTTATTTATCCCTTTTTGTTTTTGTGCTAGTAGATTAATAGATAAATTAGTGTGCTCTACAATGGCTAGACCTTGAGGATTATAAGGAATGCCTGTTTTATGATCAATAGAAAATGGTGGCAAAACTGCTGAAAAGAACTAGTATAAACTGGAGCATTATCAGTTTTAATCAGTAAAGGACAGACTTATAAAGCAAAATCAGCTATGCAATGAAAAATGACATGTTGAACATTCTCTTTTACATGGGCAGTCACAAAGATAAATCTAGGATAAGTATCAACAATAACATGTACATAACAATTTTTGCAAACTGATGGATGTGAGTTACATCCATTTGCCACAGCTGATTTGGTGGTAAACCATGGGGATTAACTTCAGTTGGTGAAGATGGAATATGTATAACACATTGTAGACATTTGCAAACAACTTGATAAGCTTGTTCCCTTATAACATGAAAATTTTTTTATGTACACTAGAAACATTCTGATGATGTAAAGAATGTCAGGTTTGTGCACAATCATATAAAGACATTTGTTGACAGGCAGCAACAAGTTTATCAATCTTATCATTTTTTGATACCAAAGAACCTGAAATATTAGAATGTGCTTTGATATGACTAATGAAATTAGGATATTGATGCATTTGAATTGTCTTTTGCAAAGTATGGAACAAATGGAATAGTTCTTTTGATGGTTTATTTCTAACAGTAGCTGTTTCGATATGTTTAGCGAATCCAACCATATATGCACTATTGCTATAAATATTAATTGGCTCATTAGTAAGGTGAAGTAAAGTACAAATGAGAGCTTGAAGCTCTGCTCATTTTGCAGAAGTATATGAAGTCTGTGTTATCTCAGTATGAGCATGGCTATAGAAACCTGCTTTTCCTGAACTTGAGCCATCAGTAAACACCGTCATTGCTATGACTATTGGTTGAGCACATAATTTTTGGAAAAATAAATGAAGTACAAGAGCAAATTGAATAACATTATTACAAGGATAATGACTTTCTAGATGACCAGGAAAATTAGCAAAAGCTATTTGTCATTTTCTCTCTCCTCCACCCTCTCCTCTCTTCTTCTTCTTCTTCTTCTTCTTCTTCTTCTCTTCTCCTCTCCTCTCCTCTCCTCTCCTCTCCTCTCCTCTCCTCTCCTCTCCTCTCCTCTCCTCTCCTCTCCTCTCCTCTTCTCTCTCTCTCTCTCTCTCTCTCTCTCTCTCTCTCTCTCTCTCTCTCTCCTCTCTCTCTCCACCCTCTTTTCTTCTGTGACTGGCCGCTACAGTTCTGCTAATAAGATCTCAGACAGGTAAACAGTTGTTTTGGCTCGTTAAGTTTACAGAGCTTTTCCCACCATTCCTACATTGGTGCCTAAACCCGGGATGGGGATCCCCATCGCTCAAGGCAGAACCCCGTTCCCAAACTTCAAGCCCAACCATTCCTGTCATAGTCCACTCCTCTGATCGCCCACCTGACATCCAACACTGGCCTTGAAGATTGGCGAGTTCCCCATCCCATGAGTGCCTGAACGCTAACTCACCAGAATGAGAGAATTGGCCGTTGAGTGTCCGGCAATCCCTCTGGGTGTTTTAGCGGGGAATGCACCCCACTCAGACCCATCAGGGTCACGGTGGACCCTGGGCGCTCTGCTAGGATACCCCTGGGAATTGACTGCCTGGGACTTAGGATCAATTCTCCCTTTCTAACTTCTCTGTCTCCCCTCACTCTTGGTTCCCATGGATGGGTTAGCGCAGTTGCTACAATCCGTCTCACCAGAGTTCTGCCTCCGTTCCAACAGTCTCCTTCTGACTCTTTTTCTCCACTTGAAAAACTCTCCTGACGTCAGGTTGCCCATGGCCTCGGCCCTATTTGGGTCTCACAGATTGCACTACACTGGTGACGACCTGGCAATTCCCTCTGACTATTTCCCTGTGGTTGTCGGCCATTTGGGGACACCCACTTGACTCTCTGTTCACTCCGGAGCTTCCAGGAAGCTCTTTCTGGCCCAGGTTTTCTCTCTCTCCCTCTCTCTTACTCTTTCTCTGACTCCCATCTTGCCCTTCCAGCATGGAAAATTCCTCATACCTCCCGGCCTATTCTCCCTTGTGGTGCCTCTTAGATAATTTGAAAACCCTGAGCCTGGCCCCGGATATCAAATCAAAAAGGCTCATAAAATTCTGTACCCAGGACTGGCCTACATACCCCTTGGACAACCAAAAGGTTTGGCCCACGTGTGGGTCTCTGGATCCCAATTTACTCCAGGATATTTTTAATTACTGTGAGCAATCAAAGAAGTGGAACGTGATTTCCTATGTGGAGGCTTTTTCCTTGCTTCAGTCTCATCCAAATCTCTGCACCCAGTGCAAGCCTTAACATCTACTCCTTGCTCTCAAGCCTCCTTCCTCCTCTTCTTGCCTCCACACCTTCTCCCCCTTCTTCCTCTTCTCTGCTGTCCGCCTCCACTTTCCACCCTGCTGATGAACCACGTCCATACCACTCTCCCCACCCTCCCCCACCCTCAGCCCCGCTTTCCCCACTTTTACCCCCTCCCATTTCCCCATCTTCTACATCTGTGGCATCTTCTGGGAACACTCCTCCTTCTCTTCCTCCCAACATTTCCTCACAATCTCCTCCCGCTTCCATTCCTTCCACCCCAGTCCCTCCACCTCAGTTTAGTCCACCCGCCACCTGATCAGCCACCCATTCACGTGCTAATACAGCACCTAACCCACAAGTCACCACATTTCATCAGACTCAAACTTCACATATTGTGGCCCCCCTTGGAGAGGTCACCAGGCCAGATGGGATTTTAAGGATGTATGTTCCTTTTTCTGTGCTTGACCTTTCTCAAGTAGAAAAAAATATTGGGATCCTACACGGCAAACTCTGTCTCTTAAATTAAAGAGTTTCAGTACTTAACTCAAGACTAAAGCCTCACCTTTCATGATATCTATATGATTCTGTCCAATATTCTCCTCCCTAAGGAAAGGAGAAGGGTCTGGGACCAGGCTAGGGCCTATACAGACCAGATTAATCAGACTGATGCCTACCATCCCCTAGCAGCCCAGGCGGTTCCAGACCAAGACCCCTGTTGGGATTTTAATAACCCCCAAGACCTGGGACACAGGGACCACCTTATTACCTGTCTGATAGCTGGCCCAAAGGTGGCAGCACAAAAGGCTATTAACTTTGATAAATTCCAGGAAGTCATCCTGAAGAAGAATGAAAACCCCTCAGCCTTCCTAGACCGACTAACAAAGGCTCTCCTCAGTACTCTAATTTGGACCCTGAATCCCCAGATGGGAGGCAACTTCTTATTACCTATTTTTTCTCACAAAGCTACCCCAACATCCAGGCAAAGCTAAAAAAAAAAAATTAGAGAAGGGACCCTTGACTCCTGAGATGGAGGTGTTGGCCACGGCCTTCAACGTCTACCACAACAGAGATGAAAGAGCAAAACGCTAAAAATGCCAGATGTTGGCTCAGGTGTTACAGGGCTCCTTCCAACCTATGGAAAGGGGGAGACAACAACCCCCACAACGAGGACCCCCTGGGCCCTGCTTTAAGTGTGGCAATGAAGGACATTGGGCTAAGGCTTGCCCTAACCCCAGGGCACCACCCAGATTATACCCCGGATGCCGACGTCCTGGCCACTGGGGATTGAACTGCCCCAATTCCCAGAGGGGAGCTGAGGTCAGTCACCCTGCCAGTGACTTGCTGGGCCTAGCAGCTGAGGATTGACGGGGCTCTGGGTCTTCTGTCCCGACCTATTCAATCACCCAGCAGGAACCCAGGGTGGTCATCTGAGTGGATGGGCATCCCACAAACTTTTTGGTAGACACCGGGGCCACATTCTCAGTTCTGAGAGAGTTCTGGGAACTACCTATCCCTCCGAATCTCCTATTGTTGGGGTAGGAGATCAAACTCCTCCCCTCACTTGCTCCTTATCTGAGTTCTTTTCACACCATTTTTTGGTTATGCCTCAGTGTCTGGTCCCCTTGCTGGGAAGAGATATATTATCCATCTTGAAGGCCTCCATAACCTTACCCTTATTGTCCTCCCCTATTCATATCTTCATCATGGCTTTACTCCCCAATGAAGAAGAGACTTTATCTCTTTGTGTCTGGTGTGGAGACCCCAACAACCACCAGAACACACATTTTTCCCTCCCCTGTAAAATAGTAGATCCAATTGTATGGGACATTGAAACCCCATCCTCTGCAAATTGCTCTCCCATGGAAGTGCATCTTAAAGATCCTAACCACTGCCCAAACCAGGCCAATACTCACTGCCAATGGCCAGTCTTAAGGGCCTAAAGCCAATCATTCAGAGCTTACTAAAAAAGGGGTTCCTTCATCCCACACACTCTCCATTCAATACCCCAATTCTAGCAGTAAAAAAGCCTAATGGAACATACCATTTGGTGTAGGACTTAAGGTAAATAAATTCTTCAATCAGGCCCATACATCCCCTAGTTCCAAACCCTTATACTATCCTTTCCTCCATTCCTGCAAACTCCCCCTGTTTTTCAGTTATTGATCTTAAAGATGCCTTCTTTTTGATTCCACTATCTGTCACATCCCAAGACATATTTGCCTTCACCTGGACTGACCAGAGACTAGACATTCCTGACAGCTAACCTGGACTTTCCTGCCCCAGGAGTTTTGAGTCAGCCCACATATTTTTGGACAAGTCCTCACTGGAGATCTTGAGGATTTTTCCCCTCTATGCCCCAACTCAATCCTTCTACAATATGTTGATGATCTCCTCCTCTGTAGTCCCTCTTTAGAAACCTCAAAGTCTGACACAGCCACCCTTCTGAATTTTCTTGCTCACCGAGGATATAGGGTTTCTCTGCAAAAGGTGCAGCTCTTTCTCTCTGAGGTTGTTTACTTAGGGTTCCACATTTCCCAAGGGAAGAAAGCTATCACAACTGATAGAAAAGGCCTTATTGAAAGTCTTCCAGTACCAAAAACTAAAGAGGAGATTCTCTCGTTCCTGGGTCTGGCAGGCTATTTTAGGGCATGGGTACCAAAGTACTCATCACTTGCCAAACCATTATATGATCTAGCAAAGGGGAACAAGCATGAGCCCTTGTTACTTTCAGCTGCACCACATTTCAGAACCCTCCAGAAGGCCCTCTTACAAGCACCAGCTCTACACCTGCCAGATGTTAATAGGTCTTTTACTCTCCATGTCCATGAAAACAAATGGCAAGGCTTAGGGGTGCTGGGACAAATGTATGAGCCCACCTTTGCTCTGGTGGCATACCTTTCAAAACAGTTAGATCCAACTGTCCGGGGATGGGCTTCTTGTCTCTGCACCCTAGCAGCCTCCTATGTTTTATTAAAAGAATCGCAAAAGCTTACCTTTGGAGCTCAAATCACTGTCACCTCTCCTCATCACCTCAAGGACTTGCTAATGTACAAAGACTGAAAACCCTCCCTCCCTGTTGAATTCTCTCTCTCTTGGTCTCTTTCCTCTACAATTCTTCTGTATCCTTCCAAATCTTCCCCCTTCTCAACCCAGCAACTCTGTTACCCACTCAGGCTCAAGGTCAAACACAATCCCCAATACATAAATGCAGGGAAATTCTAGAAAACTTCCTCCCATGCCCAGTTAATATCACTGAGGGACCACTAGACCAATCTGATTACACCTGATTCGCTGATGGCAGCTCCTTTATAAATGAGGGGATCAGAAAAACTGGATATACCATAGTGTCCCTATCATGAGTAATAGAAGCCAATCCCCTGCCTGCAAATACCACCAACCAACAGGCTGAGCTGGTAGCTGCAACACGAGCTTGCAAGTTGGCATCAGGGAAAAATCTTACCCTTTACACTGACTCCAAATATGTGTTCCACATTCTCTTATCTCATGCAGCAATTTGGAAGGAGAGAGGTCTCCTGAACTCAAAGGGCACCTCTATAACCAACTCCACATACATCACCCAGCTACTACAAGCCTCCCAGCTTCCTAAAAAACTTGGAGCTGTCCATTACAGATCACACCAAAATGACTCCTCCCCCATCACACAGGGAAATTCAAAAGCAGATCAGGCAGCCAAGTCAGCAGCCCTTTCAGACCCCACTGGATCTCTCATTGCCACGTTCTCTCCAACATTACCCAATAATGGAGACCCACCAAAACATGCCCTCTTTACTTACCTCCACTCCATTTTCCACACTAGTCGCAGACTCTCAAAGCCTTTCTCCACTCTTTCTTTACTCTGACTCTCCAGGATAAAGAAGTGATCAGCAAATCACAGCCTCATGCCAGATATGCAAAAGAGTGAATCCCAATATATCTTTAAAACCCAGAACCTTCCCTTCTCATCAGGCTAGGGGCCATACTCCCAGGGAAGATTGGCAAATCGACTTTACCAATATGCCCAGAGTAAAAAACTTCAAATACATACTAGTTTTAATAGACACATTCTTGGGTTGGGTAGAGGCCTTCCCCACCTCAAATAAGCAGGCTACCATGGTGGCTAACATCCTCCTAACCAAAGTAATCCCTTGATTTCGGATACCCACTTCAATCCAATCCAACAATGGGCCTGAGTTTGTCTCTCAAGTATCCCAGGATGTGGCAAAGACATTGTCCATCCCATGGCACTTTCATTGTCCCTATCATCCCCAAGCCTCAGGTAAGGTTGAGTGAGCCAACTCCACACTGAAAGACATCATAATGAAGCTGTCTTTAGAGACTCACTTGGATTGGATTAAACTCCTCCCTCTTGCCCTACTACACCTGAGGGCTTTACCAAAAAAGCCATCCCTTGTCTCCCCCTTTGAGATAATGTATGGTCGTCCTCTTCCCCCAGAATCTCACCAATGCCTTGGCCCCTCCCTGACCAATATGCTCTTCCCCTCCTCTTCCTTATATTCTCTGAGCTATAGAAGCATCAAGATTTGTTGTTTCCGGATCCAGAGAACTCAGCTGCCTCTTTTCCCCTCAAACCAGGAGAATGGGTCTACTTTTCTTCCCCAGGGGAAAGATCCCCCCAAGCCCCAAAATGGGAAGGGCCATTACAGGTAGTCCTGTGTACACCCAATGCTGCAAAACTCCAACAGGAAGGAAAGAAACTAACCCCCTGGATTCATATTTCTAGGTTAAAACCAGTGGCACGCCCTCCACAGGACAATCCCACCACAGCTCCCAACCTTACAAGACCCCCACAATCACCCAGATTTACTTGTGAGGTATCTCCAGATAATTCTCTTTTTTTAAAGAGAGAGGAGAGAGAGAGAGAGAGAGAGAGAGAGAGAGAGAGAGAGAGAGAGAGAATTTTAATATTTATTTATTTATTAGTTTTCAGCGGACACAACATCTTTTGTTTGTATGTGGTGCTAAGGATCGAACCCGGTCCGCACACATGCCAGGCAATTGCGCTACCACTTGAGCCACATATAATTCTCTTAAGCTCCGTTTTTTCACAGTCACGCACCACCCTCCCTTCCATTCCAGAGGAGAAGAATACACATAAGAATGGGCCTCCCGATAGAATGTAGGAAATCACAGCAACACAGTACACCCACACCCTTTTTAGAAACAATTACAGGAACAACTAGAAAAAAAAGAAAGCTGCAATTGGCACAACAATCCTATTGGGACCTCTTCACAAACACCATCATCCACTGGAGTCTACTGATACTGGGACATCTAGTTGGGGTCTTTTCATTCTGTGCCTTCCTTCCTTGCATTTTAAAGTTCCTTCAAGGACAAATTAACAAAATCTCTAACCAAACTTTCAATCAGTTCCTTCTCAGGGATTACCAGCTACTTGCCAACAAGCCGGGTGACACTCACATCCACTCATCCCAAGAAACCTCCACCAAGTGTTGAAAGATGAAGATACCAAATGACAACTCCACCAAAAGGCCATCTCTACTGCACTATTCCAAAGAAATAAGCCCTTGGTTTTCAGCTTTATATGTTCTAATCTGCCTTCTCCTGGACATAGGCCTTTTCTACCAGCCCTAGAGACTGAACGACATACCAGAAATTAATGTTGTTTCTTTTCATAGCTGCAGGGCCTGTTCATAGACTTCTCCCTGGAGGAAATCCATGCCTTCAGCGCATGGATATGGGGCCTCCTGGCCCTCCTTCTCCAACCAACTGACCTCCCTCCCTCCCTCTAAAGGACGCCCCTACTCAGCAGTAAGTAGCCAGATCAAGAACGGTGCCCCCAAACCAAAACAAAAAAGGGAGGAATATTGGCAAAGATGGCGCCCAGAGCTCTTCTCTTCCAGGAGCTCAGGTCCTTGACGCACTGAATGGCACTCGAACCATCACCTCCAATCCCTGTGAATGGCGCAAACTTTGAATGGCGCACCTCGAATCCCTGAAGTGGCACGAGCTCTCTGCCAATAAAGAAGTAACAGCCCACATGCCCTGCTCCTCCTCATCCTGCATTGAGCCCATAAATATCAACACTCTGTTTGCGCTCTCCCCCGCTCCTCTCTTCTTCTCTTCTTTTCTCTCTCTCTCTCTCTCTCTCTCTCTCTGTGTATATATATATATATATATATATATATATATATATATATATATATATATATCCTCTCTCTCCTCTCTCTCTCTCTCTCTCTCTCTCTCTCCTCTCTCTCCTCTCTTTCTCTCTCTCCACCCCCTTCTCTTTGACTGGCTGTTATGGTCCTGCTAATAAAATCTCGGACAGGTTAAAAAATAAATAAAAAGCTATTTGCCAAGTACTGAAAGATTGCCAGAGCCAACTATGCTGTTGGATAGAAAAAGGGGTTACAATAATAGAAGGCTATTATTATTGATCCAACCAATTGTAATACTCATGTTCTACATTTAATAACTAATTGAGCAATAAGATCATGAAATAAAGTCAAAGACTTTTGAGAAGAGTGAGCTAGGTGACGCCAGTCAATAACTCCCAAGGACTGTCATGTTGCTCCTGTAGGGATATGAATAGTGGAAAATGTTAATAAATATATAGGTTCTTGTAGATTAATTCTAGTAAGCTGTGCAGTCTTAATGGCAGTTGCAACTTTTGTTAAGGTAGTCCTTGCCTGTGCTGTAAGTTGGTGAGAACTTAGAGAAGGGTCTCCCTGTAAAATCTGAAACAAAGGCTCAAATTTGGAGTGGATAATTTTAAATGTTGCCACAACCAGTTAATATCACCCAGTAATTTCTGAAAGTCCTTAATGTCTATAAACCATAAACTCTGTTCTGTAGATTTTGTGGATAAATCATGCATCCTTTGATTAAATTGCCAAAATATTGAAAAGGAGAAGACTTTTGTACCTTCTTGGGTGCTATGCATAAACTAACTACAGTAAGTAAAGTTTCTAATTGAGCAGAAATTTTTAAAAGCATACCTGAAGTAGCCTGAGTTAAAAGAATATCATCCATATAATAGATTATAGATGCATCAAGGAATTTTTCTCATAATGGAGCAACAGCTTGTGCTACAAAGTCCTGACATAATGTGGAGCTATTGGCCATACCTTGAGGCAACACTTCCAGCAAAATCTCTTAACTGGTTCTTTAAAATTTATAGCTGGAATGATAAAAGCAAATCTCTTACAATCATCAGGATGTGATGGTATAGTGAAAAAACAATCTTTATTACTATTAATTGATAATCAAGTAGTATCTCCATAGGAGAAGGAAGTTCAGACTGTAAAGCCCCCACTGGTTCAATAAATGGCTCTGAGATCATGTAACAATCTCCATTTGCTAGATTTTTTTCTTTACCACAAAGATTGTTCCAAGGCCTAAGAGTAGGCTCAATATGACCAACTTGAAGCTGTTCCTGGACTAAATTGTGGGCTACTTGAAGTGTTTCTCCTGTAAGGGGCCATTGATCAACCCAGAAAGGATCATCAGACCGCAATTATTTTTTCCTGTCATTTTCTGGGCTGGAGAAGACATAGATCAATGCCCCATTAAAAAGGCTGATTAAATGTATTAAGTAATCCATATTGTCTTTGCTGAGAAAACTGAGGCATAGGTAAATACCTTTCCTTTTTATTCATTTTTAATTATTTAGTGGAGATAGATCCTTTATTAGGCATGGTAGATGTCATCATGAAATTAGGGGTTATTGACAAAACTCCTAAGCTGCTCATAATATCTCACGCTCATAAATTTACTGGCAAAGTATTGAGGATGTAAGGTTTAAATAGTCTGCATTGCCATTTTTGTCTTCCAACTGGAGGTATTGAGCACTTTGAGCAGGCTGAGAGATCTGTTTAACACCTTCTAAGTCAGCAGACAGTGTGTGTAAAGCCCAATCCTGGGATCAGAATTTACTGGAAATTACAGAAACATCAGCTCTGGTACCTATCGCACCCTTCAAAATTTTGTAATTAATTTTAAGATCCAATAGAGGGCGTTCTTGCTTAACTAATAGAGCCAAGAATGCTCTTTCCAAGGATTCAGATGTCTAAACTTCGTGGGGTTCATCGGATAAAGTTTCCCCTGTGGAATAATAAGGCAAAAAAAAAAAAAAATGCTATCTTCTGGAGAATGATGAATAATGTAATTTGTTTGAGCAACAACTTTAATTTGTCCATTAAAATTTACATCAAGAACACCCAGTAATACCTGAATTCCTTTTTGAGTTAAAATAATTCTACCCAATATTAAACCTATTGTATCTGGCAGCAGAGGTCCATAAATTCCCATAGGGATCATTTGTGGATTCATCTCTGGAGTCAGTATGAATCTTGAGGTGGGGTGGAGCCCAGGATTCTTGTTCCTGAGTATAGCAAGACTGGGCCCGTGCATGAGGATGCTAGACTAGAGTGAGTGACTGTTGATCCCAAGCCAAGAGCTGCCACAGAGCAAAAGGTGACACCCTCATTATTTAGTGAGGTCAGGGTTGGTCCCCCTCCACTTCCTGATGTATAAGCAGAGGTGGTTCATTTACAACATTATGGATATAGCATTCCCACACCCAATGCCGACCTTTAGGCACTGTGGGCAAATACCTCGTACATTTCTTTGTTCTTGCGACTGTCTGCAATCTCTACCATATGCCCTGTTTTGCCAAAGTTAAAGCATTGCTTCTTAGAATTGGCCTTCTTTAAAGGAGGTTGTAAAATTTGTTTCAAGGTGGCCACCTTGGCTATGCTTTGGGAGTACACTGGGTTGACTTCAGAACAGAGATGGATGTAATCTGATACAGTTCCCTTTTGGCAGTGGGGCTGGAAGACCTCTTGACAAACTTTATAGCATTTCCAAAAGCCAGTTGTTTAACTAAAATCTCAGATGCATTTGGATCCCCAATCATACAGCTTGCAGCTGGATATAAATGTGCTACAAAACCTAAGAAATTCTCCTTGGACCCCTGTAAGATCTGGCTGAAATCTAAGTTTTTCTCTCTCTTAGTAGGCACTTTTCTACATGGCCTTCTTGAACACACTTTTATCTAAGTATACATTTGTAAATCATAATTTAATTGTTGCAAATGGTGCTGTCCCAGCCAACATTTCTAACGTGATATGTACTCCATGCATGTCTGCTCAGAGCAAAATCCATCCAACTAGATTTTCACAGAAAATATTCATCTCCCAAAAGGCAAGCTTTCACAGGGGTAATCCAGTCATTAGGTGGCAGGGTTTCATTACACAATGATTTCATCAAACTATGAAAAAAGGTGAATTGGGACCATACGTGGAACAAGTGAATTTTATTTCTTTTAATGTTTTAAAAGGAATGGCTGCATGGATACATATATTTTGATTTGGATTTTGCAGACCTAATTGCTCAAATATTGGATATAATTTAAATCCCAATAAATCTTCTTCCGCCACTCTGGTGGCACTAAGGCTCTGCTGAAGCAGGGTAACTTTTGTAGCCACCATATTAGGGACCCTGATTTTTAGTCTTCCCCAAGGGACAGGGTGGATCTCTGGAGCAGGATGATTCAAATGCAAATTATGGAGGTCTGCTGTCAATTCATCCTCCTCCTCAGACCAGAGTCTTCCTCACGGTCCAGCAAAGTGATCCCTCCCCCATCTTCCTGTATGGCTTTGTCTAATGAAGCATGCTCTGGCTCTACCTCTGGGCTGTTTCCCTGCCTTTATCTCACTACAAATGCAGGGTGCTTTGACTCTGTCCTTAGATTCTCTCTCTGCTTTTTACAAGCTGCAAATGGAGCACGTTTTACCTCCATCCTTAGGTCTTCTCTCCATTTACCAAGTGTTATGTTCTCTGCAATCAGAGAAGACCTGGAAGGTAGGCAGGCTTGTCCAGTAGGTCTAAGACTTATAACAACATTTCAAAGGCGGTGATTAAATAGTCCAATGTCTTGGTCTGAATATAAACAAGTCTCTATCACAGTCCAAATTCTTTCTACATTCTGGATTGTTCTCCTAGGCCTATTAGCTGAAATAAAACCAGCATGCAGCTCCCCGCAGTTTTCCCAAGTATGGTTTTCCTCAGAAAACCACAGACTTCCCTAATCACCTGTAGGAACTGGGCAAGTTGAGCTCACTTCACAGATTTCCCCTTTTGCTTCATGATACCTTTAAGAATAGCTAAGTAACTCTCCCTCTCTGTAGAGAGTGAGTTCGCCATGCTTAACATCACGCTATTAAAAAAAAAAATTCCTCTCTCTTCTTTCTCTCAATAAGCTAATCATGAAAATTTCCTGTGAGAGAGGACCAAGCACCCACCTGTACTCTTTCTCATTTTGGAATCCTTGTGAACAGTCCCTGTTCTAGGAAAATTCTTGCTCACATACCTTGTGGGTGAAGGAAATGGGATGGACTTGTGTGAAATAAAGCTAAGAAAATAGTACAAGGAAGTAAACACGAGAGATCAGAAATAAGTTTTCAGAGAGTGGGCAGTGATGGGCTAAGCTAACCAGAGGGTACAGCTTCTAACAAGAGAAAGGAATCCCCCAACTCTCCCCCACCCCCACTTTGCTTTATAGTGATACAGATCAAAAGGGATCAATAGGAGCTTTTTTGCAAAAAAAAAAAAAAAAAAAAAAAAAAAAAAAAAAAAACAGGATAGGTGTGGGAGGAGGCAGTCTGTTCAATTCTTAAGGGGTCATGCCCATCTCCAGTGCTATGGTGAGCCTCTGACAGAGCTAGGTAGAAAGTCACATGAACTGGGCATTCTCAAACCAGCAGGGTTGCTGCTGCGAATTCCTAACAGACTTTTCTGCTTAATGGCTTTTGAGTCATTTGAATTCACCATGCACAGTTCATGGATGACTCCCCACAGGTGGTATGTTTGACAGGTGGTATAAACTTCAGGAGGTTGTACCTAGTTGGAGTGATTTATGTCACTGGGAGTGTGACCTTGAAAGAGATATTTGGATCCTGGTGACTTCCTCTGTTTCTTGTCTTCAATGAGGTGAGCAGGTTTGTTCCACCATGGACTCCTCAATACAGTACTTTCCCTTTCCATAGACCCAAGGCAACAGGGCCAAGCAACCATGGAAAGAGAATCCTGAAACTGTTTGCCAATATAAATCTATCCTTCATTTAAGTCACTTACCTCCAGTATTTTGTTGCAAAGACAAAAAACTGACTCACATACTAGGAATAATTTTTAGATGTTTGTAACTATTGTTTCAAGTTGTTTCCAGAAAGTGGGGTTCTTCATTGTAATTATCCAATAAAATACTTTTCCTATAAATTCAGAAGGAAAAATGTTTTTAAGCTAATTCCATCTCCCTATCCAAAACCTTTTAGGTATCTGCAACCATGTAAATAGTTTCTCATGTATTTCAAAGTATTGTAGTTGCTTTGAACTTCTTGTGATTCATAAAGCATCTTGTATACAAAATTTAGCATCACAATTGTAAATGAGATTCATTATTACTATTGCATCTATTTATTTAAATATTTTTTGCTAGTATCTAGGAGTGATCTTGATATTTCTTCTTTTATCTTGCTCTTTGATCAGTTGTCAATTCCTGGAATTCCTTAGAAGTGTGTCACTTTGATGGAGGTATCTTCCTGCTCTGTTTTTCTTGAGTCTTTCCTCCTAGAACAAATACAGTAAAAACCACAATGAAAGAAACACAAACACAAAGTGACATGGAGAAAGAATATATCTCCTGCATTCCTTAGAGCAAGCTGATCTTTTCCCCACCAACCTTGGTGAAAAACAAACAACCAAACAAACAAACCATGACACCTGTTTAAGGACCTGAGTAAATCTTGTAAAATAAAAGACAAATATTCCTGATGGTATCTGGAAGGAAGCTTTGATAATTTCTACTGTCATCCTTGGCTATCATGTCATTCTCCAAAGGAGTCTTTGGATAAATCAAGGGAAGTACACAAAAGTTTAAAAATCTTCCCTAATCCTTCATCATTTTAAAAATGTCTTTATTTACTATTGCATTCTTTTCTTTTTTGAACACTTTCATTCCTCATGAAAACCAGATGGTCTGAATCTCACAGGCAACACATGAAGACTCCTCCCCTTAGATATATTGTCACCTGTGGAAGGGGCCCTATTTCTGTATGTATTCTCCCCTGGGTTCTTCAGTGACCAGGGAAGAGCTCAAGCCTATAAAAAATGACAATGCCAGACAGTTTACCAGCACTCATCGGGTCGCAGAATCGTAGGACCTGGAAGGTGAGACTTGGCATTTGTATTTGTGCATGTTTGTGAGATATGTTCAGTGGTATGTGCTACACTGGAGCAGGGAGGACTGAGCAGACCTAATTGTGTCATATTTACTACTAAACCTACTGGGGCAGTTTGGGAAGAACTGGCTTGTGTGGTCTAGAGATCTTCAGGGGGACATCTGATATCACTGGTTAAAGGATATTGCTTTTACTAAACCAATGGCACTGACCACTTGGAAAGAGAGTAGGTCTAAGATTGCCAGAGCCATAATGGCCCCAGGGGAATTTGTCTTCTCATCTCAGACCTGTGACACATAACTCCTCTCAGGGACCATGAGGAGGCTCACTCACCCATTTTCTATATCTTGGAGGGAGTCAGGCAGAGGCTGATTCCTGGTTTCTGGAAGGAGGAAGACAACAAGGCCAGCAAAGATGCAGGAGGCTCCATAGATGATCCAGGGCAAGGGTTCAGCATATGTCTCCAGGATCATCAACAGGGGAGCCAGGGCTGACCCCAAACTACCACAAACTCCAATGATTCCTAAAGCTGTTGCCCTTGGAGCACAAACAACAATAAAAAATTAACCTGGTAAGAATGCAGATGGATTTGTGTCCCCTTTTTTCATTAATTATGAGAGACAACAAGGAGTGTGTTTGGGCATGTGAAGATTGATGACTTGCTCTTGCTTTTGAAATTCTGTTTCATCTGCTAGCAATCTTTATCAAGTTCACAGACTACAAAGACATGTTTTATTATTAAAAATCCCATTAATCATTTATGTTATGTTATTTTATTACTCATTTACTTTATTACATACTTACTCTATCTTTACTGGTACATTACAGTTA
Organism: Callospermophilus lateralis; assembly: GCF_048772815.1. Lineage (NCBI taxonomy): Eukaryota > Metazoa > Chordata > Mammalia > Rodentia > Sciuridae > Callospermophilus > Callospermophilus lateralis. The sequence continues at coordinate 202,618,982 of NC_135306.1, read as the reverse complement.
TGCAAAATAATGGGATTGGTTGTGATACATTTGTATAGGCCCATAATCCGGTCAAGTTCATTGTACAGTTCCTCCACTTCAATGCCTATTCTCTGCTCTAGAGGTCTCCCTTTTATTTTTATAAAAATTCTTGTTCTTCATGTTTTTCTTTCTAGCTTCCATATATGAGAAAATATTAAACCCTTGAGTTTCTGATTCTGGCTTATTTCATTTAGCATGGTCCTCTGCAATTCCATCCATTTACGTGCAAATGACATAATTTTCTTCTTCTTTTTTTATAATTTTCTTAATATTTATTTTTTAGTTATAGGTGGACACAATATTTTATTTTACGTGGTGCTGAGGATTGAACTCAGTGCCTCATGCATGCTAGGCAAACGCTCTACCTCCAAGCCACAACCCCAGCCCCAATTTTATTCTTCTTTATGGCTGCATAAAACTTCATTGTGTATATGTACCATGTTTTATTTATTCACTTATCTGTTGATGGGCATCTGGGCTGTTCCTATAATTTATCTATTGTGAGTTGCCCAATAGCATCTCCAATTTAGGTGACTCCACAGAATACAGGAGATGTGCATTAGTGGTATATTAGCACACCTAGAAATACCTAGACAAAGCTAACTTTGGGTAAACTTTGGCTATAATTGTTATCATCACCATTGATTACTTTTGTTTTCTTCCCTTGATGAGTCATAGAGCTGAGAAAGAGCTGTTTTAACCTACACAAAGAACCTATGAGATTTTGTACCTGATGACGGTGGGGAGCAGTTCATTTGTATGGGTAAGAGAACAGGTAACAGAGGCAAAAGAAATTCCTCCTCCCAAAGTTGTCAGAATCATATGCACGGTCTGCATTTCTGGAAAGAGGAAGAGCCAGGAAAGTTAGGAAATCTGAGATGAAGGAATCTTCATTCTCCAATTTACAAACAAAAAAAAAAAATGCTTCTGTTGGAGACGTTCACAGTGTAAAATATACTGTGGAAAAACTGCACCGAGGAAGTTTATGAGGACGAGATGTGACTTATATGCAAAGTTCAATTTATGATGAATAAAAGTTCTGAATAATTGTATTCATTCTCTTTGCCTCTCCAGATTTGTCAAAGGAGAAGAGAGGATGCTGAATTTAGGAGGAAATCACTTTCTTTTTCTGTACAATGTCTCTATCCCTTGAATGGAAGGTAGGATTGTCATGTGTGATTTACTGAGGGGTGTCAGACTCACTCAGGCACTCATGGGGTTGGAAACCATGGTCCATGCACAGTACTGACATGGGGTAAAGACTGTAAAAGACAGTCATGAAAGGACAGGAATCCTATATTAATGGACAAGCTGGAGAGTAGCCAGATCTAGATCAATGTTTGAAGACTCAAGAATAAAAACTTCTATTATAGAAAACATGACAGACTTTGGAAACTTTTCATAAAGTTGGTTTTCTACTCAATTAAAAGAAAATCTCTTGGGACTGGAGATGTGGCTCAAGTGGTAACACGCTGGCCTGGCATGCGCGGGGTGCTGGGTTCAATCCTCAGCACCACATAAAAATAAGGATGTTGTGTCCACCGAAAACTGAAAAATAAATACTAAAAAATTCTCTCTCTCTCTTTCTTTAAAAAAAAAAAAAGAATCTCATGAGAGCTTTAAACCTTGGAGGAGGCTTTGTGGCAGCCAGGAAACTGACAGCATTGTTCAAACTCAGGAAGAGTGAAGCCTGTAGCCTGGTGTGATGGTGCACTCCTGTAACCACAGCATTGCAGGAGGCTAAGGAAGGAGGATCAAAAGTTCAAAGCCAGCTTCAGCAACTTATCAGGGGCCTAAGCAATTTATCAAGACCGTGGCTAAAAATAAAACGGGCTGGGGATGTGGCTCAATTGTTCAATGCCACTGGGTTCAATCCCTGATACCAAAGAGAGAGACTGAGGGGTGGAACCCACCAATGTGGGGTTTTGTAAAACAAGTTACAACACAGGAGTTCAGCAAAGCACAGTGATGGATATGCTGTCACTGCTGTCACCTATTCTCTACTGGAACCCAAAGGCTTATTTTCTTAAGTCAAAATAACTCCCCAAAACCAGAAGGGCATTTGTGGTGACCTGAGATGAGGCACATGTGTAGACACACAGAGTTCAGGTATAGATTGTCACTGAAGGTGAAGTAATAAGACAGAGCCATCGAGAAAAAGTAACAATACAGTGTGGTCATATTAGCTTATAATGATAAGTCTAAACCCTACATGTTTTCAAGGAAGTGTGATTGGCCAAGAGAAGAAGCTCAGAGAAACTTAGAGAAGCTCAGAACATGGTGGCACCATTTTACAGGTACTTCTTGACCATAATGAAGGTCATCATGCATTTGAAACAAACTTTACTGACCTTTAGTAAAGTTTAGATTCTGCCTTCCAAGTACTGGATGGCAGAATCTGTTCTAAATGCCCAACTTGTGTCAGTGAACACTTAGAACCCAGTTCTTCTGATTCCTATAGGTGCAAGCTGAAAAATCCCCAGGAAAGTGGGAAAGATCTTTCCTTATTTACCCTGTCTCTCTCCTTACCTTCAGGCACAAATGTGTTGACCAGAAAGGTGATTCCCATCGTGGTCATGAAAAAACACAGGCTTATTCGACGGCCCTTGTGATTCAGGGCCCAAAGTGAAAGATAATTGGCTGGGAGTGTGACTACACCAAGGAGAATTTGGATCAGGAAAACATTGCTTGCCAGGTACTGGAGGTGGATAATCAAGCCAAAAGTGGGTAGCCATACTAAAAATCTGTAACAAACACACAGGAAAGACACATGTCATGAGAGTTAACACTTATATACTTCAAACGATGGTATTATAAGATCAGTTACTTTTTGGTGTTAAAAATGCAAACTATCTTTTTCTTGTAATATGTGCACGCAAGTGATTATTTTATAATTGTAATAAAACAAATATATGATGAGGCCATCAGATGTTTATTTTGGAGAGATGTCAGGAATGTAAATATAAGATGGGTCTTTAGGATTTTAGAGTTTTTCCCGCTCTTGGTCTGAGTGATAGATATATCTTTACATATGTAAATACTCATTGGGTTACATATATGTCTGTAATTCACTATTTCAAATTTTATCTCCATTAAAGCAAACAATGAAAGCAAACAATGAAGAAAATCCGAGTCAAAGTCTGTACATGATTGAAGTTTGCAGCATCTGTCTCTGGTGTGAGTCTGGCAGTGTGATATGATAAACAGAACTCACGGTACAATGGTTCTGTGTCAAGCTTTTCATAACTCTGACCATAACCCTGGCCATAGCAATGCTCATAATATCCTTCTCATCTTTTATATCCAAAGCTGTGTTCACCATATATTGCCCAATTGAAATAAGAAATATACTCATTCTCCACTCTTTTTATAAGATGATGTGAAGCCTACCTCACCAAGGACAGGAGACAGATCCGTTTACACAGGTTGGGTGTGTGGAACAAGTCACACAGAGAAGGTTTTGTCTGTGCTGCCTTCAATTCCTCCTTTATGGTGGATCTCACAGCCTTCAATAATAACAGAGACAACAAATTGTTCAGTTGTCAGAAAACAATGGGTAGTGTGGAAGCACTGGCCACCCACAGAAGGTAAGGTCAATAACCATCCTAAATAGTGGAAAGTATAGATATTAAAACAATGGCAGGCATGAAAGTGGTGTGATAGGTGAACTCAGGAGTTCAAAGAACCTCAGGGAAGTTGTGCAATGAGAACATATTAAGAAGTAAACTCTAAAAGAGCATAGAACATTGAAAAGAGAATTTATGTTAGAGATTTATCTGAGGAAGGAAACCAAATGTTGAGTTAGTGAGATTACAATTCAAAGCCCCTTTTATACCAGATGACTATAGAAGAGTTGGAAATGGAGTTTTGTTCTCCACTAATTACTAATGGTTGGAGAATACATTTCATATCTCAGGAAGAAGAATTATTTCCTGGCAATTAATTTTTTTATTTTTATTTTTTAGTTTTTGAGTCATCCTGTTTTATAGAATATGTTGCATGTTGTTTCTCCGTGAAAGAGAAGCCTAGAATTAAACTTGAGTTTTGAATCAGAGGGGATTTTAGTTTAAATTGATTTAAACTCAGATTTGCTTTTATACTGAAGTGTTATTGGCCTTGCCACTTGCTAGTTGTATACCCTGGGCAAGGTGATGGCTATCACTGTACCTCAATTTCCTTGTCATTGAAAAGAAGAAGAAATAAAAGAATTAGGATCAGGATAAGTAAGAAAACCAACAAAATAATAATGCCTTCCTCACAAACACTTTCTATGTCATTTAGTAGGTTATAATATACATATCAATCTACTTCTAGCAGAACTCTTAGACTTATTAATTTATTAGTTATTCAGAAAGATTAAGTCCATTGTCATGCCTCCTCTACAAATGCAATAATACTACAAATGCCATCAGAAAATTTTCATGTTGAAGGGAATGCTGAGAATTAAACCTACTCCCATGACTGAGGAAACCTGCACCATCAGAAATGGTCTTGGAGCTTCCAACTCTAGCTTCAACAGTGGAATACTGGATTTATGCTTGTTAGAGAGACATTTGTGGTAATACCTTCTGCATCCAACACATAAACCCATGACCACTGGCCAATGTTATTATGGTATTATAAGAATTGGTTGCAAGAAGACCTTAAATCTGTCTTAGATGAGGGCTGCAGTGTCTGAGACTGGCCTTCAACACCTTCCAATATCAGAGTAAAATATCAGGGCATGATGGCTTAATTTGTTACCAGGTACTCATTCTTGATGAGCTAACAGAAATGAGTGGTGCATCCAGAGATATTTAGGTGGGCAACACTAGCTGACATGGCAGTTCTACAAATGTATTCTCCCCGGTAACCCTTACTTTGAGAGGAAGCAGCACATATTCAAATAAGGGTTTGCTGGTTGTTCACATTTTACAAATGCATCTTTCTCTATAAATTTCATTCTATGCCAATCATCACATCATTAGAAAAGCCTGAAACAGTCTCATCTCTGCAGTCTTGCCCACAAAGGTGCATCAGGGTCAGTTCATAAGGATTTACAAGAACTCTTTATTAAACATTTAAATGGTTATGAACCTGTTTATATCATGTGTTTAGGCTAAAATAGACTCTGGGGGAAGTAAGCAAACTACAAAAATTAATGATTTCCACAATTCTTGGACTCTAGAATTTAAAAAGAAAAATCTTTAAATGTTGAAGTTAAACATTTACCAGGACACCACCGACCTTGCCCTTTTGAAGTCATTTGGGCTGCACTCACCTTCAAATAACCAAATCCCTGAATGTTTAAACCTGACTAGTTCTACCCAAACCTTAAAGGCACATTTCAGACACTGCATTTTTTAAGATGCATTCACAGCTCCCATCCCTACATCAAGGTTAGGTTTCCATCCTTGGGATTCACTTTGCACCCTTACTTGACTGTTCAGGGGCTTTATCAAGCCCACTGATCCTTGTGAGGGTGGAAGCTATAAATGTTTTTGTCCCCTGTCAAAGGACATGTCACGGGGAATCATGGAACACACTCAGAAAGGATGTGCAAGGAAGGAAAAAAGATATGAGGAAGCAGAGCAAAAGGCATAGACACGAGGTGGAATGCATTTGGAAGCCAAGAAAGCTCACATGAAAGAACCACTAGAGAAATAAAACGAAATAAATGAGCTTTGGGAAGATGTTTGTGACTGTGATCATAGACAGATGATGTTGATAACTATTTTTGACTTCTCAACTTACCTTATTAGTAATATAATTAATAATTTTAAAACTGCCCATATTTAACAATGCATCTAAGTATTTTGGACATAACTGCATACCTGTGAAGTTGGCACCAAAATATATCCATCAATATATATAATCACTTAAAAATTTCTTCCTGCACTCTGTATTCACTTTTTAATATTTATTTTTTAGTTGTAGTTGGACATAATACCTTTATTTTATTCATTTTTTTAATATGGTGCTGAGGATCAAACCCAGGGTCCCGCATGTACTAGGTGAGCACTCTACCACTGAGCCACAATCCCAGTCCTCTATATTCATTTTTACTATTTATTTTGATAAGAACAGTTAGCACAAATCCACGCTCTTAGAAAGTTTTTAAGTACATAATACAGTATTATTGTCACCATTCCATTCAGTGGCTTTCTAGGACTTACTCATCTTATGTATTTCCACAATGAACATGGGAATGCAGATATCTTCTTGAGATTCAAATTTTTATTTATTTATTTATTTATGGGCATATATCAAGATGTGGGACAGGTGGATCAAATAATTCTATTCAAGTTTTTGAGGAATTTTCATATTGTTATTTATAGTGGTGGCATCAATTTGTTGTGAAAAACTCAATTTGTGAAATGTGAAAAAAGGAGTCAAGAGTGTAAGTGCATTTACAGAAGCTACAGAAAAGTACCTAGGAATAAATGTATCCATGAAGGTGCAAAATCTGTATAATAAAAATTATAAAATATTTCTGAAACAAATTGAAGAAGGCACAAATAAATAGACACATGTCTTTGTTCATGTACTGAAAGAATTAACATTGTTACAATGTTCATGTTCTTCAAAAGTAGCCAGAGATTCAATGCAATCTCTATCAAAATACCAATAACATTTTTTTACAGAAACAGAAAAATATTTTTCCAAATATATTCCCAAAATAGTTTGAAATCAGTAAAGCTCTTGAATAGCCAAATTATCTTGAGCAAAAAAAGGCACAAAAATAAAACCAAAAAATATGGAAATAAACATGGAAGTATCACACCACCTGACTTCAAAATATACTATCAAGGCATAGTAATCAAAACAGCATGGTACTGGCAAGATAACAGACTTAGAGCAGTGGAGTAGAACAGAGAGCCCAGAAATAAATCTACATATTTCCACTGAACTGATTTCAAAAAAAGTGCTAAGTATAAAAAAATGGAGAAGAAAACTTCTCTTCAAAAAATGGTCTTAGGGAGACTAGATACTCACATGCTGAAGATAGATGTCAGATCTGTGTCTTCACCACATAGGGAAATCGATCCAAAATAGACTGCAGACTTAAATGGAAGGCCCCCAAACCATTACACTACCAGAAGAAAACATGCAATAAAACTCCGTGACTTTGGTGTGGGCAAACATTTTTTAGATGCGACCACAAAAGGGAACCAAAGTCAAAATGGACAAATGGGATTAGGTCAAACTAAAAAACTTCTACACAGAAAAGGAAGCAAGGAACATACTGAAGAATCAACGTACAGGGAGAGGAAGATATTTGTCAACTATGCTTCTGACAAGGCATTTATCCCCAACAGGTACAAGAAATCCAAATGATCCAATAACCAAAAATGAATGAAAATACAAAAATATAATAAAACGAATCTGAAATTAAAATGAGAAGACAATCTTCAGAATCACTTGGAACACTTCAAACTACAGGCTGCAGCATCTGATCCCCCAACACAAACAAGGATTCTTATGAGCAGTCAGGAGTAGAACCACTGAATTTAAAAAAAAAAAAATGGGTAAAAGATCTCAACCAAACCTGTAAATGGGAAATGGGTACAAAAAATATTTGATATCACTAATTATGCCATAAATGCACATCAATCCTACAATCAAGCAGCGCATGGCAGTATGTGCTTGTAAGCCCAGATACTTGGGAGGCTGAGGAGGAGAACTCTAAGTTTGAGCCCATATTTCCACTGAACTGATTTAAAAAAAAAAAGTGCTATTAAAAAAAAGCTTGGGCAATTTAATGAACCCTTCTCACAAATTACGAAAGTACAAGAGATATTGGGGATGTATCTCAGCAACACTTGGTTCAATCCCTAGTAACAGAAAAGAATAATTATAATGATATACTTTGCTCTCCCCACTAGGAAAAACTATTATTAAAAGAAGGATTTCAAGTGGTGATCAGAATAATAATTACAACGATATATTTACCTCCCTCCACTTAGAATGGCTATTATCAAAAAACCAAAGGATTACAAATGTGGATGAGAATGTAAACAACAGGGAACACTTGCATACTGTTTATGTAAATGAAAATTATTACAATCATTATGGGAAATAGTATGGAGTTTCTTCAAAAAATTTAAAATATGATTGCTATATTCAGGGTATATGTCCAAAGGAAATGAAATCAGTATATCAAAGAGACATCTGCATTCATAAGTTTATATACCATCATTTACAATAGCCCTGATATGGAACCAACTCAAGTGTTCATTAACAGATGAATGAATAGGTTGGGCATGATGGTGCATGTCTGTAATCCCAGGAAATCATGAGGCTGTGGCAGAAGCATCACAAGTTTAAGGCTAGCCTGTCTCAAAAAATAAAAGGACTGGGAATGTAGTTCAGTGGTAAAGCACCAATAGGTTCAATTTCCAAAATTAAAATAAATAAATAGATAGCTAACAGATGACTGAAAAAATAAAATTTATTATATCACAACTGAAAATTATTCAACTTTGCCGAGGGACAAATGCAATATATGTTTTATAGAAACTACACTTTGAACCTTGATCTTTTGTTTCCGGGTACTCCATTATATTCTTTCAACATGTTAGGCACCTGCAGTGAGCCACAGTTCCCACCATTCACATGATCTTTAGGGTAACAACCAATACTCTACCGGGTACTGTGTTTCTATACCAAAGTATTCAGTAGGTGACATGTATTAAATGCATTTTTGACTTGTGACATTTAAACTAATTACTGGTTGTTATGGTTTTGATATGAAGGGTCCCCCCAAATTTCCTGTGGTATGGTGAGAGGTGAAATAATTAGATGAGGGGAGACTCAAAACCTAGTGAGTGGATTAATCCTTTTGAAGGATTAGAAATTTTGAATTTATTACAAATGGTTACTGTAGGCAGGTTCAGTGTGGCTGGAGGAAGTGGGTCACTCGGGACATACCCTAGGGATTATAATGCTTTGTTTCAGACTCCTTCTCCTCTCTATTAATTTCATGATAGGCATGAAGTGCACAACCTTCCTCTGCAAAGCCCTCTGCAAAGAATGCTTCATCTTGCCACTGGAGCAGACCTATAGAGTCAGCTGACAATGGACTGAAACCTCTGAAACTGTGAGCCTAAAATAAACTTTTCCTGAGCAAAATTATTCTTGTCAGGTATTTTGGTCACTGCCACTAAAAGCTGACTATACTGTTGATTTATTAAGACTTTTAATTAATTAGTTTAATTAATTGGTTTAATTAGCTAGACTTAACCATTCCACCCTGTACATATTCTTCAAAACATCACACTGTAAATATAAAAACATACAGGGTTACTTGTCAGAATGAAAAGTAATCAAATATAAAGAATAAAATCCTGTGGAGGGAGATATGTGAATTGATTATGAGGAGCAAAAGAAAGAAAAAAATGGGGCTCTTTGCCTCCTCTGAATAAAATATCTGTGTTCAACCTTTTCAGTGACTGCATATTGCATCTTTGGACACCTACTAATAATATGTCAGGCTATGTCTTCCTTGTTTCAAAAGCACCTCCCATCCTGCTCACCTCTATGGTTAGGGCATCTGCAGAAGTCTTCGTTCCATTCAGCCTTGCAGCTTTTTTAAGTTCCTGTAAGCCCTCCTCGGGTTTGTTGTTGGTAATCAGCCACCGAGCTGACTCTGACATCCACCTGATCAAAGATGATGGAAGTGTAGTCAACTCTCACATGGTATTTACCACATCACCTTCATTCTCCTTCAATCTAATACTACTACTGGCTCAATTAAGCCAAGAAACACACTGTCATGTTGCCTGGTACCATAACTGGGCAAATGGGAAATGATGCCTGCATGCAGTACACCTGCACAGCTGGGATGGCAGACGTGGAGTCCTTCCTATTAGCAGCCTTCTTGGTTGGACACACCTTGACTATGGCACCTATAGCTCTGGAGCATGAGGGACACTTAGCTGTTCAGACCTTCTCCAAGTTACTTGTAAGGGCAAAAGAAATGCTGATTTATAAAGTGTTCTTTTCCTAAAATAAGCACCTTAAAATATTTTTGCTTACTGAAGGTCCCATGCAGACTGGAAGCATTCCTGCTCCTGCCACTCTGATGGAATCTGATACACAAACAGCTCAGTCTGCCTGGACACTCTCATCTATGTAATGGGAACAGCAACGTCACCAGTTTGCAGATTTGTTATGAGGATGAATGACATCATGGATGAGTGCACCACAGGGTACACTCTCTTGTCTGCAAGAAATCATCTCACTCTCTTAATCTGTGATCATCTTTCTGAGTCTTTCCTCACCAAATGGGCCTCCTCCACTGAGCCAGCCTCTTGGGAGGAAGAACATCAAAGCCTGTCTTAAGGCTTTCTAAAGACAGGAAAGGAAGAAGATCTATGGAAAAAATTATGTAAGATGTCCAGGCATCCTATATTTTCCAACTGGAGAAACAGTGCTCCTCCTTCATTAAATAGCTACATATGGAAATATGTTCTTTCTCTCATCCATTATCACTTCCAAAGTTATAAATCACCCAAATATTCTCTGTTGGGCATTTTTCATTGAAAAATGAAAACACACAAAACTACATGGCATAGTTGTGGCTATCTAATCTTCAAGTGCTTCCTGATGTGATGGAAAGTCTTTATTATTTTATGTTTATGGAATACATTTAGTTTTCATCAAGCATCTTCATAGTCACTATATAATTTCAGTTTTTTAAAAAAAAGTACAGAGATAGAGCATATTAGTGGTCATTACCAAAAATTGTACTAAAAATAATATAAATTTTATCAAGTCCCTAAAATAGGAAGTGGCAGAGTCAAACTAAAACTTAATTTTTATTAATCTATTATAACTATATATGATACTGGGATTCATTGTGACATATTCATAGATGCCCACAGCATAATTTATCTATCTTATTCCCCAGTATCTGCCCTTCTCCATTACCTACTCCCTCACCATGATCCCCTTCCTCTCCTCCACTGGTCTCTCTTCTATTATATTTTAATTAGTGGTTTTAATTATATATAGAAATGGATTCATTGTGGTACCTTTTTTCATGGCAATACCATAATTTAGTTGATTTTATTTTTACATACCTCCCCTTTCATTACATTTACATTTCCTGTCACTACTCTATGGGTCTCACATTTTTGTGATAGCCCTTTTTTTATTTCTTTTTTCTCTCTCATTTCTGCATATGAGAGAGAACATTTGACCATTGATCTTCTAAAGTATGATGTATTTCACTTAGTTGATGTGCTTCAGATCCATCCATTTACCAGAAAATGACTTAATTTTATTTTTTGATCAAGTAAAACTCCACTTTGTGTGTGTGTGTGTGTGTGTGTGTGTGTGTGTGTGTGTATATATATATCACATTTTCTTTATCCACTTATCTGTTGATGGACATCAAGGATGGTTCCATAACTTGGGTATTGTGAATTATGTTGCCATAAATATGGGTATGCATGAATCACTATAGAATGCTGATTTTAGTTTTTGTGGCTAGACAGAGAGGAGTGGTGATTCTTTTTCTAGTCTTCTGAGTGATCTCCATACTGCTGCCCACAGTGGTTGTAGGAATTTACAGTTACACCAACATTGTATAAGTGTGTTTTCCCCCTCATTCTCATCAGCATTTATTGCTATTTGCATACTGATGAATGCCATTCTCACTGGGGTGAGATGAAATCCCAGTGTAGTGTTGATTTGCATTTCCATGATTGCTAAGGATATTAAACTTTTTATGTATTTGTATTTCTTCTTTTGAGAAATATGTCTCATTTGCTTTGCCCATTTATTGATCATGAATTTTTCTGATTTCAAGGTTTTGTGGGTTCTTTATGTATTATGAATATTAATTCCCTGTAGGAAGAACAGTTGGCAAATATTTTCTCCCATTCAGCAGGATCTCTCTTCATGTTCTTGTTTCCTTGCTCTGCAATTTGTTTTTAAAATTTCATACCATCCCACTTATTGGTTCTTTGTTTTATTTCTTATGCTGTAGGATCCATACCTTCACCAATATGTTGGAATGTTGAACTAATGTTTTCTTCTAGCAGTTGCTGAGTTTCTGTTCTAACTTCTATGTCCTTGAGCTAATTTGACTTGACTATTATATAGGATGAAAGGTAGGGATATAATTCCATTCTTCTATATATGAATATCCCGCTTTCCCAGCACCATTTCTTAAAAAGACTATCTTCTCCACTGTATGTTTTCAACACCCCTTGACAAGGATCATGACTGTATTTATGTGGATTTCTCTCTGTGTCTTCTGTTCTGCTTAATTGGTCCTCATGTCTACCTCTATGCCAGTTCCATGCTGGTCTTGTTAATATAGCTCTGTAATATAATTTAAAGGACATTGTGATGCCTCCAGCATTTTGTTTATTGCTCATATATTTTTTTGGACATTCTACATCTTTAATTCTTCCAAATGAATTTTAGGACTGTTTTCCCAGTTCTGTGAAGAATTTCATTAGCATTTTGATGGGGATGGCATTAAATCTGTAGATCCCTTAAGCAGTATGAAATAGTCTTCTTTGTCTCTTCTGATCAATTTTGGCTTTCAGTCCACTTTATCTGCTATGAGATACAGCAAGGATGTTGGTCTGCTGTTTTCCTTCCTTGATTTATCAGTATCTGGTTTTGGTATCAGGGTTTTATTCTCTTCATGGAATAAATCTGTAAATATTATCCACCTTTTTATCTCATGAAACAAGTTAGAGAGTCTTGAGAAGGTCTCTTCTTTAAAGATCTTATAGAATGCAGCCAAAAATTCAACTAGTACCAGAATTTTCTTTGTCACAAGGGTCTTTATTTTTGCTTCAATCATATTGCTTTTTATTGATCCACTTAGCTTTTCTATACACTTTGGCTCAAGTTTGGGTAAATCACATGTTTTTACAAATTTGTCAATACCATCTAGATTTCCTAATGTATATGAAAATAAGTTTTTAAAATAGTCCTTAATGGTCCTCTGTATTTCAAAAATGTCTGTGGTTATATGTCCCCATGTAGCAATAATTTTCTTTATATGATTCTTTCCTCTTTTTCTTATAATTAGATAATGGTTTATCAGCCTTCAGCCTTCTTTATTTTTTCCAATAATCAACACTTTGTTACATTAATTCTGTGAATTTGGGAATTTTGTTTTTTTCATTTTCTATTTCATTGATTTATATTTTAATCAATTCCTATCATCTAATGGACATAGAATTAGTTTGATCCTGGTTGCCAATGGCCTTGAGATGTAGCATTAGTTTTTTTATTTGGGATATTTCTATATTAAATGTAGGCATTTAATACATTTTATATATATATTTAAGATCTGTGTTCTAAGAGTTCCAGATTCTTGGTATGTTGTATCATTATTTGTGGGAGACCATCTTTGCACATGACTGAGTTTCCTCCCCAGCTGGGTGTGAAGCGCTCAGTCACTTTTAATGTGGCAGAGCTTTCCCCACCCTTCTTGGGTTCCAGAGTTTGTCTATGTGGAGGCACGTCTCACCACTGCCCCAAAGATCCAATCATCACAACAGATCTTGCAACACTGCCCCCCTTGACCTTCATTGGATGGGATTTTCACCCAGCATTCATTTATTTTTTGTTTCCCAATTATTAAAGCCCTCTCCCTAGCATGCTCGCTCTCTTGGGTTCGTTCTCCCCCGCCTTCCCCTTTTCAGTAAAACCTCACAAAATGGTGTCTGTGTCTTTAATTTAAACTCCCTGAGGATTTTCCCATGTGACCGAACTGTTCTCACCATCTGCGCTGGCCGTGGACTAAAATTATTCTTGTTTGTTTCTAAGAATTTTTAATATTTCTTCTGACTTTTTCTCATATCCAGTTCTTGTTCAACCGTGTGTTGTTCAGAGGCTCCCAAATGGTGAGTAGAGGAAGAAAGCACTTCCCACTTATCTGATTTTTGGAACTGAAGAAAGAGTAATACGTCTTAATTTCAAGGTGGGTGTAATTATAAATCAATATTTGTCAGTCAGAGAGTCAGAGAAGCCCAGAAATTCAGGTATTGGGAACAAAGGATATAAGAAAACACACCAGAGCCTGGCGGCAGCAGAGATGCTGCATCACCACAAAAGGAAAGAGAAACACAATGAACAAATTCAACACATAAACAGCTTTAAAAGGCTGTTTAGACTTGGCAGATACAAATGCCCTGGGGTGAACTGGTGTTCAAAATATGCTTCATGTAAATAAAGAACAGAAATAGAGATCTAACTGTAGGAGTTTAAGCTGAATCATTTTCCTGTAGGAACTTGAGAGTTCTTTATAAAAACTTCCACTTTTTTTTGGTCTCAGTTAGTGCTTACTGTGTTATCTCAAGTTCACCTGAAAAATCATGATCCCAACACAATCATAGTGAATGGCAGATCCAGGGGATTCAGGCCAGAAACAGAGGAGAGTAAACCTGCTCTCCCTTTGCACTCTGTGTGTGAATGATCAGTTGAAAAGGACAGGAAAATTGAACAGATGGGCAGAATTCATTTAGGGATGGACAATTATTTGGTGGCCAGTTGGGGGGGGTGCTACAAAAACCTTTCCATTCACCATCTACCCATAGTGGTCTGCTACCATGACCTATGGGTAGAACACTTCAGTGATGTTGGAAATCCACATGCCTACCCGAGAACTTCTACTCAATCCTAGGGGCATGAGAATTTAGCATGCAGGATAAGACCCCACACAAAGGTTCAAAGCCAAATATAGTCTTAAAATAATTTGGCTTCCTTATTAACTTATTTATCAACCAATTAAATAAAATCACCCCCATTTACCACTCAGACTAGTGTATTTCTGAAGAACATTTGTAATAATTTTTTTAAAGATTTATTGGTTTGAAATTGTTCTGAAGTGGTTGTAACTTCTTGAAATTAATCTCTCTCTTCTTATTGGGCTGTTAGATACTGGACATAATAGAAAGTTTAAATTGAGTGAAATGTGGACACCAAGGCATTCACCCAATCCACAGAATAACAAGAAAATGTTCTTTATATAAAAGTAAAAGAGATAAATACCCCTTAAGGAATTCTATGAAAAAGCAAGGGAACTAGTCACTCCAAATACCTCAGAATGCAACTAATCCCATTGATATCATAATGGAGGAAATGCCAGAAAAAGAATTTAGAAAGTTTATGTATGATTTGGATGTGAGGTGTTCCCCAAAATCTTATGTGTGAGAAAATGCAAGAAGGTTCTGAGGAGAAATGATAGAGTTGTGAGAGTCTTAACCCAATCAGTGAATTAATCCCTTGATAGACATTGACTGAGTGGTAACTGCATTGGTGGGTTGTGGCTGGTGGAGGTGGAAATTGAGGACATGGTTTTGGGGTATGTATTTGTATCTGGCAAGTGGATATCTCTCTCTCTCTATTTCTGCCTTTTGCTCATCATGTGAACTGCTTACCTCTGCAATGATGAGTAGCCTCACCTTGAGCCCTGAGGTTGGGATCCTGCTATCTAATGATTGAGACCTCTGAATCCGTGAGCCCCCAAATCAAGTTTTCCTCCTCTAATATTGTTCTTGTTGGGTCTTTAGTTTGCAGTGGCAAAAAGCTGACTAAACCAGTTGATAATTAAATTGTTCAGTGTACTAAAATTATATCTATAAAATGAATTAAGTGATAATATACCAGAAATGAAATAACAATAAAATAATGGTAACAAATCATGACCAGAATATACAAGAAATCAGAGAGAGCATTAATAGCCCAAATCTAAGACTCTTTGTGTAGAAGGCAACAAAATACAATCTAAAGAAATGTATAAAATTTTCAGGAAACTATATCAAAAAGTTTTCCAAACTGTAATAATGAGGTGGAAATCCAAATACAAGAGGCATTTCAAACCCCAAATAGATAAGATGAAAAAACATCCCTCCTAAAGTACATCAAAATTAACCATCTACTACACAGAATAAAAATCGAATTTTAAAAGCTGAAAGAGAAAAATGGCAGCCCACATTTAGAGGCAAGTTGGGGTTGTTTTTAAATTCTTATATGGGTAGTATTTTTTTAAGTATTTTTTGTAGTGCTGCTTTGCTGTCATGAATTTTTTTAGTATATTCTCATGTTTGGAAGTTTTTATTTTTTATTTGATTCTAAAGGATAGTTTTGCTGTATATAGTGATCTTGGTTGGAAATTTTTTTCAGAGATTGGATTGCCTCATTATATGCCTTCCTGGATTTAAAATGGTGTGAAGAACTAAGGGGTTATTTGTATTGGTTTAGCTCTAATGTGTCCTAATCTGTCTGTCTGTCTCTCTCTCTCTCTCCCCCTCCCCTGGGGATTGAACTCAGAGGCACTTAACCAGTGATCCTTTTTTTTTTTTTTTGTATTTTTTTACAGACAGGGTCTCACTGAGTTGCTTAGTGCCTCCATAAGCTGCTAAGGCTGGCTTTGAAGTAGGGGTCTCCTGAGCCACTGGGAGTATACATGTATCACAGTGCCTGCCTCTGACATTTTTCCTTGAAGTTTGAAAGTTCTATCCTTATTGTCTATATTAAGCATTTTGATTATGATGCGTCTTAGAGAAATTTTTGTTTTGTTATTGTATATGTTTGGTTCTATATGACTTCTACACGTGTATGTTCATCTAACACCTAAGGTTTGAATTTTTTTCTATTATTCAGCTGCAAAGTTCTTAGTACCATTAGATTGTATCTCCATGCCCTTTTCAATTCCAATGATGTTTTTCCCTTTTGTTTTTTTAAGATATACATGACATTAGAGTATATTTTGACATATTATATGTACATGGAATATAAATTATTCTGATTAAGAACCCATTTTTTTGTGTTATATGATATGGAGTTTCACTGATCAGGTATTCATATATGAACATGGGGAAATTATGTCCAATTCATTCTACTGTCCTTCCTATCTCCTCTCCTTCCCTTTATTTCCCTTTGTCAAGTCCACTGAACTTCTATTCTTCTTCCTTTGTTGTGTGTTTCCATCTGCATATCAGAGAGAACATTTGACTTTGCTGTTTGGGGAATTATCTTATTTTACCTAGCATGATAATCTCCAGATCCATTCCTTTACCATCAAATTCACAAAGTCAAGTTTGGCCTCTTAATATTTTCCCATAATTCTTGTATATTCTGATAATGATTTTATTTCTATTTTTGTGCTTGTAAGAATTCAAGTTTATATAACCTGTCTTCAAGGTCTGAAGCTCTGTTTTCTACAAAATCTAATCTCTTGTTCATTCTTCCAAATTAATTTTTATTCTATTTATTGTGTTTTTAATTTCTAGGAGTTCTGGTTGAGTTTCTTTCTTAATCAATCTTTTATTGAAATTATTTTCCACCTAATATATTTTCTCTCAATCTGTTTCTTATATCTTCTTTTAATTCATTAATTATTTTAATAATCAACATTTATTGTCTCCTTCTGGAAATTCATCCCTTTAAATATGTGTGGGTTTTTTTATTTGGGAAATGTAAATTTGGATGGAGACTTGCTGGCATCATTCCTCGCTTGTTCAGAAGTCCTAAACTTGTGCATCTGTTGAGATAAACTCCTCTTCCTCTTTGATATGGAGGATATTTTGGTGAGTAGTTATCTTTTTGTAATAACTCTTAATCTGAAGATATATCTTAGCTTTAGCAAATAAGTTCAGAAAAATTCCATTATTAATTTTAACTTTAATGCCACTTTGAAAGCAGAAAGTAAGAGTGATAGTTTTAAATTAAGCCATATGTTCATATATACTACAAATGTAATTTCTAAAGATCTCTATTACTCTGATCCTTCCCAGAAGAAGGTCTATGAACAGCAATAGCGAATAGAATAAAACAGCTACACATTCATAATTTTATATTCCATTAAAATTTAAGATGTTATACAAAATAAAGAAAATACAGAAAAATGAGAAGTCAATCAAGGAAGGTGGTGGGTAAGGGAGGAGATACAGAGGTTCAAATGGTTACAGTAAAGTTAGAGCATAAAAGAAACCTGCAGTGAAATAGTTATATAGGGGATATTGTAGGAATTAATTATTATCAGTCAGTTGTTAAATAAATTATCATAGAGAAGTTAAGATTATTTGTTGATAAAGTTTTTTTAAATAGTTCTTTTTATATATACATGAAAATAGAATGTATTTTGACATATTATACATATATGTAGAATAACATATCCTCCTTAGGATCCAATTCTTCTGGTTGAACATGATGGGGAGTATCACTGGTGGTATAGTCATATATGAACATAGGAAATTTATATCAAATTAGAAATTTTTGAAACAGACTTTTGTATCTGTTTCAAATGTTAGAACCTACAAACTGTGAGAGAATTATTCAAATGCAACCAAAATTGTTAAATCACACATGAAGGCCAATGGAAAAGAATAGAAGACACAGAGACAAATCCATGCAGATACATCTGATTCTTGCCAAAGTTGTCAAAAAAAAAACATACATTGGAGAAAAGACAACATTTTAAACACATTTTGCTGGGAAAATTAGATATCCATATGTAGAATTATAAAATTAGATTCTTATCTCTCACCCTGCACAAAAGTCTTGAGTTACCATTTTGAGTTAATGGATCAAAGACTTAGAAATTTTGAGTTAGTGGGTCAAAGACCTAGGAATTAGACCAGACATGTTGCAACTGAGAGAATAAAATGCAAGGATTACATTGCCACATTCAGGAGGAGGCAGTGACTTCATTAATAAAACTCCAAGAACTCAAGAGATAAAACCAAGAAACCATAATTGGTTGGTTTTAAATTAAAAAGCTTCTGCACAGCAAAAGAAAAAAATAGTGTGAAGATTGAATTCACATAATGTAAAAAAAAAATTTGCTTCTTATGCTTCTTTTTCCATTTTATTGTTACATTGTACTTCACAGTGGAATTTGTTTTTACATATTTATACATGTTTTTGTCAAATGGCAGAATATAAGAGGTTGATTTCCTGGCTGCTCCAAGTAATAAAACCAGGAAAGCAGACAAGAAGCTTCTCAGCAAGATAGGACAACAACAACAACAGCACAAATGGTGGGAGGATTGGGGATTTACTGGAATTTAAAGCTGGACATTCAATGCAGATCAGGAACCCAGGAGGTTGGCTATAATAAAATAAAATAAAATAAAAATACCCAGCATTCCAGCCACTGCCATAGCTAGGCAAGAAGAAGCAGCCACATCAGCCCCACCATGTGCAAAGTGAAAGGAAAAAGGTATTAAAGAGCCTACATTTTAGAGGGGTGAGGCATGTCTGGGTATGAAGCATTTATAGATCAAGAACATTGCCCCACTAAACTGAAAGATGTGATGCACAATATTCTTGTGCAGGAAAGAAGGCCCCATCTTTCCTGGCAGCATGTAGAGGAAAGAAGAAGGAAATAATTTGCTGCCTCCGTATAGGAGCTGCCAGCTGCAGGAGCCAATTCTTAGCTAACATGAGTTTGGCCTGAAATACAGGCCCATTAAACACAAACTACACAACACAGAGTGTACTTAAGTGACTGGGAGAAAATCACACATGGAGAGAGATTTACACAGAGGACAACTGGTTGTGGAAACCAACTTAGTTCTACCCCTCCCCCTGCAATCTGGTTGCTTGCAGAACTGGCCGAGAGACACATGTCTGGCCAGAAATTCAGAAGGGCAGGGGCAAGAGTGATTGAGTTTGGAGACTTAACCCAAGACAGGAAAATGTGTTGTCTGAAGGTGACATAATGCACTAAGAATTTGCTCCTCCACCACAGAAGTGGAATCCAGGGGAGTTCCCTGGGGTACATTCTTCCAGTGTACACCAGCAATGGCTGGGCCCTGGAGGTGTACTGTTTTTAAATCTCCAGACCAATTGGCATTCACTGAAGAGCCTTGAATCTGCTTAAGTTTAAACCTTCCCTCCAGGCATTCCACCTATGGGATTACCTCTCTCACTCCAGCAATCCCAAAGGTGGGCTGCTGGGAGCCACAGCCAATTAATATGATGCATGGCATTTTTGATTGAAAGGTGATGCCAGCTAGCCATTGAGATGATACGATTATGTTAAAAAGTACATTCATATGGATACCGGACTCCTGCTGCGGGACTCCTGGAGAGTTCCCATTGGTTGGGAAAGTGCAGTAGGAGGGAATTCCGGGGAGGCGCTTGCGCTAGAGTTCCGGGAAGGAACCAGCAGAACGCCGCGTGGGTGGATCGGGAAGCTTCCCGGGCGGACGTGTTATTGGCGGTTCTTTCAAATAAAGTTTGTTCCTGTTTGAGTGGCTCGTGATCTTGTGCCCAGCCAGACAGCGGCAACTGGTGGCCCTGTACGGGGAACGCCTGAAGCTTGGAGGTGAGTAAAATTGCTCGCCCCTGAGGGAAGGCGACAGAATGGGTGACCATTTCAAAAAACAATGTGTTCTTCTTTTGATTTATTTTGTTTTTGTTTCAAGCTGCCTATCCCTAGAATTTTCTCAGGCAAACTGGGAAAAATGGTTGGCTCAAGGCTTGAAGTTGTTTGGCCCGGAGAAAGAGAAAATTGATACAACTATTCTTTGCTCCGTTTTTGTTTCATTCTGTTTCGGCTTTGTTTTATGCTACCTTACTGGGTTGCGTTACCTTTATAGTAGATTAGAAACTAGTAAAAAACAAACCGAAAAACTGTTAAGTAAATTGTTAGAGGTCCAAACTGTGGTAGAAAACATGTCAGGTCAAGCAAAGGAGAAGGTCTCTCCAGCTAGTCAGACAGAGGAAAATTTGAAGAAAGAAAGCTTAGAGGAAAAACGACCATCAGTTGGGGAGTTACAACAGGAGGCTGCTACTAACTCCGTTCTATCACCAGAGGGCGTAAGAGCTGAGCGGCCCTCAATTCCTGTAGTTAATGCACAAAATCCTAAGGCAAGATCCCAAAGACTAGCATGCCCTGTACTTGAGCAGGCAGGAGGGCAACGAATTCATCGCGCTCTAGATTTCAAAACAGTAAAACAATTAAAAGAGGCTGTAACAACCTATGGCCCGCAAGCACCCTTCACCATAAGCATGGTTGAATCTATTACCAACTTAGACATGACACCAGCAGATTGGGCTAACATGTGTCGATCTGTGCTAAATGGAGGACAATATTTGTTATGGAAGGTTGCCAATGAGGAATTCTGCATGGAGACAGCTAGGCGAAATACAGCAGCCGGTTACCCTCAAAGAAATCTGGAGATGTTGTTAGGAAAGGGACCTTATGAGGGTCAACGGCAACAAATTGAATATGATCCTGGTGTATACGCACAAATTGCTGCAGATGCAGTTAGGGCATGGAAAACTTTACAGGGGCATGGAGATTTACAAGGACAGTTATCTAAGGTAATACAAGGAACTAACGAACCTTACGCTGAATTTGTAGATAGGCTTATTCAGACAGCTTCTAGGATATTTGGAGATGTAGAACAAGCAATGCCATTTATAAAACAACTGGCTTATGACCAAGCAAATCGTTGCTGCAGAGAGGTCATTAGACCATGGAAACATGAAGATTTAAACACATATATTAAATTATGTAGAGACATTAATGAACAAGGACAAGTCTTAGCAGCAGTACAACAGGCTTTAGATGCCAGGCCAAAAACATGCTACAATTGTGATCAGACAGGACATTTTAAAAGGAATTGCCCCATAGGAGGAGGGTTTAACAAAGCTAGGTATCAAAGGAATAGAATACCAGGTATTTGCCCACGATGCCGTAGAGGGAGACATTGGGCTAATGAATGCCGTTCTCAAACCACCATAGAGGGCACTCCGTTATCAAAAAACGGACAAGGATCAAGTGTTTACCCACGATATCGTGGAGAAAGGCATCAGGCTCCATTGCCAAAAAACGGACTGGAGGGCCCAATGCTCCGGGGCCCAAAACCACAAATATACGGGGCAATGGAGGAACCCAGCAGCACCATCAAGGTAGTGCCCAGGACACATTATCCATTAAATCCCTCATCAGACAAACTAGAGGGAGCGCAGGGCTGGACATCTGCGCCTCCGCAAGAGCAGTACTAACTCCAGAGATGGGAATTCAAATCATTCCCACAGGAGTAAAAGGACCTCTTCCCCAAGGAACGGTAGGCTTATTATTGGGACGCAGTTCTTCCACACTAAAAGGACTTATGATAAGTCCCGGGGTAATTGATCCCGATTATGAAGGTGAAATAAAAATTATAGCTAGTTCTCCAAGAGGCATATCAGTTATCTCACCAGGGGATAGAATAGCACAGTTACTAATAATACCCAGCCTACATGATAAATTTTCTAGTCGTACTGTAGAAAGAGGTACCAGGGGATTGGGCTCCACAGGTGTAGATTGGGCTATGCTGTCTTTAAATTTAGATTCTCGCCCCATGCTAAAACTAAATATTCAAGGATACGACTTTAATGGGCTACTGGACACAGGTGCAGACCTTAGCATCATATCTAGTCAGGAATGGCCAAAACATTGGCCATTACAACAAGCCACTCAAACGCTTCGAGGCCTAGGAGTGGCTACTAATCCCCATAGAAGTGCAATGGTATTAGATTGGAAGGATCCTGAAGGATGTGAGGGAACTATACAGCCATATGTATTGGATCATCTTCCTATAAATTTATGGGGACGAGATGTCCTAGATCAATTAGGTTTAACGTTAACAAATAACATCAATCCTAATGCGCCCACTACTAGGGCTAAACAAGGTTTTAAAAAAGAAAAAAGATTAGGAAAACAAGGACAAAATATAGCAGCACCAATTCAAATAGATCAAGGAACAGACAGACATGGGTTGGATTTTCAGAAAGGGCCACTGAGACAATAAAAATTACTTGGAAATCAGAAAGACCAGTGTGGGTTCCTCAGTGGCCCCTGACTAAAGAAAAGATACAAGTAGCCCATGATCTGGTTAAACAACAATTAGCGAAAGGACATATACAACCTTCCATATCTCCCCATAATACTCCCATTTTTGTTATTAAAAAGAAATCTGGTAAATGGAGATTATTACAAGATTTAAGAGCCATTAATAATGAGATGGTTATTATGGGACCTGCTCAATCAGGGATTCCCCAATTGTCTGCTTTACCAAAAACCTGGTATGTTTTAGCTATAGATATTAAAGATTGTTTTTTTTCAATTCCTATTCATCCTGAGGATAGTCCACATTTTGCATTTACTATCCCTGCACTAAATCATGAAGGTCCTGATCAGAGATATGAATGGAAAGTACTCCCTCAGGGGATGGCTAATAGTCCAACTATGTGTCAAATTTATGTTAACAAAGCAATCCAACCACTTAGAAATCAAAATCCTGAACTACAAATATTTCACTATATGGATGATGTATTATTGGCACATAAAGATAAAAACATATTGCTGGAATGTTATGCCACACTTACAAACTTATTAAAAAATTATAATCTAGAGATAGCAATAGATAAAGTACAATTAAATCTTCCAATTAATTATCTAGGAGTCCTGTTATCCTCAACCATGGTCCGTCCACCAAAAATTCAAATACGAGTAGATCAACTCAAATCACTTAATGACTTTCAAAAGTTATTGGGAGACATAAATTGGATAAGGCCTTATCTAGGCATACCAACAGGAGAGCTAGGACCTTTATTTGATATCCTAAAAGGTCCATCAGATCCAAATTCACCCCGCATGCTAACGCCTGAAGCAAGAAAGGCATTAAAAATCATTGAAACATATATGGAAAATATGCACTTGGATAGAATTGATATAAGTTTGCCTTTATTATTTATTGTACTACCAACAAAAAATATTCCTACAGGAGTATTTTGGCAAGAAGGTCCATTATTGTGGATACATTTATCTTATTCTCCTAATACTATTCTTACTAGATATCCTGAGGCTGTAGGACAATTAATACTCAAAGGAATAAAAGCAGCAAAGGGAGTGTTTGGGATTTCTCCCAATAAAATTATTACTCCATATACTATGGATCAAATTGATGAGTTAGCCAATGAGTTAAATACTTGGGCAATAATCATGTGTAAATCTAATGTTTCATTTGATAATCACTTGCCATCTAATCCTTTGTTGTCTTTTTGGTCTAAGCATCCTGTAGTTTTTCCAAAAATGACAAGAAAGACCCCTATCATGAATGCTCCAAATATATTCACTGATGGGTCAAATAATGGTACAGCAGCAGTAGTTACCCCTGATCAAACTTTTACATTTTTAGTACCCAAACAATCAGCTCAAAAGGTAGAGCTTAATGCAGTATTACAAGCTTTTATGATGTTTAAAGATTCCGTATTTAATTTATTTTCTGATAGTCAATATGTAGTTAATGCTATAGTATCCCTTGAAGATGCAGGTAGGATTTCCCCTTCTTCTACTGTTTTCTCTTTGTTTTCCACTATACAAAGTCTAATCTGGGACAGAAAAGATCCATTCTTTATAGGACATATCAGGGCACATACAGGATTGCCTGGAGCCCTTAGTTTGGGCAATGAATTAGCAGATAAATCTACACATGACATACATATTTTCTCCACAATAGAAGAAGCTATAAATTTTCATAAAAGGTTTCATGTCAATGCTAATACTTTACAAAAACGTTTTAAAATAACTAAAGAACAAGCCAGACATATAATAAAACAATGTCAAAATTGTGTGACATTTTTACCACAAGTTAATCTTGGAGTCAATCCTAGAGGACTGATACCTAACCATATTTGGCAGATGGACGTCACACACTTGCCAGAATTTGGAAAATTAAAATATTTGCATGTTACAGTTGATACTTCTTCTGGATTTTTGATGGGCTCCCTTCATGCCGGAGAAAAAACTAAAGATGTTATAGCTCATTGCTTACAAAATTTTGCCACTGTGGGCGTTCCAAAACAGTTAAAAACAGATAACGGTCCCGGTTATGCTTCTACCTCTTTTAAACAATTCTGCTCATCATTTGGCATTACTCACATAACAGGAATTCCATACAATCCACAGGGACAAGGCATAGTTGAAAGAGCTCATCAAACTATTAAAATGTACTTATTAAAACAAAAGGAGGGAATTGGAAAGGGGTATATATCCCCCAAAGATAAACTTAAAATAACCCTCTTTACTCTAAACTTTTTAAATTTGGATTCATCAGGACTTAGTGCTGCGGAAAGGCATATGTATCCAAAAAATGTGCATAAGCCTAAAGTTCTTTGGAAAGATATTCTAACAGGACAATGGAAAGGTCCTGACCCAGTAATTGTCTGGAGTCGGGGCTCTGTTTGCGTGTTTCCACAGGGAGAACAGCAGCCGATTTGGATTCCAGAAAGACTAACTAAAACGATTTCTACAAATCAAAAAGAAGATAATTTGACTCAAATCCATAACAGCTGATATCCAGAACTCCAGCTTGGCCATTCTTACATCTGCGACTGATTAACCAGGATGCTTTTTTCAATATCTATTTTATTATTGCATTTTTCCATATCATAGGTTCTATTTTATTTTTGAGCTCATACAGACCTAGGTTGATGTTTTTCTGATCAGTTTTATTTTTTAACTGTGGAGTTTTTAACATTGCAATGGAGATTTCACCTAGGTGAAACTACAAGGCCTTTACTATTGTCTTATGTGTTGTATGTTATATGTGCACACTTCTGTTTTGTGTTATGTGTCTATATGTGCGTATGTCCATAGATCATATATGAGGAGTGCTCAAAAAAAAAAAAAAAAAAAAAAAAAAAAAAAAAAAAATGGATCCAAGTACTTTTTATTATTCACGTAATTTTAATGGTTTAATTTAAATTGGGTAAACAGCTGTTAAAAATTATTTTAATATGTGTACAAATAAGCAGGTTAACAAATCTGTTTGTTTATTTTCATCTTTCCTTTTCATTATATTTAATAATTCTGTTCAAGATAATATAAATTGTTCTAAAAAAAAAAAAAAAAAATGTTTTCTTAGTACCTGTTAAAATGTTACATTTTTTTTTTTTTTCTTTCTCTCTTTAACATCATTGTCAGAATTCTTATTTTTCATCCCAGTGCCGGTGAAGACAAAGATGAAACCAAACTACAACTTCTTCGATAATTATCACAACAAACTGTATAAACTGATACATCAATGATCTTGGGAGGAAATGGACATATTGATAGATTCCTCCACTTTGAACTGCTTACAAAACTTGCCTGGACTATGTATCACTTGTATGCACTGTGATCTATCTGTTGATACAACAAATTATGGTAATGCTGGCGTATCTTTGCTGATGTGTCACCAGTGATGCAATTTTCCCTAGGAGTCGTCAATTGATTTGGTGTTGTGGCATTTCTGTATCCTCCTCCCTTCTACTAGTGATGGTCTAATTTTGGGGGCCAACAGAGGTGAGGCAAAGAACCTCACCCCCCCACTGGCACCAAGGCCAAATCTGGGGGCCAACAGAGGTGAGGCAAAGAACCTCACCCCCCCACTGGTGCATAGGCCTATCCACAAGTATGGCTATATGCTGGATCGGTAGTCAGTGACGGGTATGATCCAATTGCAATGGTATCAACCTAAGACAGGAGGCTGACGCCTAAAGGTCAGTTTTCCAATGACGGGTAAGAACCATATGTTGAATTGGACAAACCTAACAGGCACGGTCCCTAGCCACATTACTTGTTGCTTAATTAAACAGAAAGGGGGAGATGCTGGGAGCCACAGCCAATTAATATGATGCATGGCATTTTTGATTGAAAGGTGATGCCAGCTAGCCATTGAGATGATACGATTATGTTAAAAAGTACATTCATATGGATACCGGACTCCTGCTGCGGGACTCCTGGAGAGTTCCCATTGGTTGGGAAAGTGCAGTAGGAGGGAATTCCGGGGAGGCGCTTGCGCTAGAGTTCCGGGAAGGAACCAGCAGAACGCCGCGTGGGTGGATCGGGAAGCTTCCCGGGCGGACGTGTTATTGGCGGTTCTTTCAAATAAAGTTTGTTCCTGTTTGAGTGGCTCGTGATCTTGTGCCCAGCCAGACAGCGGCAACTGGTGGCCCTGTACGGGGAACGCCTGAAGCTTGGAGGTGAGTAAAATTGCTCGCCCCTGAGGGAAGGCGACAGAATGGGTGACCATTTCAAAAAACAATGTGTTCTTCTTTTGATTTATTTTGTTTTTGTTTCAAGCTGCCTATCCCTAGAATTTTCTCAGGCAAACTGGGAAAAATGGTTGGCTCAAGGCTTGAAGTTGTTTGGCCCGGAGAAAGAGAAAATTGATACAACTATTCTTTGCTCCGTTTTTGTTTCATTCTGTTTCGGCTTTGTTTTATGCTACCTTACTGGGTTGCGTTACCTTTATAGTAGATTAGAAACTAGTAAAAAACAAACCGAAAAACTGTTAAGTAAATTGTTAGAGGTCCAAACTGTGGTAGAAAACATGTCAGGTCAAGCAAAGGAGAAGGTCTCTCCAGCTAGTCAGACAGAGGAAAATTTGAAGAAAGAAAGCTTAGAGGAAAAACGACCATCAGTTGGGGAGTTACAACAGGAGGCTGCTACTAACTCCGTTCTATCACCAGAGGGCGTAAGAGCTGAGCGGCCCTCAATTCCTGTAGTTAATGCACAAAATCCTAAGGCAAGATCCCAAAGACTAGCATGCCCTGTACTTGAGCAGGCAGGAGGGCAACGAATTCATCGCGCTCTAGATTTCAAAACAGTAAAACAATTAAAAGAGGCTGTAACAACCTATGGCCCGCAAGCACCCTTCACCATAAGCATGGTTGAATCTATTACCAACTTAGACATGACACCAGCAGATTGGGCTAACATGTGTCGATCTGTGCTAAATGGAGGACAATATTTGTTATGGAAGGTTGCCAATGAGGAATTCTGCATGGAGACAGCTAGGCGAAATACAGCAGCCGGTTACCCTCAAAGAAATCTGGAGATGTTGTTAGGAAAGGGACCTTATGAGGGTCAACGGCAACAAATTGAATATGATCCTGGTGTATACGCACAAATTGCTGCAGATGCAGTTAGGGCATGGAAAACTTTACAGGGGCATGGAGATTTACAAGGACAGTTATCTAAGGTAATACAAGGAACTAACGAACCTTACGCTGAATTTGTAGATAGGCTTATTCAGACAGCTTCTAGGATATTTGGAGATGTAGAACAAGCAATGCCATTTATAAAACAACTGGCTTATGACCAAGCAAATCGTTGCTGCAGAGAGGTCATTAGACCATGGAAACATGAAGATTTAAACACATATATTAAATTATGTAGAGACATTAATGAACAAGGACAAGTCTTAGCAGCAGTACAACAGGCTTTAGATGCCAGGCCAAAAACATGCTACAATTGTGATCAGACAGGACATTTTAAAAGGAATTGCCCCATAGGAGGAGGGTTTAACAAAGCTAGGTATCAAAGGAATAGAATACCAGGTATTTGCCCACGATGCCGTAGAGGGAGACATTGGGCTAATGAATGCCGTTCTCAAACCACCATAGAGGGCACTCCGTTATCAAAAAACGGACAAGGATCAAGTGTTTACCCACGATATCGTGGAGAAAGGCATCAGGCTCCATTGCCAAAAAACGGACTGGAGGGCCCAATGCTCCGGGGCCCAAAACCACAAATATACGGGGCAATGGAGGAACCCAGCAGCACCATCAAGGTAGTGCCCAGGACACATTATCCATTAAATCCCTCATCAGACAAACTAGAGGGAGCGCAGGGCTGGACATCTGCGCCTCCGCAAGAGCAGTACTAACTCCAGAGATGGGAATTCAAATCATTCCCACAGGAGTAAAAGGACCTCTTCCCCAAGGAACGGTAGGCTTATTATTGGGACGCAGTTCTTCCACACTAAAAGGACTTATGATAAGTCCCGGGGTAATTGATCCCGATTATGAAGGTGAAATAAAAATTATAGCTAGTTCTCCAAGAGGCATATCAGTTATCTCACCAGGGGATAGAATAGCACAGTTACTAATAATACCCAGCCTACATGATAAATTTTCTAGTCGTACTGTAGAAAGAGGTACCAGGGGATTGGGCTCCACAGGTGTAGATTGGGCTATGCTGTCTTTAAATTTAGATTCTCGCCCCATGCTAAAACTAAATATTCAAGGATACGACTTTAATGGGCTACTGGACACAGGTGCAGACCTTAGCATCATATCTAGTCAGGAATGGCCAAAACATTGGCCATTACAACAAGCCACTCAAATGCTTCGAGGCCTAGGAGTGGCTACTAATCCCCATAGAAGTGCAATGGTATTAGATTGGAAGGATCCTGAAGGATGTGAGGGAACTATACAGCCATATGTATTGGATCATCTTCCTATAAATTTATGGGGACGAGATGTCCTAGATCAATTAGGTTTAACGTTAACAAATAACATCAATCCTAATGCGCCCACTACTAGGGCTAAACAAGGTTTTAAAAAAGAAAAAAGATTAGGAAAACAAGGACAAAATATAGCAGCACCAATTCAAATAGATCAAGGAACAGACAGACATGGGTTGGATTTTCAGAAAGGGCCACTGAGACAATAAAAATTACTTGGAAATCAGAAAGACCAGTGTGGGTTCCTCAGTGGCCCCTGACTAAAGAAAAGATACAAGTAGCCCATGATCTGGTTAAACAACAATTAGCGAAAGGACATATACAACCTTCCATATCTCCCCATAATACTCCCATTTTTGTTATTAAAAAGAAATCTGGTAAATGGAGATTATTACAAGATTTAAGAGCCATTAATAATGAGATGGTTATTATGGGACCTGCTCAATCAGGGATTCCCCAATTGTCTGCTTTACCAAAAACCTGGTATGTTTTAGCTATAGATATTAAAGATTGTTTTTTTTCAATTCCTATTCATCCTGAGGATAGTCCACATTTTGCATTTACTATCCCTGCACTAAATCATGAAGGTCCTGATCAGAGATATGAATGGAAAGTACTCCCTCAGGGGATGGCTAATAGTCCAACTATGTGTCAAATTTATGTTAACAAAGCAATCCAACCACTTAGAAATCAAAATCCTGAACTACAAATATTTCACTATATGGATGATGTATTATTGGCACATAAAGATAAAAACATATTGCTGGAATGTTATGCCACACTTACAAACTTATTAAAAAATTATAATCTAGAGATAGCAATAGATAAAGTACAATTAAATCTTCCAATTAATTATCTAGGAGTCCTGTTATCCTCAACCATGGTCCGTCCACCAAAAATTCAAATACGAGTAGATCAACTCAAATCACTTAATGACTTTCAAAAGTTATTGGGAGACATAAATTGGATAAGGCCTTATCTAGGCATACCAACAGGAGAGCTAGGACCTTTATTTGATATCCTAAAAGGTCCATCAGATCCAAATTCACCCCGCATGCTAACGCCTGAAGCAAGAAAGGCATTAAAAATCATTGAAACATATATGGAAAATATGCACTTGGATAGAATTGATATAAGTTTGCCTTTATTATTTATTGTACTACCAACAAAAAATATTCCTACAGGAGTATTTTGGCAAGAAGGTCCATTATTGTGGATACATTTATCTTATTCTCCTAATACTATTCTTACTAGATATCCTGAGGCTGTAGGACAATTAATACTCAAAGGAATAAAAGCAGCAAAGGGAGTGTTTGGGATTTCTCCCAATAAAATTATTACTCCATATACTATGGATCAAATTGATGAGTTAGCCAATGAGTTAAATACTTGGGCAATAATCATGTGTAAATCTAATGTTTCATTTGATAATCACTTGCCATCTAATCCTTTGTTGTCTTTTTGGTCTAAGCATCCTGTAGTTTTTCCAAAAATGACAAGAAAGACCCCTATCATGAATGCTCCAAATATATTCACTGATGGGTCAAATAATGGTACAGCAGCAGTAGTTACCCCTGATCAAACTTTTACATTTTTAGTACCCAAACAATCAGCTCAAAAGGTAGAGCTTAATGCAGTATTACAAGCTTTTATGATGTTTAAAGATTCCGTATTTAATTTATTTTCTGATAGTCAATATGTAGTTAATGCTATAGTATCCCTTGAAGATGCAGGTAGGATTTCCCCTTCTTCTACTGTTTTCTCTTTGTTTTCCACTATACAAAGTCTAATCTGGGACAGAAAAGATCCATTCTTTATAGGACATATCAGGGCACATACAGGATTGCCTGGAGCCCTTAGTTTGGGCAATGAATTAGCAGATAAATCTACACATGACATACATATTTTCTCCACAATAGAAGAAGCTATAAATTTTCATAAAAGGTTTCATGTCAATGCTAATACTTTACAAAAACGTTTTAAAATAACTAAAGAACAAGCCAGACATATAATAAAACAATGTCAAAATTGTGTGACATTTTTACCACAAGTTAATCTTGGAGTCAATCCTAGAGGACTGATACCTAACCATATTTGGCAGATGGACGTCACACACTTGCCAGAATTTGGAAAATTAAAATATTTGCATGTTACAGTTGATACTTCTTCTGGATTTTTGATGGGCTCCCTTCATGCCGGAGAAAAAACTAAAGATGTTATAGCTCATTGCTTACAAAATTTTGCCACTGTGGGCGTTCCAAAACAGTTAAAAACAGATAACGGTCCCGGTTATGCTTCTACCTCTTTTAAACAATTCTGCTCATCATTTGGCATTACTCACATAACAGGAATTCCATACAATCCACAGGGACAAGGCATAGTTGAAAGAGCTCATCAAACTATTAAAATGTACTTATTAAAACAAAAGGAGGGAATTGGAAAGGGGTATATATCCCCCAAAGATAAACTTAAAATAACCCTCTTTACTCTAAACTTTTTAAATTTGGATTCATCAGGACTTAGTGCTGCGGAAAGGCATATGTATCCAAAAAATGTGCATAAGCCTAAAGTTCTTTGGAAAGATATTCTAACAGGACAATGGAAAGGTCCTGACCCAGTAATTGTCTGGAGTCGGGGCTCTGTTTGCGTGTTTCCACAGGGAGAACAGCAGCCGATTTGGATTCCAGAAAGACTAACTAAAACGATTTCTACAAATCAAAAAGAAGATAATTTGACTCAAATCCATAACAGCTGATATCCAGAACTCCAGCTTGGCCATTCTTACATCTGCGACTGATTAACCAGGATGCTTTTTTCAATATCTATTTTATTATTGCATTTTTCCATATCATAGGTTCTATTTTATTTTTGAGCTCATACAGACCTAGGTTGATGTTTTTCTGATCAGTTTTATTTTTTAACTGTGGAGTTTTTAACATTGCAATGGAGATTTCACCTAGGTGAAACTACAAGGCCTTTACTATTGTCTTATGTGTTGTATGTTATATGTGCACACTTCTGTTTTGTGTTATGTGTCTATATGTGCGTATGTCCATAGATCATATATGAGGAGTGCTCAAAAAAAAAAAAAAAAAAAAAAAAAAAAAAAAAAAAAATGGATCCAAGTACTTTTTATTATTCACGTAATTTTAATGGTTTAATTTAAATTGGGTAAACAGCTGTTAAAAATTATTTTAATATGTGTACAAATAAGCAGGTTAACAAATCTGTTTGTTTATTTTCATCTTTCCTTTTCATTATATTTAATAATTCTGTTCAAGATAATATAAATTGTTCTAAAAAAAAAAAAAAAAAAATGTTTTCTTAGTACCTGTTAAAATGTTACATTTTTTTTTTTTTTCTTTCTCTCTTTAACATCATTGTCAGAATTCTTATTTTTCATCCCAGTGCCGGTGAAGACAAAGATGAAACCAAACTACAACTTCTTCGATAATTATCACAACAAACTGTATAAACTGATACATCAATGATCTTGGGAGGAAATGGACATATTGATAGATTCCTCCACTTTGAACTGCTTACAAAACTTGCCTGGACTATGTATCACTTGTATGCACTGTGATCTATCTGTTGATACAACAAATTATGGTAATGCTGGCGTATCTTTGCTGATGTGTCACCAGTGATGCAATTTTCCCTAGGAGTCGTCAATTGATTTGGTGTTGTGGCATTTCTGTATCCTCCTCCCTTCTACTAGTGATGGTCTAATTTTGGGGGCCAACAGAGGTGAGGCAAAGAACCTCACCCCCCCACTGGCACCAAGGCCAAATCTGGGGGCCAACAGAGGTGAGGCAAAGAACCTCACCCCCCCACTGGTGCATAGGCCTATCCACAAGTATGGCTATATGCTGGATCGGTAGTCAGTGACGGGTATGATCCAATTGCAATGGTATCAACCTAAGACAGGAGGCTGACGCCTAAAGGTCAGTTTTCCAATGACGGGTAAGAACCATATGTTGAATTGGACAAACCTAACAGGCACGGTCCCTAGCCACATTACTTGTTGCTTAATTAAACAGAAAGGGGGAGATGCTGGGAGCCACAGCCAATTAATATGATGCATGGCATTTTTGATTGAAAGGTGATGCCAGCTAGCCATTGAGATGATACGATTATGTTAAAAAGTACATTCATATGGATACCGGACTCCTGCTGCGGGACTCCTGGAGAGTTCCCATTGGTTGGGAAAGTGCAGTAGGAGGGAATTCCGGGGAGGCGCTTGCGCTAGAGTTCCGGGAAGGAACCAGCAGAACGCCGCGTGGGTGGATCGGGAAGCTTCCCGGGCGGACGTGTTATTGGCGGTTCTTTCAAATAAAGTTTGTTCCTGTTTGAGTGGCTCGTGATCTTGTGCCCAGCCAGACAGCGGCAACTGGTGGCCCTGTACGGGGAACGCCTGAAGCTTGGAGGTGAGTAAAATTGCTCGCCCCTGAGGGAAGGCGACAGAATGGGTGACCATTTCAAAAAACAATGTGTTCTTCTTTTGATTTATTTTGTTTTTGTTTCAAGCTGCCTATCCCTAGAATTTTCTCAGGCAAACTGGGAAAAATGGTTGGCTCAAGGCTTGAAGTTGTTTGGCCCGGAGAAAGAGAAAATTGATACAACTATTCTTTGCTCCGTTTTTGTTTCATTCTGTTTCGGCTTTGTTTTATGCTACCTTACTGGGTTGCGTTACCTTTATAGTAGATTAGAAACTAGTAAAAAACAAACCGAAAAACTGTTAAGTAAATTGTTAGAGGTCCAAACTGTGGTAGAAAACATGTCAGGTCAAGCAAAGGAGAAGGTCTCTCCAGCTAGTCAGACAGAGGAAAATTTGAAGAAAGAAAGCTTAGAGGAAAAACGACCATCAGTTGGGGAGTTACAACAGGAGGCTGCTACTAACTCCGTTCTATCACCAGAGGGCGTAAGAGCTGAGCGGCCCTCAATTCCTGTAGTTAATGCACAAAATCCTAAGGCAAGATCCCAAAGACTAGCATGCCCTGTACTTGAGCAGGCAGGAGGGCAACGAATTCATCGCGCTCTAGATTTCAAAACAGTAAAACAATTAAAAGAGGCTGTAACAACCTATGGCCCGCAAGCACCCTTCACCATAAGCATGGTTGAATCTATTACCAACTTAGACATGACACCAGCAGATTGGGCTAACATGTGTCGATCTGTGCTAAATGGAGGACAATATTTGTTATGGAAGGTTGCCAATGAGGAATTCTGCATGGAGACAGCTAGGCGAAATACAGCAGCCGGTTACCCTCAAAGAAATCTGGAGATGTTGTTAGGAAAGGGACCTTATGAGGGTCAACGGCAACAAATTGAATATGATCCTGGTGTATACGCACAAATTGCTGCAGATGCAGTTAGGGCATGGAAAACTTTACAGGGGCATGGAGATTTACAAGGACAGTTATCTAAGGTAATACAAGGAACTAACGAACCTTACGCTGAATTTGTAGATAGGCTTATTCAGACAGCTTCTAGGATATTTGGAGATGTAGAACAAGCAATGCCATTTATAAAACAACTGGCTTATGACCAAGCAAATCGTTGCTGCAGAGAGGTCATTAGACCATGGAAACATGAAGATTTAAACACATATATTAAATTATGTAGAGACATTAATGAACAAGGACAAGTCTTAGCAGCAGTACAACAGGCTTTAGATGCCAGGCCAAAAACATGCTACAATTGTGATCAGACAGGACATTTTAAAAGGAATTGCCCCATAGGAGGAGGGTTTAACAAAGCTAGGTATCAAAGGAATAGAATACCAGGTATTTGCCCACGATGCCGTAGAGGGAGACATTGGGCTAATGAATGCCGTTCTCAAACCACCATAGAGGGCACTCCGTTATCAAAAAACGGACAAGGATCAAGTGTTTACCCACGATATCGTGGAGAAAGGCATCAGGCTCCATTGCCAAAAAACGGACTGGAGGGCCCAATGCTCCGGGGCCCAAAACCACAAATATACGGGGCAATGGAGGAACCCAGCAGCACCATCAAGGTAGTGCCCAGGACACATTATCCATTAAATCCCTCATCAGACAAACTAGAGGGAGCGCAGGGCTGGACATCTGCGCCTCCGCAAGAGCAGTACTAACTCCAGAGATGGGAATTCAAATCATTCCCACAGGAGTAAAAGGACCTCTTCCCCAAGGAACGGTAGGCTTATTATTGGGACGCAGTTCTTCCACACTAAAAGGACTTATGATAAGTCCCGGGGTAATTGATCCCGATTATGAAGGTGAAATAAAAATTATAGCTAGTTCTCCAAGAGGCATATCAGTTATCTCACCAGGGGATAGAATAGCACAGTTACTAATAATACCCAGCCTACATGATAAATTTTCTAGTCGTACTGTAGAAAGAGGTACCAGGGGATTGGGCTCCACAGGTGTAGATTGGGCTATGCTGTCTTTAAATTTAGATTCTCGCCCCATGCTAAAACTAAATATTCAAGGATACGACTTTAATGGGCTACTGGACACAGGTGCAGACCTTAGCATCATATCTAGTCAGGAATGGCCAAAACATTGGCCATTACAACAAGCCACTCAAACGCTTCGAGGCCTAGGAGTGGCTACTAATCCCCATAGAAGTGCAATGGTATTAGATTGGAAGGATCCTGAAGGATGTGAGGGAACTATACAGCCATATGTATTGGATCATCTTCCTATAAATTTATGGGGACGAGATGTCCTAG
Source organism: Callospermophilus lateralis (assembly GCF_048772815.1). Classification (NCBI taxonomy): domain Eukaryota; kingdom Metazoa; phylum Chordata; class Mammalia; order Rodentia; family Sciuridae; genus Callospermophilus; species Callospermophilus lateralis. The sequence continues at coordinate 202,582,997 of NC_135306.1, read as the reverse complement.
ATCAATTAGGTTTAACGTTAACAAATAACATCAATCCTAATGCGCCCACTACTAGGGCTAAACAAGGTTTTAAAAAAGAAAAAAGATTAGGAAAACAAGGACAAAATATAGCAGCACCAATTCAAATAGATCAAGGAACAGACAGACATGGGTTGGATTTTCAGAAAGGGCCACTGAGACAATAAAAATTACTTGGAAATCAGAAAGACCAGTGTGGGTTCCTCAGTGGCCCCTGACTAAAGAAAAGATACAAGTAGCCCATGATCTGGTTAAACAACAATTAGCGAAAGGACATATACAACCTTCCATATCTCCCCATAATACTCCCATTTTTGTTATTAAAAAGAAATCTGGTAAATGGAGATTATTACAAGATTTAAGAGCCATTAATAATGAGATGGTTATTATGGGACCTGCTCAATCAGGGATTCCCCAATTGTCTGCTTTACCAAAAACCTGGTATGTTTTAGCTATAGATATTAAAGATTGTTTTTTTTCAATTCCTATTCATCCTGAGGATAGTCCACATTTTGCATTTACTATCCCTGCACTAAATCATGAAGGTCCTGATCAGAGATATGAATGGAAAGTACTCCCTCAGGGGATGGCTAATAGTCCAACTATGTGTCAAATTTATGTTAACAAAGCAATCCAACCACTTAGAAATCAAAATCCTGAACTACAAATATTTCACTATATGGATGATGTATTATTGGCACATAAAGATAAAAACATATTGCTGGAATGTTATGCCACACTTACAAACTTATTAAAAAATTATAATCTAGAGATAGCAATAGATAAAGTACAATTAAATCTTCCAATTAATTATCTAGGAGTCCTGTTATCCTCAACCATGGTCCGTCCACCAAAAATTCAAATACGAGTAGATCAACTCAAATCACTTAATGACTTTCAAAAGTTATTGGGAGACATAAATTGGATAAGGCCTTATCTAGGCATACCAACAGGAGAGCTAGGACCTTTATTTGATATCCTAAAAGGTCCATCAGATCCAAATTCACCCCGCATGCTAACGCCTGAAGCAAGAAAGGCATTAAAAATCATTGAAACATATATGGAAAATATGCACTTGGATAGAATTGATATAAGTTTGCCTTTATTATTTATTGTACTACCAACAAAAAATATTCCTACAGGAGTATTTTGGCAAGAAGGTCCATTATTGTGGATACATTTATCTTATTCTCCTAATACTATTCTTACTAGATATCCTGAGGCTGTAGGACAATTAATACTCAAAGGAATAAAAGCAGCAAAGGGAGTGTTTGGGATTTCTCCCAATAAAATTATTACTCCATATACTATGGATCAAATTGATGAGTTAGCCAATGAGTTAAATACTTGGGCAATAATCATGTGTAAATCTAATGTTTCATTTGATAATCACTTGCCATCTAATCCTTTGTTGTCTTTTTGGTCTAAGCATCCTGTAGTTTTTCCAAAAATGACAAGAAAGACCCCTATCATGAATGCTCCAAATATATTCACTGATGGGTCAAATAATGGTACAGCAGCAGTAGTTACCCCTGATCAAACTTTTACATTTTTAGTACCCAAACAATCAGCTCAAAAGGTAGAGCTTAATGCAGTATTACAAGCTTTTATGATGTTTAAAGATTCCGTATTTAATTTATTTTCTGATAGTCAATATGTAGTTAATGCTATAGTATCCCTTGAAGATGCAGGTAGGATTTCCCCTTCTTCTACTGTTTTCTCTTTGTTTTCCACTATACAAAGTCTAATCTGGGACAGAAAAGATCCATTCTTTATAGGACATATCAGGGCACATACAGGATTGCCTGGAGCCCTTAGTTTGGGCAATGAATTAGCAGATAAATCTACACATGACATACATATTTTCTCCACAATAGAAGAAGCTATAAATTTTCATAAAAGGTTTCATGTCAATGCTAATACTTTACAAAAAGTATTAGTGCTCCAGATGACCACTTAAAACTGCTGAGAAAAGAAACTGAGAATATTTGAAGTTTAATGTAAACAATTCATTAACTTTTTATTGAAATTTTTTTGTTTTCTTTAATTCCTTTCTCAGTTTAATTGTGATTCATAGATACTTATATATACTCATATTTGTTTTCCCCCCTCTTTTCTAGCATTTTGAAGCCAGTTATTTTTTATGGTTCAGTTTTTTGAGGACTAGGATGTTTGATTAGTATATTTAGTTTTGCTTTGTATTTTTTTATTTTTATTTGTTATTTAAAAAAATTTTTACTCTATACGTATTTTTTCTCTTACCAAGGAAACCCCTTGATTCTCTTTCTCTATTTTCTTCCACTATCAGCCAATCAGCATTGTTTTCACTCTTTATTTTTTTACTTCTATCTTCTCTCCTCCTCCTTCATAATCAAAACATCCTATATCACTCTGTTCTCTCCCTGTCCACCATTTGAAATTGTAAATCCTTTTGGAAGCTTGCTGTTTTTATTGTAGACAAAACTAATCATATGATTTCTGTTTATTGGTAATTGTTATTATTTGTCTCCCACTAAGCAGTGATATACTGTAAATGTTCAGGCACACCATAAGTCCGCAGAGTTGAAACTCCACTACCTCAAATCCATACTGTTAGATGGGTAGATGCACAAACAAAATGAAAAGACAAGGTAGCAAATCACACCACACAAACCAAGATACTCCAATAACAGAAACCATTCCACATCATAGTGAAAGAAATTTCAGAGAAGGAGTTTAAAATGTACATAGCTAAACTGATCTGCAAAGTGAAGGATGATATAAGGAGAGAAATCAGAGAGAAAATGCAAAAAAAGTGAAATATCACTTCAATAAGGAGATAGAAATTCTAAAATAAAAAGCAGAAATATGTGAAATGAAGGAATCCACAAACCAAATTAAATATTCATTGGATAACATTACAATCAGACTAGATCACTTGGAAGATGGAGTTTCAGGCAACAAAGGCAAAACATAATATTGAAAACAAAGTTGAACATGAAGAAAAGATGTTAAAAGACCACAAACAGAACTTACAAGAAATATGGGATAACCTGAATAGACCAAATTTAACACTTGTTAAGGTAAATGAAGGCTTGGAGATACAAACCAAAGGACTGCACAGATTTTCACTGAAATAACATCAGAAATTTTCCAAAACCTAAACAATTAAAAGGAAAATAAAATACAGGAGGCTTACAGGACCCCAATATACAAAATTAAAACAGCCCCACACAAAGACACATGATTATGAAGATACCTACCATACGAAATAAAGATCGAATTTTAAAGGCTGTAGAGAAAAATTAAAGGTAACACTTAGAAGAAAACCAATCCAGATCCCAGCTGATCTCTCAACCCAGACCCTTAAAGCTAGTAGGTCCTGGATTAATAGATAACAAGCTCTGAAAAAAAATGGATGCCAGCCAAGAATCCTATGCCCCAAAACATTAAGCAATTAAGCTTCAGAATTGATTTTGGAATTAAAAAACCTTCCATTATAAACAAAAGTTAAAGGAATTCACAACTAGAAAGCCTGCACTACAAAACATATTAAATAAGAGAGGTCATGAAGAAAAAGTAAAAAATAAAAACCAGCAAATAGAGGAAGTACACTAAAAGAACAGTGAATCAATGGAGAAACTAATTCAAAGTCAAAAGCAGAAATAAATCAACATGACAGATAGTAAAAATCACATCTCAATAATAGCAATGAATGTTAATGGCCTAAACTCATCAATCAAAAGACAGACTGGCAGATTGAATTAAAAAAAGAAGACCCAACAATGTGCTGTCTCCACAATACTCATATAATATGGAAATATGTCCACAAACTGAATATAAAAACATGGGAAAAAACACATCATACACACAAATCTCATGACAAGAAGGAGTTTATATGCTCAAAAGAGATAAAGTGAACTTTGCCTAACTTAATTAGAAGGGACAAAGAAGAACACTTCATACAGCTTAAAGGAATTATACATCAACAAGATATAATAATAATAAATATTTTTGCTTCAAATAATGGAGCATCAATGTACATCGAAAAAAACATTCTCAATGTTAAGAATGAAATAGACTAAAACATAATAATACTGTGAGACTTTAACACATCTCTCTCACCACTGGATATCATCAAAACAAAAACTAAATTAAAAAGCTATAGAAATACAATCTAAAATTTATATTTAACAGATGTATATAAAATATTTCATCTATCAAAGGCTGAATCACTTTTTACTTCAGCAGAACACAGATCTTTCTCTAAAATAGACCATTTTATAGGTCATACAGCAACTCTTAGCAAATACAACAAATAAAGATGATCCTTTGCATAAAATAAAATTATAAATTAATGATAAATTAAAAATAGAAGCTACTTAAGCACACGGAGACAAGATAATATGTTATTGAATGACAAACAAATAGCAGAAGAAATCATGGATAAAATTTAAAGATATAGGTAAATGAGAATAGTGAAACAACCTATCAAAATCTCCAGGACACTATGAAAGCAGTCCTAATAATCCTCATTCCTTAAAACTATAGAAAGTCAACAAATAAATAATCTAACATTATATCTCAAAGCCCTACAATAAATCAACATTAAAAGCAGTAGAAGAAAAGAAATAATTAAAATCAGAGCTGAAATAAATAAAATCAAAACAAAAAAATCCAAAAAATCATCAGAAGGAAAAACTTTGTCCTTTGGGAAAAAAGTCAATTATATTGATGAACCCTTAGCCAAGCTAACAAATAGAAAGAGAGAGAAAACTCAAATTACTAAAATTCTTGATGAAAAAGGAAATGTCACAACAGACACTACTGAAATACAGATGATAACCAGAAACTATTAAATTTATACTCTAAAAAAATAACAAATCTTAATGACATTGACAATTTTCTAGAGACACATGACCTACAAAAATTGAATCAGGAGGACATACAAAATTTAAATGAATCCATTTCAAGTAATGAAATTGAAGATGCCATTAAAAAACTATCAAGAAAGAAAAGCTCAGGACCATATGGCTTCTCAGATGAAGTCTACCAGACCTTCAAAGAAATTACACCTATTCTCCTCAAATTATGCCATAAAATAGAAATGAAGGGAAATCTTCCACACTCATTCTATAACCCTGATACCAAAACCAGACAAAGACCCATCAAGAAAAGAAAATATCAGACCATTATCCCTAATAAATTTAGATGCAAAAATTCTTAAGAAAATACTGGCAAATCACATACAAAAAAAAAACATATTAATGAGACTCTGTGCCTAATAGAAGAAAAAGTGGGCTCAAATTTTCACCATGTCAGCTTAGGATCTAACTTCCTTAACAAGATTCCTAAAGCACAAGAAGTAAAATCAAGAATCAATAAGTGGGATGAATTTAAACCAGAAAGCTTCTTCTCAGCAATGGAAACATTCAATTACATGAAGAGAGAGTCTAGAGAATGGAAGAAATCTTTGAAATCTGTGTCACCAGCACCTCAGAGAGAGCATTAATCTCTGGGATATATATAAGAACCAAAAAAACTTAACACCAAAAAAAAGTAACCCAATCAATAAATGAGCTAAGGAACTAAACATACACTTCACAGAAGTCAAAATACAGTCGATCATCAAATATATGTAAAACATTCACCATCACTAGCAATTAGAGAAATGCAAATCAAAACTACTTTAAGATTTATCTCACACCAGACAGAATGGCAATTGTGAAGAATACAAGCAAGAATAGAAGTTTGCAAGGATATGGGGGAAACATTGCTGATGGGAATGCAAATCAGTGCAACCACTCTGGAAAGCAGTATGAAGATTCTCAGAAAACTTGGAATGGAACCATCATTTGAACCATCTATCCCACCTCTCAGTTCATACCCAAAAGACTTAAAACAAGTGTATTGCAGTGATGCAGCTACATCAAACGTTTATAGCAGCCTAATAGTACAATTTGGAACCAAATGGCCCCCTTCAACAGATGAATGAATAAAAATACGTGATATATATATATATATATATATATATATATATATATATATATATATAGAAGAAGAAGAATGAAATTATGTCATTTACCAGTGAGTGGATGGAGCTGGAGAATATCATGCTAAGTGAAATAAGCCAATCCCCAAAAACCAAAAGCTAGAGGATTGCTCTACTTTGTGGGTGAGAATTCACTACAGAGGTGGTGGGTAGGGAAGAATCGATTTAGTTAAGATAGAGGGGAGTGAAGGAAGGAGGGGGGTATTGGGGGTAAAAAGTTTAGAAGAGTGAATCAGACATTATTAACCTATGTACATATATAACTATACAACTGGTGTGATTTCCCATTATGTACAAGAAGAATGAGAAATTATACTCCAATTTATACAATGTATCAAAGTGCATTCTCTCTCATATATAACTAATTAAAACAAATAAAAAAAGTTGAAAAGATACAGCACCATGATAAAGTGAGGTTTATCACAGGAATTCAAATTTGTTTCAATACATGGAAATCAATAAACATAATTAATCACATCAATAAACTTAGAGACAAGAATCACATGATTATCTCAATAGATGCAGAAAAAGCATTTGACAAATGTAGCATCCACTCATTTTCAAAACAATAGAAGAACTAGGGATAGTAAGAACATACATTGACATTGTAAAAGTTATCTATGCTAAACCCAAGGCTAACATCATTCTAAATGGAGAGAAATTGAAAGCATTTCCTCTAAGAACTGGAACAAGACAGGGATGCCTCATTTCACCACTTTTATCCAACATCATCCTGGAAACTCTATCCAGAGCAATTAGACACAAGAAAGACATTAAAAGGGTACAAAAAGAAAAAGAAGAACCAAATTATGACTGTGTAGTGATGACATAATTCCAGATTTAAGGAGACCCAAAACACTCCACCAGAAAACTTCTAGAACTAGTAAATTAATTCAGCAATGTAGCAAGATATAAAATTAACACCCATAAGTCAAGTGGATTCCTATACATCAATGATGAATCAACTGAAACATAAAATTATCCAATTCATATTAGCCTCAAAAAATATTTAGGAGGGGCTGGGGTTGTGGCTCAGTGGTAGGGCGCTCACCTTGCACATATAAGAACCTTGGTTTGATCCTTAGCACCACATAAAAATAAATAAGTGAAATAAAGGTATTGTGTCCAACTACAACTAAAAAATAAAAACATTTTTAAAAATTTAGGAATCAATTGAACAAAGAGCCAAAAGACTTCTTAAATGAAACTACAGGACATAAAGAAAGAAATTGAAGAAGGCATTAGAAGATGGGAAACACTTTCGTATTCTTGGCTTAATAGAATTATTCTGTCAAAATGATCATACTAACAAAAGTTCTATACAAATTTAATCCCATTTATATTAGGGTCCAATGACACTCTTCATGCAATAGAGACAACAGTAATGACATTAATTTGAAAAAATTAGAGCTCTAGAATACCAAAGACATTCTCAGCAAGATAAGTGAAGCAAGAAGCATCATATTATCAGACATTAAATTATACTACAGAGCTATAGCATAGTATCGACACCAAGATAGTCATGAAGACCAGTGATACAAAATAGAAGATGCAGAGACAAACACACATAAAAACAGTTATCTCATACTATACAAAGGTGCCAAAAACATTCATTGGAAAGAAGATTGCCTCTAAGTGCTGGGAAAACTGAAAATCCATATGTAATAAAATGAAATTATACCCCTGCATCTTCTAGAAGGAAAATGTAGGTCCAAATCTTTATCATGTCAGCTTAGGAACCAAATCCCTCAACTAGGCTACTAAAGCACAAGAAGTAAAATCAAGAATCAACAAATGGGATTGTATCAAACTAAACAATTCTTCACAGAAAAGAGAACAATCAATAACATGAAGGGAGACTCTATACAGTGGGAGAAAAATGTCACCTGCACCTCAGGTACAGCATTAATCTCTAGGATATATAAAAGAACTCAAAAAATTTAACACCAGAGAAAAAAATAAATAAATAACCAAGTCAATAAATGTGCTGCAGAAGTGAACAAACACTTGACAGAAGAAGAAATATGAATGCTCAAAAAATATATGAAAAAGAGTACAACATCTCTAGCAATTAAAAAGATGCAAAACAGGGCTGGGGATGTGACTCAAGCATTAGCATGCTCACCTGGCATACGCAGGGCACTGGGTTCAATCCTCAACACCACATAAAAATAAAAAAATAAAGATATGTGTCCACCTAAAACTATAAAATAAATATTTTTTTAAAAGATGCAAAACAAAACTACACTGAGATTTTATCTTACTCTAGTCACGTTGGCAATTATCAAGAATACAAGTAACAGTAAATGTTGGCAAGGATATGGGGATAAAGGTACACTCATACATTGATGGTAGGACTGAAAATTGGTGCCACCACTCTGCACAGCAGTATAGAAAATTTCTCCAAAATCTTGGAATGGAACCACCATTTGACTCAGTTATCCCACTCCTTGGCATATATTCAAAGGACTTAAAATCAGCATGCTATGGAGACATGGCCACATCAATTTTCAAAGCAGCTCAATTTACAATAGCTCAGCTATGGAACCACCCTGGGTGCCCTTTAATAGATAAATGCACAGAGAAAATGTGGTACATATAAAAAAATGAAATATTACTCTTACATAAAGAAGAACAAAATTATGGCAGTTTCTGGTAAATGGATGGAACTGGGGACCACCTTGCTAAGTGAAATATGCCAGTTCTGAAAGAACCAAAGGCCAAATGCTCTGTCTGATATGTGGATGGTGACACATTGGTGGTGGGGAGGGAGGAGTGGAGGTTCATTGGATTAGACAAGGATAAATGGAGGGAACAGGGGTAGATGGGAATGGGAAAGGCAGTAGAATGAACCAGACACACTTTTTCTATGTGCATATATGAATACACTACATGTGTAACTCCACATCATGTACAACCACAAAAAATGATAGTTGTACTCCATGTATGTATGATATGTCAAAATGCATTCTACTGTCACATATAACTAAAAAGAACAAATAAAAACATGCTCATACATCCATAAAACATACAGTATAATTGGGTCAATTTTACTGGCTAATACCTTCCTTCCTCTTTACCATAGGTCCCTTTCCTTTATTGTACTATCTGCCTTCTATTTTGATATTTCCTCTGCATTTTTCTTTTTTCTTTCTTTATCTTCCACACCTGAGAGAAAACATGACACTTGATTTTCTGAGGTCGCATATTTAACATAGCATGATGTTTCCCAGTTGCATCCATTTACCAAAAAAGACATAATTTTATTCTTTATGAGTTGAGTGAAGCTCCATTGTGTATATAAATCACATTTTCTTTATGCACTCATCTGTTGATGGATACTAGACTGGTTTAATAACTTGGCTATTGTGAATTTCATGGCAATGAATACTGGTATGCATGTATCACGTAGAATACTAGTTTTAGTAATTTTGGGTAAATCCAATGACTTGTGAGAGCTGAATCATTTGGTGGTTTCATTCCTAATTTTTGAAGAATCTTCATACTAATTTCCATAGTCATTGTACCAATTTGCAGACCCAATAACAATGTATAAATGCACCCATTCAAAGAAATAATTTTCAAAGCTTATCATTATTTTCATTCTTGATATTTGCATTTTGAATTGGACTAAGATGAAATTTATTTGATGTTATTTTTGATGTTCATTTCCCTGATATCTAAAGATGTACAAAAATTTAAAAATATTTGTTGACTATCATTTGTATTTTTATCTTGAGAAATATTTGTTTTATCACTGGCCATTTAGTCACTGTTTTTGTTTTGTTTTGTTTTATTGGTTGTTTTTGTTGTTTTCTAAGCTTTTTATACATTCTGGATATTTGTCCCCTGTTAGAAGATGTAGCAAGGATTTTCTCCCATTCTGTGAGCTCTTTATTCATGTTAAATTGTTTATTTTACTATTCAGATGCTTTTTAATTGAATATTATCCTACTTATTTTTTTGGTTTTATTTAATGAGCTTCATGAATCTTATTAAGAAAATCTTTGCCAATATCAATAGATTGAATGTTAACCATAGGTTTTCATCTGTCATCTGCACAATTTTTGGTCTAACTCTAGGGTCTTTGATCCATTTTGAGTTGAATTTTGTGCAGGGTAAAGAATAGAGATCTAGTTTTATTTATTTTTCAAATGTTGGGTTTTGTTGTTGATTAAGTGTTTGTTTTGGTCAGGGGGAATAATAGAGATTTTACGTAGGCATGATCTACCACTGAACATACTATCATTTTTTATTTTCTTTTGAGACAGGGTCTCACTAAGGTGCTCAGGCTGACCTATAACTTTTGACTATCCTATTTCAGACTCCTAAATCACTGAGATTATAGACATGCATTACTGCACCCAGACTATTTCTAAGGATTGTTTTTTTCATTTTGCTTTGTTTTTTGAGCCTATAGCAAATAGATTTGTTTTCCTGATCTCTTTTAACAAAGTCATTATTAGTGTCTAGAAAAGTTATTAATTTTTAAAATGCTGATTTATTTCCCAGCAACTTCACTGAATTATTTTATTAATAGAAGTTTTTGAATCGTCCAATTAGAGTATTATATTATATTTATACAGTGAAAATTCGACTACTTCCTTTCCTGTTTGCATTCCTTTTATTTCCTCCTCTTGCCTAACTGACCTGGATAGTTTCAAGAGCTATATCAAATAGGAGTTATGGGAATGGTCATCGTTGCCTTGTTCTTTATTTTAGAGAAAATGCTTTGTATTTTTCTCCATTCGGTATGATTTTTGCATTTGGATTATTCATATATAGGCTTTGTGGTGTTGAGGTAAATTTCTTCTATCAATACTTTAGTTAGTGTTTTATCATGAATGGGTGCTGAATTTTGACAAAGATTGCTCTGCATCTATTGAGATGACTGTCCTTAATTCTCTGTGGTATATTACATTTATTGATTTGACTATATGAACAATCATTTTATTCCTGGAATGAAGTCAACTTGTTCATGAGTACAATCTTCTGAACGTGTTGTTGAATTCAATTTGCTAATATATTTTGAAGATTATTTTCTCTATGTTTATCTGAGATATTTCTCTATAATTTTCATTCCTTTGTGTGTTGTTCTTTGGTTTTGTTATCAGGGTGACATTGACTTCATAGAATAAACTTGGTTGTTTCACCAATTTCTACTTTATAAAATAATTTGAGGACCTTGGCGTTCTTTCTTTTTAAAAAATCTAGTAGAATTCATCTGAATTCCCTTCTGGTCCTGAATTTTTCTTTGTTGGAAAGATTTTTACTACTGCCTCGTATCTTTAGTTGTTATTGATCTGTTTGGGTTTTATATATGCTCTTGATTCAATATTGTGGCAGTTTATATGTGTCTAGAAATGAATTTATTTTTTCTAGATATTTCAATTTCTTGGAGTATAAGTTTTCAAAATTGTACCTAAAGATCCTCTGGATTTATGTGACATCTTTGGTAATATCTTCTTTTTCCATCTAATTTTATTAATTTGGTGACTATTTTTTTACTTTGGCTAGCTTGGCTAAGGGTTTGTCATATTGTTTATCTTTTCAAAGAATCAATGATTAATTTCATTGATGCTTTTTACTTTTTATTTTTATTGGCTCTGATATTATTTCCTTTCTTCTAAGGGTTTTGCAATGGGTTTGTTCTTGTTTTTCCAGTACTGTGGGATGCATCATTGGATTGTTTGGGATCTTTCAGATTTTCTCTTTTAGGCACTTAGAGCTATAAGATTTCCTCTTAGAACTGCCTTCATAATGTCCTAGATGATCTGATATTCTGTATATCTATTCTCATTTCATTCTAGGAATCTTTAAATTTCCTCCTGTGTCGGGAGCCATTCTCACACGTGACTGGGTGACTCCCGGTTAGGGTCTGAGGCGCTCTGGCTGTGTCGGAGCTTTCCCGGCCCTCTCCTGTTGAGAGAACCTGTCCGTGTGGGGGTGTAACTGACCACTGACCCCGGAGGCCCAATCACTGACCCTGACCTTGGAGTGCGGCCCCCCTTCAACCTTCATTGGATGGAATTCTCCCCTGAATTTCTTGCTCCCCAATAAAAGGCTACTCCCTGGCGTGCTCGCTCTCTCTCTCTCCTGCTAGCCCTGAGTAATCCTTGCTGCCCTGCCGGGCGGTTAGACGTAGGAACCAGAGAGGGGAGCCGTCTCGGACCTGGTCATGGAAAAAGGTAACTGAGTCTGTGTGTTTATTTCGATCTCACTAGCTAACTTTTATGCCAAGAACCTCATTAATGAAACCATTGCGCTGGACGCATGGTAGAATTGGCGCCCACGAGGGGGGCATTCTAGATTAGCTAGATTGAGTGGGAGCGCGTGCTATAAAGATAAAGAAAAAAGTAAAAGATAAAGGAAGTGGTGACAATTTGGGTCACAAAAGGAAGTGGTGACAATTTGGGTCACAAAAGTACCTTAAGATATTGAAGGAAAGAGATGTTAAATTAATTAAAATGGGAAATTCAACTTCTATGGATAAGGAAATGTATCTGACTATTTTAGACAGTATAATTAATCAGAAAGGAAAACAGATAAAGAAAGCTCAGTTATTACAATTCTTAGAGATTGTAGGTAAATATTGTCCTTGGTTTTGTGAACAAGAATCTCCAAATTTACTTACTTGGGAGAAATTAGGAAGAAAGTTACAAAAGGTCTGTCTTTCTAATGAATTACCTGGAGGCATAGATAATATTCAGAGAACCTGGACGGCTTTGGAAGTTTGTCTTTTTGAATATATGGGCCAGAATTCGTGGCCCCCTGAGGACCTGCTAAAAGGCATTCAACAGGCTATCAAGTCTATTCAAATGGAAAATCCTCCTGAGGCTAAGTTAATTCCTTTTCCCTTAAGCCGCTTAAAAACGAAGGCGCTAAGGGCCAGGCCCAAAGTTAAAAGTGTAAGTTTAAACTTGCAAAATCAAGCTACTCCACAGGGAGATTATGGAGAGCAATATCAGAGAGGAGATACCTCCGAGGTCCTAGAGAGCCCTCCAAGGGAGGTATATGAACTTCCTGGAGAGGAAAATGCGGAAGAGATTCCTAGAGGGGCTCAGAGTTCTTCTCAGCCACGTGACTTAAAAGCCCAATTTCAAAATGGCGACAGCACAGAACCTTTACCAGCTAATCTATGGGGAAGAGATATTTTAACCAAAATGGGATTATTATTAGTTACTCCTAACTCTATAAGATCAGTTGAGGAAGTTAGTCAAAGGTATTTTCCTGGAGATTATAAGGAGACCCTTCAGGAAGAGTATCTGTTTACAAACCAGTCTCCACAACAAAGATTAGTAAATGCTCCAAGCCAAAATTTTTATTAGGGGCCCTGAGTACTTCCCCGATCCCTAAGACAGCTGAAAAAATCACTTGGCTCACAGAGGAGCCTATATGGATTTCTCAGTGGCCCATCTCAGGGGAAAAGCTTAAAATAATTCATAAATTAGTTGAGCAACAACTTCAGGCTGGTCATATAGAACCAACGCTTAGTCCTTGGAACACACCTATTTTTGTTATTAAGAAAAGGTCAGGAAATTGGAGATTGCTACAGGATTTAAGGGCAATAAATCATGCAATTCAGCCTATGGGATCCTTACAGCCAGGACTTCCCTCCCCGACAGCCATTCCTTTAGATTATAGCTTGATGGTAATAGATTTAAAAGACTGTTTTTTCTCTATAAGGTTACATCCTGGAGATTGTGAGAGATTTGCTTTCACTGTCCCAACAATTAATTTTAAGGAACCTGTTAAAAGATATGGCTGGAAAGTACTCCCACAGGGAATGCGTAATAATCCTACTCTGTGCCAAAAATACGTAGACCAGGCGATAGATCCCATAAGAAATAGCTTTCCTGATGCATATATTATTCATTTTATGGATGATTATTATTGGCTCATGCTAATCCCGAGGTACTTTCAGAAATTTTTACTCAGTTAGAGACTTTGCTCACAGCAATGGGTTTATGCATACCTCCTCAAAAAATTCAAAAAGTGTCTCCTTTTCAATATCTAGGTCAGATAATTCAAGGACGTACAATCCGTCCTCAAAATCTTCAGATAAGAATTAAGGAGTTACATACCCTTAATGATTTTCAAAAGCTATTAGGAGATATTAATTGGCTGAGGCCATCCTTAAAACTAACTACTTCTGAGTTAAGTTCTTTATTTCAGATATTACAAGGAAATCCTTCTCCAACCTCTCCACGTCAGCTAACTTTAGAGGCTAAAACAGCTTTAAGGAAAGTTGAAAATTCAATTAAAAATGCACAGCTTACTAGAGTTGATCCTAAGGAAATGGTGTATTTATTAATATTTCCAACTGAACATACCCCAACAGGAGCCATATGGCAAAAATTAGGAGTTATTGAGTGGATTTATTTATCCCACTCCCCTCAAAAAACATTAATTCCTTTTCATGATTCTATAGCTCAATTAGTAATTAAGGGTAAAACTAGGATTTTACAATTAATTGGATCTGAACCTGGTATCATAATTATTCCATTTTCTATTCAACAGATTAATTGGCTTTTTCAAACTTCTAGCCCATGGCAAATAGCTTTTGCTGATTTTCCTGGCCAGATAGTCACTATCCTCGTGATAAAATTATACAATTTGCATCATTAACGTCACTTATTTTTCCAAAGATTGTACGTGCCCATCCTATAGATGAAGCCTTATCAGTGTCCACTGACGGATCGAGTACAGGTAAAGCAGGTTTTTATAGTCGTGTTCACACAGAGGTAATACAAACTTCTTATACTTCTGCCCAAAGAGCAGAGCTTCAAGCTCTGATTTGTGCCTTAACTTACTTTGCAAATGAACCTATTAATATTTATTCTGACAGCTTATATGCAGTCGGAGTTACTAAAAATATTGAAACTTCAGTTATTGGGTATACTTCATCACAAGAGTTATTTAAATTATTTCATAATTTACAAAAGGCAGTGCTAATGCGGAAATATCCATGTTTCATAGGACATATACGAGCTCATACTAATCTTCCAGGACATTTAGCCTCAGGTAATAACAAAATTGACAGACTCGTAGCTTTTTGTCAACAGATGTCTTCATATGACTGTGCACTAGCTTCCCATTCCTTATATCATCAAAATGCTTCTAGCTTACGTAAAAAATTTAATATTACTAGAGAACAAGCTCATCAGATTGTAAGCCAATGCCCTAAGTGTGTTATTCACACTCCATCTCTGCCATCAGGGGTAAATCCCCGTGGATTAAAACCAAATCAAATCTGGCAAATGGACGTAACTCATATTCCTCAATTTGGTAAGCAGTGTTATGTGCATGTCATAGTGGACACTTATTCTAGATTTATTTTTGCCACAGCACGTACTAAGGAAAATTCTCAAAATGTAATTTCTCATTGCCTAGCAGCTTTTTCTGTTTTAGGATGCCCTATACAGATTAAAACAGATAATGCTCCAGCTTACGTAAGCTCTTCTTTTCAACAATTTTGTCAAGAGTTTAAAATTAATCATAAAACAGGAATTCCTTATAACCCCCAAGGTCAAGCCATTGTAGAACGAGCTCATTTATCTATTAAACTTCAATTACAAAAATTAAAAAGGGGGGATAGGCTTATGACTCCCCAAAATAGCCTTAATATTGCCTTGTTTGTTTTAAATTTTTTAAACTGTGACGCAGAAGGTCACACTGCTGCTGAGAGACAAATGTCTCCCTCAGTAACAGGCCCTTTAGGCAGAGTTTTGTGGAAAGATTTACAGACCGGACAGTGAAAGGGCCCAGACCCGGTGCTTATATGGGGCAGAGGGCATGCTTGTATTTTCCCACAAAATTCTTCTCGTCCTATTTGGGTACCTGAACGTGCTATCAGACATGGAAGAGATAGAACCCAGATTCAAGCGACTGAAGATCGACTCAGAGGAGCCCCCATCCAGAAGGAGGAGATATCGGAAAAGGATGAAGAAAGACCAGATTGACCCAGCCAAAAAGCTGATTTCATGGAAAGACGTGAAGAAGCTAACAACTCAGGCTTCCCGAATACTTCGAGACCTAGGAGAAAACAGGACCCCAATGATGATGGTAGCAACAGTAATTGCCCTACTGGGCTGTCAGGTAAAGGGGGATCAAGTAGACACTTACTGGACATATTTCCCAGATCTACCCCTGGTACACCCAGCTGTGTGGACTGGAGAATCTATTCCAGTATTTACTAATGACTCATTCATGATGGGAGGATTTACAGATACTCATATTACTCCCAATCATGTGACTAGATTTACTTATTCTGGCTATAGTGCCCAATTACCCTTGTGTTGGTCCCACGATAAACATGCTGGCTGTCTGAAAGTATCATTCGAAGAAAAGACAGCGATTGGTAGACCTAGACTGACAAATAATTCTATTTATGGAGATTTAAAACCTAATACTAGATCAGTAATTAAGATGGGACTTTCCCATAATAAGCCAGTCATTTCTGCAAAACCTCCACAGATACACCACTGTCCAAATAGTTCTACAATTGAGATTGGCACCTTTCCTAAATGGATGGATTGTATAAATCCCTTTCCTGTGCAACATAAGGTGTCTAGAGATAGTGGGTATATTTTAGACTGGTCTCCAAAAATTGATAAGAGACAATTACGAAAATTACGAAAAGAAAGGGGGAATATGTAGGGAGTCATTCTCACACGTGACTGGGTGACTCCCGGTTAGGGTCTGAGGCGCTCTGCCTGTGTCGGAGCTTTCCCGGCCCTCTCCTGTTGAGAGAACCTGTCCGTGTAGGGTGTAACTGACCACTGACCCCGGAGGCCCAATCACTGACCCTGACCTTGGAGTGCAGCCCCCCCTTCAACCTTCATTGGATGGAATTCTCCCCTGAATTTCTTGCTCCCCAATAAAAGGCTACTCCCTGGCGTGCTCGCTCTCTCTCTCTCCTGCTAGCCCTGAGTAATCCTTGCTGCCCTGCCGGGCGGTTAGACGTGGGAATCAGAGAGGGGAGCCATCTCGGACCTGGTCATAGAAAAAGGTAACTGAGTCTGTGTGTTTATTTCAATCTCACTAGCTAACTTTTATGCCAAGAACCTCATTAATGAAACCATTGCGCTGGCCGCATGGTAGACTCCTGAATTTCTTCTATGACCCATTTATCATTTGAAAATGTAGTATTTAATATCTATGTGTTTCTGTATTTTTCTTGGTGTTTTTTTCTAATTTTATTCTACTGTGATCTAATAAGATGAAGTAAGTTTATTGATTTTTTTATCTTATAAGAGTGACTCTGTGGCCTAAATTATGGACTATTTTAGAAAAAGTACATTGAGAACTTGAGGAAAGAATTAATTTGGGTATTGTTGGGTGAAATAGTCTATTGATGTCTGGTAGGTTCGTTCTACTTATATGATATTTTTTAGTTCTAAAGAGGCTTTGCTGAGTTGATGTCCAGATGATCTATCTATTGGAGAGAGAGGTGTGTTGAAATCACCCAGTATATTTTTTATATTAGGGTCCCTCTTATTCTTGAAGTCCAGTAGTGTCTGTTTTTTATAGTGAGGTGTACTGAAATTTGTGGCATAAATATTTATTATCATTATATCTTCTTATTTGATTAATTTGACTGTATGAAGTAACCTTCTTTCTCTTCTATAATTTTTGCTTGAAGTCTGATTTGTTGGATATAAGCATTACTACTTCAACTTGTTTGGGAGCTCAATTTGAATGGAATATACTCTTTCAGCCTTTCTCTTTAAGCATATTGCTGTCTTTTTCTATAAAATGAGTCTCTTGCCAACAACATATAGATGGGTCTTGTCTTAATAACCACAACAGCAACCTTAGCAGGGTTGGAAATTATGTAAACTAAGTAATTCTAAAATGTGATAGTAATACATTTTATTAAAAGGAAATAAAATTGGGTAAAAAGAAAGTTGGGAATAATCAGTACATGAACAGAGAGAAGAAAGAGAAATAGCATGTGAGGACTAAAAAGGTGGAAAAGAAAAACAGAAAAAAAGAGCAAAACAAATAACTTATTATAGAGCAAGAGCATTTGGATATTAGATGGACAAGAAAGCAAAGAGTAACAATGAAACAAAACAAAAAAGACCAAATGAAACAAGTAAAAACCTTAATCCTCAAAAAAAAAGCAAAATAACAAATGGATATCTTTTAAAAAATGATAAACATGAAAAGGAAAAAGAAGCAAATATGCATATCTGTGTATGTTCACAAACGTATTGGCCAATGCAGAAATAACACACACACACACACACACACACACACACACACACACACACCCTCATGAAACTTGGAGAAATATTCTCTGTGGAGAGGGCCAAAATTTGACAAGGATAGATGTTCTCTGTCTATGACAGACTGACCTTCTTTCCATTACTTCCTGAACTATATTCCCCTTACAAAAATCAAGGAATAGATAAAATCTTCCTTTTTGTGTTACTCACCAAGCTGCCAGCTAGATTGTCTTGGAACAAAATCTGGGTGAAATAGCTCTAATCTTCTCTTCTCACCAGTATAAGGTAGAACCAAATTGAGAGCGAGAGTACTGTCAGTGCATTTTGTCTGGATAGATTAGGTCAATGCTTTCCCAGAGTGGATATGACATAGAATTTAAAATGGGAAGTGATTGGAGTTTATCCCTGCTCCAAACTCTGAGCTTTTCCTGGTGGTACTGTTAGGGGACAGACAGATGAAAATGGTGGGAACTTGAGGTTAAGAGAATATTTCTATAAAAAGGCCCACTGTGCTCACCCTGACTTGCTTTCTTTTCCAAGAAGCAATTTACCTGTAGCACTATCTGGCATAAGTGGACAGGATATGTCACATTCCTCAGCAAACTACCTGTTAACTGCAGGAGAAATGCAGTCCCAAGATGATGTCAATGTGAGGAACCCAAGTTACCCTGAAGGGGGAGACTTTTGTGACCAGATTCTGAAATCCTAAAGATAAGGATACTTTCTTCTAACCCTAAAATCTGTAAGAATGTATTATAAGTATCCAATTAGAGTTTCAATGACTATGTTAAATAAAAGTGATGAAATAAGACATCCCTGTTCTGTTCCAGTTTTCAGGGCGAATGCTTTGAATTTTTCTCCATTTAGATGATGTTTGCCTCGGGCTTAGCATAGATAGCTTTTACAATGTTGAGATACCTTTCTATTATTCCTAGTTTTTCCAGTGTTTTGAATATAAAGTGGTGCTGTATTTTGTCAAGTGCTTTTTGTGCATCTATTGAGATGATCATATAATTCTTATCTTTAAGTTTATTGATGTGATGAATTACATTTATTGATTTCCATACATTGAACCAACCTTGCATCCCTCGGATGAATCCCACTTGATTGTGCTGCACTATCTTTTCACTATGCTTTTGTATTCAAATTTTCAAGAATTGTATGAGAATTTTTGCATCTATGTTTATTAGAGATACTGGTATGAAGTTTTCTTTATTTGATATGTCTTTATCTCATTTTGGAATCAGGGTAATATTGGCCTCATAGAATGAGTTTGGAAGTGTTTTTAATTTTTCTTTTTCTATTTCATGGAATATTTTGAGGAGTATTGGTATTAGCTCTTCTTTGAAGGCCTTTTAGAACTCAGCTGTGAATCCAAATGGTCTTGGGCTTTTCTTGTTAGTAAACTTTTGATGGCATCTTCTATTTTATTGCTCAAAATTGATTGATTTAAATTGTGTACATCATCCTGATTCAGTTTGTGTAAATCATATGACTAGAAATTTGTCAACATCTTTGATAATTTCTATTTTATTGTACTACAAATTTTCAAAATAATTTCTAATTATCTTTTGTACTTCTGTAGTGCTCATCATGATATTTCCTTTTCCATCAAAGATTTTAGTAATTTTAGTTTTCACTATCTTTCTCTTCATTAGCATGGCTAAGAGTTTATCAATTTTATTTATTTTTTCAAAGAACCAACTACTTATTTTGTCAATTTTTTCAATTATTTATTTGTTTCAATTTCATTGATTTCAGCTTTGATTTTAAAATTTTCCTGTCTTCTATTACTTCTGGTGTTGATTTGTTCTTCATTTTCTAGGGCTTTGAGATGCAGTGTCAGCTCATTCATTTGTTGACTTTTTCTTCTTTGAAGAAATGAACTCCATGCAATCAAATTTCCTCTCAGTACTGCCTTCATAATATCCCAGAGATTTAGATATGTTGTACTAGTGTTCTCATTTACCTCTAAGAATTTTTAAATTTCCTCTCTGATGTCTTCTGCAATCCATTGTTCATTCAATAGCATATTATTTAGTCTCCAGGTGTTTGAATAGCATCTATTTTTTAATTTTATCATTGATTTCTAATTTCATTCCACTATAATCTGATAGAATGCAGGGTAGTATTGTGCTGTGGTTTATTTGGCTCTTGAAGTTGTTTTATGAATATAGATGTACTATTTTGGGGGGAATATATATATTTATAATTGTTAGGTCTTGTTCATGTATGATTTCATTAAGAAGTATGAAATATCATTTGTTATTCATTTTCATTAATTTTGGCTTGAAGTCTACTTATTGGATATGAAATATCCTTTTTTAATTCATTTTCATTAACTTTGGCTTGAAGTCTACTTTATTAGATATGAGGGTGGAAACCCCTGCTTGCTTACACAGTCCATGTGAGTGCTATATTTTTTCCCAAATTTTCACCTTCAGTCCATGTATGTCTTTTGCTATGAGATGCATCTCTGGAAGGCAGAATATTGTTGGATCTTTAAAAAGTACAATGTGGAAATTTACTTAACAATTGGACAGATGAAAAAAATTAGAGGGGTACGGATAGGAAAAGAATAACTCAAATTAGCACTATTTTCTGTGACATGAATCTATACTTAGAATCCAAAAATTTCCACCAGAAAACTTTTAGAACTAATAAATGAATTAAGAAAAGTAGCAGGATATAAAATCAACACACATAAATCAAATGCATTTCTGTACATCAGTGATGAAACCTCTGAAAGAGAAATTCAGAACTGTTGCATTTACATAGCCATGGAAAAAAGTTAAAATACTTGGGAATCAATGAAAGAGATGAATGAACTCTACAATAAAAACTGCAGAATGCTACAGAAAGAAATTAAAGGAGACCTTAGAAAATAGAAAGATCTCCCTTGTTCTAGGATAAGCAAAGTTAATATTATCAAAATGACTGTACTACCAAAAGCACTATACAGATTTAATGCAATTCCAATCAAAATCCCAAAGACATCCTCATAGAAATAGAAAAGGCAATCATGAAATTCATCTGTAAAAATAAGAGACCCAAATAGCCAAAGCAATATTTAGCAGAAAGACTGAAGCAGGTGGCATCACAATACCAGACCTTAAACTATACTACAGAGCAATAGTAACAAAAAATGGTATTGACAGTAAAATATACTTGTAGACAAATGGTACAGACTAGAGGACACAGAGACAAACCCATGTAAATACAGTTATCTCATACCAAAGGCACTAAAAACATGTATTGGAGAAAAGGTAGCCTCTTTAACAAACGGTGCTGGGAAAACTGGAAATCCATATGAAGTAAAATGAAATTGAGCCCCTATCACTCACCATGCACAAAATTTATCTCAAAGTGGATCAAGGACCTAGGAATTAGACCAGAGACACTACCTAATAAAAGAAAAAGTAGGCTCAAATCTTCATCATCTTGGATTAGGCCCTCATTTACTTAACAAGACTCCTAAAGCACAAGAAGTAAAATCAAGAATCAATAAATGGGATGAATTAAAACTGAAAAGCATTTTCTCAGAAAGAAAAAAAACCAATGAGGTGAATAGAGCACCTACAGAAAGGGAGCAAATTTTTACCACCCACACATCAGATGGAGCACTAATCTTCAGGATATATAAAGAACTCAAAAAACTTCAAAAAAGCAAATAATCCAAACAATAAATGGGTTAAGGAACTTAACAGATGCTTCACAGGAGATAATATACAATCAATCAACAAATATATGAAGAAAATGTTCAACACATATAGCAATTAGAGAAATGCAAATAAAAAGTATTCTAAGATTTCAACTCACTTCAGTCAGAATAACAGTTATTAAGAATACAAGCAACAATAAATGTTGGTGAGAATGTGGGGGGAAAGGCGCACTTATACATTGCTGATAAGACTGAAAATTGGTGCAACCAATCTGGAAAGAAGTTTAGAGATTTCTTGGAAAACTTGGAATGAAACCACCATTTTACCGAGCTATCCTACTCCTTCTTTTGTACTCAAAAGACTTAAAATCAGCATACTACTGTGACACCCCCACATCAATGTTTATAGTAGCACAATTCACAGTAGCTAAATTGTGGAACCAATCTAGATACCCTTCAATACATGAAAGAATAAAGATACTGGTATATATACACAATGGAATATTACTTAGCATTAAAAGAGAATAAAATCATAACATTTGCATGTTAATAAATGGAATTGGAGAATATCATGCTAAGTGAATTTAACCAATTCCAGAAAACCAAAGGCTGAATGTTTTCTCTGATAAGTGGATGTTTATCCATAGTGGGGGTCAGGGAGAGCATGGGAGAAATGGAGAAACTTTGCATTTGGAAAAGGGAAGAAGAGACAGGGTGATTCATGGAGGTAGGAAAGATTGTGTAATGAGATGGGCATCATTACTTTAGGTACATTTATGAAAACATGAATGGTGTGAGGCTATTTAGTGTACAACCAGAGAAATGAAAAATTGTACTTCATATGTGCACTATAAATTGAAATGCATTCTGCTGTCATATATTACAAATTAGAACAAATAATTTTTAAAAAAACAGAATCCACTTAGAACTGGTCAGCATGGGACAAGGTGACCTAGAATTGTCACGTCAGTGTGAACTTCCAAGTCTGATATCAGGTGCTGTCCATAAACCATCAAGTAATGGACCAGGTATTTGTTGGAGACTTCTCTGAGATATCCAATAAAACTGGAGTGCAAGAGAGGCATGTTGTCCCTCTCCTGTGTCAGAGGACCTACTCTCTCCCTTGAGAGTTTCCCCTTTCCTATCCCTTCAGTAATGTCATTCTGCTTACTCTGAGTGACATATCTGAAATCTTCCTGACTTGATCATGAGAATTCAGTTTGGAGGGGGGTCTTCATGTTGCCCCAGTTTCTTGGAAGGCCCAAGCTCTATAATAGTACTTGCTGTGAAGATATTAGATCACACACACCTAAAGCCAGATAGATACTGATTTATGCTGGGAGTCTTAGTCTCAGGGGACTCCCAAGAATTGTACAGAGGACTGGGTAACCCATTATCTACAATTCTTATACCCTCTGCACTCTTGAATATGGTCTTTCTACATTCAGTCCCCAATTGTAGTCATGCCCATCTATTTAGACTCCTGACTCATTTCAACTCATCCTTTAACATCTTTGTTGATCTTTAGAGGTTCAAAGAAGAACTTTTGAAACAGTCAGTTTCTTCTATCTTCCTTCAAAGCTGGCTTCGAATAAAACCAACTTTCCTAACAATTTGATTCTGAATATTTCTGGGGCAGGACATGTTGCAGCCTGGGTTTGTCCCCCAGCCTGACATTGGTTCCCTTGGTAATAGGATTCCTTTATTGTGGTTACCTCTTTATAATAATCCCTGTGCTGGGAGGATAGCCTAACTTCAACACATCATTTCAGCATAATCAAAATGTTAATTTCAACTTCCAATTCCTCTTTGAAAGGAAAGATGCCATAGGTAACAGTGGTAGTGTAAGGGTTACCCATATATCAACACACACATTATATATGCAATTAAAAATGATCTCTATAAATCTATTAATCCAGGAGGAATGTGTGCAACAAGTAATACAGAATAAGCTCTAAATATTACATGGTAACAATTATAGACTCAATTGAATTTGAAGATGGGGTAAGAAAGAAGAAAGAGAAAAGAAGAAAGAAAGTATGGAGAAGGGATGGAAGACAAGAGTTAAAATGGGCAGAGTATAATGGGTGCAGGATGAGGCTCAAGTAAACATTGGCAAGAAGAACAAAATTGTGTATGGGAGTTTATGTTGTGTGTAGGTATATGTGTATACGGTAAGGCACTAATTTTCATAAAAGTGTTTGGATTGCTTCTTTTGAAGTTTTTGAAATGAGAACTTTGTATTCTGTGTTTTAATTTTAGAAATTTCCAAATGTAAGGAAGAAGAATGACTTTATGACATTTGCCAGTAAATGGATTAATCTGGAAACAATCATAAGTGAAATAAGCCATTTTCCAAAAGCCGAAGATCAAATGCTTTCTCTAATATGGGGAAGCTAATCCAAAATAAAAGCAAGGGGAAGACTAGATGTTCAGTAGATTTCCCAATGGGGATTGGAGGGAAAGCAAGGCAGATGGGAAAAGGAGAGACATTGGATGGACCTGACATAATTTTCCCTGTACATATATGAAAACTTCACAGTGAATCCCACCATCATGTACATACACTAAAATGGAATCCTAAATAGAATGAGATATATCCCATGCTAGCATAATTACATAAAAATGGATTCTATTGTCATATATAACTAAAAAGAGCCAATAAAGCTTTAAAAAATAAAATATCTATTATATGGATTTTATACCCTTTGTAGTTTTCAGGACTGAGCCAAACCTGCCAAACTTGTTAGGTTAGTCTGTATGCTGAACTGGGCTAGCTTCTTGCTTGGCCCCCTTGCTGAGGGGTCACAGAGGGGTGAGAAAGTTTTCACTCTCCAAATGGTTTTTTTGTTGTGTCTGCAGGTGGGAATGTAGGTCTGCCAGGTCTCCTGACCAGCTCCTCCACTTGCTTTGTCTATAGACTGACCTGAATTAAATTCCATTCCTCTTTCCAATAGTTACTGCACATGTGCTAGGAAAAGGTGTGTAGAAACATCACTCTATCATCCAGCCTCTCCTAGGCTTGAAGATATGGGACTTTATGTTTCATCATAATCTATTCCAGTCCCCTACATCAGTCACACTTTTCATTCAGAGATTATACTGTCAATTTCAAAGGGAAGTCCTCTTCGTTCTTCTCCACTCTGCAGACTGATTGGTCACTCTGAGTTTAACCCCACACTGAATCTCATTCTCTCTTTTATGCCCAAATCGGCTCTCAGTATGGACACTCACAGATATTCAAAATACATGTGTACCAAGTAAAGGACAAAAAAGGAAGAAAAAAGAGGGAGAAAGAAAACAAATAAAACAGAAAATGCTATCTAAAAAACAAGGATAAAATTCAGGAGTTCCCAGTTGGGGAATCAGGAAGGATAATTAACAAGTTCCTTCATGTACATATATGAAAATATCACAATGAATCCCACCATCATGTATATACACTAGAATGGGATCCTAAATAGAATGAGATATATTCCATGCTAGCATAATTACATCAAAATGGATGTAATATGTCAGGGCTTCCCTAATCCAAGGCTCCAAGACCTTTTTGAGGAGTGGTGGTTTACTCTCGAGGCAGATACATCTAGAATATTCTCCTGAGTAAATACAGTTCAGCTTTCCTGAATTTATTATCTGTTATGATTGTGGATATATTGGTCAGTGTCTGTTTTTCTTGAGCTAGGTGGTAGAAAGACTTTTGGCTTCTTGAGAAATGCTTTCCTTCCGCCACTGAGGGATTGCATTCCTGACTCTTCCACTACCTTTATTAATTCTCTTTCTGTCCTGAAAACTGATCATTTTTGTTTACTCCTGGTTGTTAGTCACTGAGTTGCCTCCTGCTCTTTCCCATCCTTCACCTACCTCAGTTTGCTAGTGCAAACCCTTTAGGACCTGCTCTGACACTCTGGATTCTACTAATTTACCAATATCTAAAGGCCAATATGTTTGCAATAATTTTTTCTACACATTACAAAATAAGGCTTACATCAAGGGTAAGCTAAAAGACCCAGAACTTCATGTAAGGATTCATTGATATTTTGTTTTCATGGTTCTTGTTTTAGTAAATATAACTAGAGTAAGCATAGTTCATTTGAATTCCAAATAGTGTATCATATTCTAAAAAGTGAATCCCATGCCTAAAACATTATTTGTAGTTTATCTATGATATGAATATAATGGGATATCTCCTTAGTAAATACAGTATATAACGGTTAAAGAGAAATTCACATAAACAATGAATAACTTTCAGTATATCACTTGCAAAGTTTGGGATAAAATTTTTCAAAAATCTTTACTAAGGGGCTGGGGATGTGGCTCAAGTGGTAGCGTGCTCGCCTGGCATGTGTGCGGCCTGGGTTCGATCCACAGCACCACATACAAACAAAGATGTTGTGTCTGCCAAAAACAAAAAAAATAAATATTAAAAATTTTTCTCTCTCTCTCTCACTCTCTTTTAGTTTTTTTTGTTTTGTTTTTTTTGTTTGTATGTGGTGCTGAGGATCAAACCCGGGCTGCAAGCATGCCAGGTGAGCACGCTACTGCTTGAGCCACATCCCCAGCCCTCTCACTCTCTTTTAAAAAAAATAAATAAATATTTACTAGGTTATCATAAATTGAAAGATTATTCCATGTCCTCAACTTCATCTGACCATCCTACTTGCCCTGCTTCTCAAATTGTACAAAGACACCTGTTCTGAGAGCACATCCTCATGTGTAGAACCAGAAGAAATAAATTTTTATGTCCTGATGCCATGTACATTCCCATCCCATGGTTTTAGAAGAGAAAGACAAAAGGGAGCTCATACCTTGAGGAAATAAATAAGAAGAACACCGGTATAGACACAACCAGCTGAAGAGTATGCCAGTTTCGAAAAGCAAAAGCCAGGCTTCCCAATATGATCTGCCCAAAACTAGCAGCACAAACTGCCATTGTTGTTCCCAAAGCTTGATATTTGGGACTTGTCCATTCTACAACTGAAAGAAAACATCACTGAATAATTACTTCAAGCCAAGGTAGAATATCAAGGTCAAAGTCAAATCTCAGTAAACGTCCAAGAGTCAGTAGTGACTTACTGAGAAGAATAGAATTTGTCAGGATGGTCGTGGTGGACATGCCAGCCAGGAGACGTAGTGAGCAGTAAACCAGGAAAGTGGGAACAAAGGCAGCACAGGTGTCAACAATGGACAGCTGGAGAAGACACCAGGTCAGAAGTAACCTCCTCCCAAACCTATGGGAAAGGGAAAGATGAGATTGCGGGAACAATAACAACTGTTAAAAATTAGCACAAAGAAAACCATTCACACCTATAAAATATCCATAAAGGACCAACAGCTGATATTCTCAAATCAACTCTCTTCTTTTAAAATAGATACCTTGTCCCCAAAACTACTTCTTCGATTTGTTACCAGTAGTTCAACACCAATTCAAGCTATACAAGACATGCTTCAGTGTTAGAAATATTAATACCTCATAAATATTTCTTGCACTGAGCCATACACTTATGATAGTGGAGAGTCAACGTTTTATATAAAATATTAAAATCAGTGCTTGAGACTCTAGAACTGCACAGGTTATGGCTAACATGATATAATAGGAACAGCTATGAAGCAGAACATCAGTGTTGCTGATGGGTTGGGTAAGAGTCTCTATCTGGTGAGTTTGGATTTGTTGACCTTGGGAAACAAAACATATTTGTAAAAATATAACATGTATTTATCACAGCAAAAGAACATATAAAGTTGACCTTTTCTTAGGTTTGGGAGGGCGAGCATTGGGTGGTAATCTGGTTGCCCATTCCCAAAAGAAGGCTCAGGAACACTGTTATGGATCTCCACTGGGGAGCATTAGGTAGCAATCAGAAATGTGAACTAAAAGTACAAATAGAAATGTGCATGTATTCCCAAATAGAGTGGTAAGTACACAAATGGAGAGGAGGACACAACACATTTAAATTACATGTAAATTAAGTGCATAAACCCAACTATCTCATGTTGTAAAATATGAATTTATGAATGCATTAGTAACATACTATAATGACCCTTACTGAGATGAAAAGGTTGGGATGCTTCCATGTATTCTAAAGAAAAATCAACCAATATTCCATTGAAGATCCATTGTATATAAAAAAAAACAATTTTTATTGCTTCGTTGGGACTTCACTCTTTTATTCTTCAACATTTTAAGGATAAAGTAGCATAGTGAAGTCCTTTGAGTTTACCTACTGAGATTTTATTTTCATGATGCCCCTGAGTGACGCTGACAATGTCTTTTTCCTACCTGCATATTAAAGCAGGCTGGATCCAATGTGGTGACATATCCACCTCTGTGTCCCCATTGTTAACTGTGATCTTTCAAACCCCATGTTGTGACATCTTCTCTCCAAACCCTCTGGTAAAACACCTCCAAATCTTATACTGCTTTCCTACACAGAGGACTCAATCTTTTAAAAACATCACTCACCACACTGAATGATATTTTGCATTTGTGTTTGTAGATCCCTGGGAACAAAGGTACACCCAGGACAGTGTAATTTGTAATAATTTTTTTCATATGCATAAATGATTCATAAGCTGATGATGGTACCCAGGGGTAGAGAGATCTGTGAACCAGAGACACTCACCTGTCTGACAAAGTGCCATATACAATGTTTCCAATCAACATTCCAGCCATGAAGAAGAATTTAGATACTGAATTCAGTGACTGAGATTCACATACCAGGTCCCACTGGAAGACAAGGAAACCAGCATAAAAAACACCTTCACATGATGTGTAGTTTTCTTTATGTCAGGCCCCTGTCTTCTTTTGTGGCTTCTGTTTTCAAAAACATTTCAATTATGTCATTCTGTTCTCTGTGTAAAATAATTTTATCTAGGAAGACTGCCTTATACCTATGGGTTACATTAATGATTACTTTTAACCCATAATGAGAAGTTCTCAAATCTGGCCACAGACCACCATCATCCAAGGACCTTGAAGAATTTACTTAATGTTGAATATCACTGCACACTTTCCCACATGACTACTCTTAAGATTTCAGTCGGGTATGTGGATTTTGATCAACTGACCATACATATTTAATTGGCAATCAAGGCAGGGTGTTACTGACTTAGCATCACATTTTTAACAAGACACATGATTTACTTGCTTAAACTGTGATATTCACAAGAATCAAAGTGCCATGACAGTAGGTTCCTATTTGTTTTTTATCATTACACTAAGTATGTGCCCTGAATTGCATAAAAATATCAGTAGTTTCTGAAAAAAGCAAAGAAGAACCACAACCCACACAGCAATTAAAGGCTCAAAGCATGTTCATTATTTTCATTGTTTCCACACACCCAAGTCAAATACTTGGAAAATCAAGCCTTTTACCTCAGTCACGATGGTAGAGAGGAACGAGCTCCGGTCATATACCCAGCCATCCACGCAGGGCTCCGTGTCCACCTCACTCATGTTTGAGAAGGTTCCATTCAGATGAAGGAGCTGCCATTGTGGATGGATGAAGCGATGACATTTCTCTGGCCTCAGGTTTGAGTCTAGTGGGATGGAGACCCTCAGGAGGGCTTCTTGGCTGAGGGTCCCAGTGTCCTTGTCAGAGACAGTGGCATTATCGAGTATGTGGACCCAGCAGCGATGACCAAGGATGACTGCAGTGAAATTCTCCAATAAAATATGAGTCTGTGCCATGGCATTGTAGGTAAGAAGAAGAGCCATCTGGATTATCTGGAACCTTCCCAGACCACCAACTTGATCCAGGAGGTCCTGAAAGGCCATGGTGGCTGAATGACCCTCACCAACTGAAAGCAAAGTGGTTGTATCTAGATGAGTTCAAAGAACAAGGTGTTTTATCCTCTCTCACTGTGACACAGCAAAGGCTGTTGACCCTGACCTCACTTTCTTCTTAATGGTCCCCTCTTCACCTCTGAGGCAATTCCATGGAGCTAATATCCCCTAGTCATCCTCAGGTTACTTGAGTGGCTGTTTTCTTTCAATCACTGAGAGAAAAAGATTTTGCTGAGGTGCCTTCTGCAATTAAATATGTTAATGATCTACTTTGTGAAGATTCTTGTTGTGGGCAATGAATGTAGTTAATATTGGACATTGATCTGCAAATACTCTGAAAACAAACCAGAGTAACTCTGCTACATGCTTTGTGATTTTTTTAGAGAACATGTAGTTTGCCTACTCATTATCTGTTGATTTTTCTAGGAGACATGGAGAGAGGAAATTTTTGGTTTGTTTAGTACTAATTCTTGATTGACAGAGGTTGTAGAAATTATCCCAAGTTAAATTAATGCAGTGAGGTGTTATGGTTTGGATGCAAGATATCCCAGAAAAGCTCATATGTTAGGCAATGAAGGAACGTTCAGAGGGGCTGTGATGAGTTTATGAGTGCTCTTACCTCACCAGTGGGTTCAATCATTTGATGGGTTAATAATGAATGGCTATTGGGTGGTAACTTAGGGTGTGGAAGGAAGAAGCAGATCACTGGCGGCATTCATTTCAAACAGAAGTTTTGAGAGCTGACATTTCTGTAGAACTTTATGGGAAGCATTCAACAGCCTCTTCCATGATAATCCCTGTTGCATGAGCTCTCTCTCATCCAGCAAGGAGGTTCACAAAACAGGGTAAGGAGAGTGTGGCTGCAAAATCACTAACCAAGATCTCCGGAGACTAAGCAGGAAGCAGGTCTGATTTTATTGCGCAGTTGCCATGTACATATATTCAGGCAGTAGCCAAAAAGAATACACTCAGTAACCAATGTAATTTCTGCTAAGCATCCTTGCAGCGACTAATCAAGCAGTGGGCCATGGAATAAATGCAAGGAAGGCAACTCATAGCCTCATGCCCAGGGCTGTACCTATGGGGTAAGCAGCCTGCCACTCACATGCCTAGCACAAGGAGAGTGGCCTACCACTCACATGCCCTTAACTTATGCCATGTATGCAGTACTCCACCCACTTGTCCCCACAACCTGTATCTGTTTTATCTGCTCTATTCATTTTTCTTTCATTCTTTTTTCCCATTCTTCCTGTTTCATAACCTGAATTGTTCTATGTTCACACACATCAATTGTTTTTTCTGCCAATTCAAATCTGCTATTCTGAACCTTTACCAATTTATACAGTTATTTTCCATTTCAACTCCCAAATTCCTTATGGCTATATTTTGGAATACCTACATCTTCACAAGAAATTTCATGAGTCATTATCTTACTTTTATTTCTTAAGCATGTTATTTGAGCACATTTTAACACATTTCTTTGAAGTTTTTATCTGATAAATAAAGTATCTGGAAAACTATCTGGGGTTTTTAAATATTTTTTTAGTTGTTGATGGACACAATGACTTTTAGTTGTTTTAATTTTTTCCCTTTTTTTTATTACTTGTTCAATACACTACATAGCTCTTGACATATCATATTTCATACATTTGATTCAAGTGGGTTATGAACTCCCATTTTTTCCCCGTATACAGATTGCAGAATCACATCGGTTACACATCCACATTTTTACATACTGCCATAGTAGTGTCTGTTGTATTCTGCTGCCTTTCCTATCTTCTACTATCCCCCCTCCCCTCCCCTCCCCTCCCATCTTCTCTCTCTACCCCATCTACTGTAATGCATTTCTCTCCCTTGTTTTTTCCCCTTTCCCATCACTTCCTCTTATATGTAATTTTGTATAACAATGAGGGTCTCCTTCCATTTCCATGGAATTTCCCTTCTCTCTCCCTTTCCCTCCCATCTCTCATCCCTGTTTAATGTTAATCTTCTTCTCATGCTCTTCCTCCCTGCTCTGTTCTTAGGTTCTCTCCTTGTATCAAAGAAGACATTTGGTATTTGTTTTTTAGGTATTGGCTAGCTTCACTTAGCATAATCTGCTCTAGCGCCATCCATTTCCCTGAAAATGTCATGATTTTGTCATTTTTTAGTGCTGAGTAATACTCCTTGTGTATAAATGCCACATTTTTTTTATCCATTCATCTATCGAAGGTCATCTAGGTTGGTTCCACAGTCTAGCTATTGTGAATTGTGCTGTTATGAACATTGATGTAGCAGTATCCCTATAGTACGTTCTTTTAAGGTCTTTAGGGAATAGTCTGAGAAGGGAAATAGCTGGTCAAATGCTGGTTCCATTCCCACATTTCCAAGGAATCTCCATACTGCTTTCCAAATTGGCCGCATCAATTTGCAGTCCCACCAGCAATGTACAAGTGTACCCTTTTCCCCACATCCTCACCAGCACTTGTTGTTGTTTGACTTCAT
Source organism: Callospermophilus lateralis (assembly GCF_048772815.1). Taxonomy (NCBI): domain Eukaryota; kingdom Metazoa; phylum Chordata; class Mammalia; order Rodentia; family Sciuridae; genus Callospermophilus; species Callospermophilus lateralis. The sequence goes on along the minus strand of NC_135306.1, from coordinate 202,550,784 downwards.
AATGGCTGCCAATCTTACTGGAGTGAGATGGTATCTTAGGGTGGTTTTGATTTGCATTTCTCTGACTGCTAGAGATGGTGAGCATTTTTTCATGTACTTGTTGATTGTTTGTATGTCCTCCTCTGAGAAGTGTCTATTCAGGACCTTGGCCCATTTATTGATTGGGTTATTTGTTTTCTTATTGTTTAATTTTTTTGAGTTCTTTGTATACTCTGGATATTAGAGCTCTATCTGAAGTGTGAGGAGTAAAAATTTGTTCCCAGGATGTAGGCTCCCTATTTACCTCTCTTATTGTTTCTCTTGCTGAGAATAAACTTTTTAGTTTGAGTAAGTCCCATTTGTTGATTCTTGTTTTTAACTCTTATGCTATGGGTGTCCTATTAAGGAATTTGGAGCCCAACCCCACAATATGTAGATCGGAGCCAACTTTTTCTTCTATCAGATGCAGAGTCTTTGTTTTGATATCAAGCTCCTTGATCCATTTTGAGTTAACTTTTGTGCATGGCAAGAGAAATGTATTCAGATTCATTTTGTTGCATATGGATTTCCAGTTTTCCCAGCACCATTTGTGAAAGATGCTATCCTTGATTTAGCCCTTTGTCAAAAATAAGATAGTTGTAATTTTGTGGATTGGTCTCTGTGTCCTCTATTCTATACCATTGGTCCACCCATCTGTTTTGGTACCAGTACCATGCTGTTTTTGTTACTATTGCTCTGTAGTATCATTTGAAGTCTGGTATCGCTATACCACCTGATTCACTCTTCCTGCTTAGAATTGCTTTTGCTATTCTGGGTCTTTTATTTTTCCATATGAATTTCATGATTGCTTTATCTATTTCTACAAGAAATGCCTTTGGGATTTTAATTGGCATTGAATTAAACCTATACAGAACTTTTGGTAATATCGCCATTTTGATGATGTTAGTTCTGCCTATCCATGAACAGGGTATATTTTTCCATCTTCTAAGATCTTTTTCTATTTCTCTCTTTAGAGTTCTGTAGTTTTCACTGTATAAATTTTTCACCTTTTTTGTAAGGTTGATTCCCAAGTTTTTTTTTTTTTGAGGATATTGTGAGTGGGGTGGTTGTCCTCATTTCCATCTCAGAAGATTTGTCGCTGATATATAAGAAAGCCTTTGATTTATGCATGTTGATTTTATATTCTGCCACTTTGCTTAATAAATTTATTAGCTCTAGTAGTTTCTTTGTAGACCTTTTTGGGTCTGCTAGGTATAGAATCATGTCATCCACAAATAGTGATAATTTAAGTTCTTCTTTTCCTATTTTTATGCCTTTAATTTCTTTTGTCTGTCTAATTGCTCTAGCCAGTATTTCAAGAACTATATTGAATAGAAGTGGTGAGAGTGGGCATTCCTGTCTTGTTCCAGATTTTAGAGCAAATACCTTCAGTTTTTCTCCATTTAGAATGATGCTTACCTGAGGCTTAGCTTAGATAGCTTTTACAATGTTGAGATAAGTTCCTGTTATCCCTAGTTTTTCTAGTGTTTTGAACGTAAAGGGATGCTGTACTTTGTCAAATGCTTTTTCTGTGTCTCTCAAGATGATCATATGATTCTTATCTTTAAGTCTATTGATGTGGTGAATAACCTTTATTGATTTCCATATATTGAACCAACCTTGCATCCCTGATGCAAGGTGATCATGGTGCACAATTTTTTTGATATGTTTTTGTATCCGATTTGCCAGAATTTTATTGAGGATTTTTTGCATCTAGGTTCATTAGAGATATTGGTCTGTAGTTTTCTTTCTTTGAAGTGTCTTTGTATGGTTTTGGGATCAGGGTGATGTTGGCCTCATAGAATAAATTTGCAAGAGCTCCTTCTTTTACTATTTCCTGAAATAACTTGAAAAATATTGGTGTTAGTTCTTCTTTAAAGGTTTTGTAAAACTCCGCTGCATATTCATCCAGTCCAGGGCTTTTCTTGGTTGGTAGTCTTTTGATGGCTTCTTCTATTTCCTCCTTTGTCATTTCCTGTTTGAATTGTGTGTCTCTTCCTGCCTCAATCTGGGCAAATCATATAACTTAAGAAATTTATCGATAACTTCACTATCTTCTATTTTATTGGAATGTAGGGTTTCAAAATAATTTCTAATTATCTTCTGTATATCTGTAGTGTCTGTTGTGATATTGCCATTTTCATCCCGTATATTAGTAATTTGAGTTCTCTCTCTTCTTCTCTTCCTTAGCATGCCTAAGGGTCTGTCAATCTTATTTATTTTTTCAAAGAACCAACTTTTAGTTTTGTCAATTTTTTCAATGGTTTCTTTTGTTTCAATTTTGTTGATTTCTGCTCTGATTTTAATTATTTCTTGCCTTCTGCTACATTTGCTGTTGTTTTGCTCTTCCTTTTCTAGGGTTTTGAGATGAAGTGTGAGCTCATTTATAACGAATTTCCCTCTTAAAACTGCTTTCATTGTGTCCCATAGATTCTGATATGTTGTGTCTGTATTTTCATTTATCTCTAAGAGTTTTTTTATTTCCTCTTTTATGTCTTCTGTAACCCATTGATCATTCAGTAACATATTGTTAATTTTCCAGGTGATGCAGAATTTTTCCTTCCTTCTTTTATCATTGATTTCCAGTTTCATTCCATTATGATCAGATAAGATGCATGGTATTATCTCCACTCCACCAGGCAACCAGCATGCTGGTTTTATTAAAGAGGTTCATGGCATAGAAGTTAACTAGTGAGATCAAAATAAAACACACAGACTCAATTACCTTTTTCTATGACCAGGTCCGAGATGGTTCTCACCTCTCTGGCTCTCACCTCAAACCACCTGGTATGGCAGTAAGTCTTACTCAGGGCTAGAAGGAAAGAGAGAGAGAGCATGCCAGGGAGTGGCCTTTTATTGGGGAACAAGAAATTCAGGGGAAAATTCCATCCAATGAAGGTCAAGGGGGTATCATTTCAAGGTCAGGGTCAGTGATTGGCCTCAGGGTCAGTGGTCAGTCACACCCCCACACGGACAGGCTCTCGCACCTGGAGAGGGTGGAGATAGCTCCAACACAGTTTGGCCAGAACACCTCACACCCATTCCGGAAGGTGCCCAATCACGTGCGAGAATGGCTTCCCACATATCCCCCCTTTTTTCTCTTAAAAATGAGGCGCTGGTTCACTCCTTCGAGTTTCTGCATTCTTGTTCTGAAGACTCGCCATCCTATATTTACAACACAAAAGAGAATTAACAGCAAAGAGAACAATACAATAATGTACCAGGCTGAGTGTTTAAGGGTATTTCCAGGGTTAAATCCATTTAACTCCTTCAATATTTGGTTAGCCAAAGAAGAAGGATCCAAAAAATAAGCTCTATTATTCTGAATGTCTTGGATATGGTGATGAAGTTCCAGAAGATCCAAGCTATTATTATTATTTTGCCAAATACCTAACAAATGGTTTTTAACCTTCTCCCAATCCCAGAGAGAAGCATTGTACTTGGCAGCTGTAACACACACATATTTATAATTTGCGTGGCATTTAAGCCTTTCTTTAAATTTTAAAACTGAAAGTTCATTACCTATGTCTATAACAGTCGCCTCTAAGGCGTTTAATTTAGTCTCAATCCTTTCATCAATATTTACTTGATTACGCAGAGCCTTGGAAGTATTTTGAACTAAATTATTAAGAAATTTTGCATGCTGAATATTTTGAGACAATGTCAGAGACGCAGAAACAGTGGATGCAATAAAAGAGACTAACACTAAAACACCAACAATTATAATTCCAACAGCACGTTTAGGTCTTGCTAGCTGGGCATGAATTTGCTGCAAGACTTGTAAACCAGTATCAGCATACCATGGCTCTGAAATATTAGCAGGTAATAAAACGAAAGAGTGCTGATGAAGTATCAGCACTCCTTTTTCTCCATTATACCTAGTAATACAATTGGTTAGGTTACATTTGTTACAGGTGACAATATATCTGTCATCTATCCATTTAACTTTTACATTTCCAATAACTAAAACATAAGGAGACTGGACACAGGCTCGTAAGCCATAGAAAGATCCCTCCTTACAGTTCTTGCCAACAAATTTTGGTAAAGGCTTGTCTGTAAAATGTAAGAATTCTGAGGCAGCAATTAAACACCAAACATCCTTTTGAATACCACCTTCACTATAAGTCAAAATATTACTAATAAATCCTGCAGGTGTCATAGCAGAATTTCTTCATAATTGTCTCTTATCAATTTTTGGAGACCAGTCTAAAATATACCCACTATCTTTAGACACCTTATGTTGTACAGGAAAAGTATTTACACAATCCATCCATCTAGGAAAGGTGCCAATCTCAATTGTAGAACTATTTGGACAGTGGGGTATCTGTGGAGGTTTTGCAGAAATGACTGGCTTATTATGGGAAAGTCCCATCTTAATTACTGATCTAGTATAAGGTTTTAAGTCTCCATAAGTAGAATTATTTGTCAGTCTAGGTCTACCAATCGCTGTCTTTTCCTCGAATAATACTTTCAGACAGCTAGCATGTTTATTGTGGGACGAACACAAAGGTAATTGGGCACTGTAGCCAGAATAATTAAATCTAGTCACATGATCGGGAGTAATATGAGTATCTGTAAATCCTCCCATCATGAATGAGTCCTTAGTAAATACTGGAATAGATTCTCCAGTCCACAAAGCTGGGTGTACCAGGGGTGGATCTGGGAAATATGTCCAGTAAGTGTCTATCTGATTCCCCTTTACCTGACAGCCCAGCAGGACAATTACTGTTGCTACCATCATCACTGGGGTCCTGTTCTCTCCTAGGAGTCGAAGTATTCGGGAAGCCTGTGTTGTTAGCTTCTTCACGTCTTCCCATGAAATCATCTTTTCGGCTGGGTCAATCTGGTCTTTCTTCATCTTTTTCTGATATCTCTTCCTTTTGGATAGGGGCTCCTCCGGGTCGATCTTCAGTCGCTTGAATCTGGGTTCTATCTCTTCCATGTCTGATTGCCCGTTCAGGCACTCAAATAGGATGAAAAGCACCTTCTGGGAAAATACAAGCATGACCTCTGCCCCACATAATCACCGGGTCTGGGCCCTTCCACTGACTGGTCTGTAAATCTTTCACAGAACTCTTCCTAAAGGGCCTGTTACTGAGGGAGACATTTGCCTCTCAGCAGCAGTGTGACCTTCTGTGTCACAGTTTAAAAAATTTAAAATGAACAAAGCATGATAGAGGCTATTTTGGGGAGTCTTAACCCTACTCCCCCCCTTTAATTTTTGTAATTGAAGCTTAATAGATAGATGAGCTCGTTCCACAATGACTTGACCTTGGAGGTTATAAGGAATTCCTGTTTTATGATTAATTTGAAACTCTTGGCAAATTGTTGAAAAGAAGAGCTTACATAAGCTGGAGCATTATCTCTTTTAATCTGCATAGGGCACCCTAATTCAGAAAAAAGCTGCTAGGCAATGAGAAATTACCTGTTGAGTTACTGTTTGATTTTTTTAAAATCTCTATCTCCTGGCAGAGTTCATTTTTTGCTTCTTGAATCTGTTTATGTAATTCATTTTCAAAATATTCTTTCATTGTTTGGACTTGCTGTCTAATGACTTAAGATTCCATTCCATCTGAGTCAGGGATGCCTTGAGTTCTTTCTGTGTCCATTTTTCTGATGCCTCTAGATTCTCCCATAAATTAGAGTTCTCCTGCATTGTTTGTAAACCTTTTTTCCCTTGTTTTTTCATGGTGTTCATGTTACTTTCCAACTCTGTTTAACTGCTGTGTTTCTGTTTTCTCCTATAAATTTGTTTTGGTTTTGTATATCTCTGTGGTCTCTCCTTTGTGGTGGGAGACTATGTCAAGAGATGTTGGGCTTTATTGTAATTTAAAGCTGCTTCATTCAATTCATAAAAGGCTTACAGATTCTGTAGGCTAATAGTTATCTGTTATTTGGTCTTAGGACTTTATGTTTAGTTTGGGTGCTATGATGGTATGAAGGTTAGTATTTCTTGGCTACTTTGGAAGATTGCTCTATTGAAGGGGGCTATTAACAGGTGAATGGATCAGGGTATTTGGTAATATCTAGGTACTTAGGAGCCCTATAAACAGCCTCGGAGAATTCACCTATTTGCATTTAGAAAATTACACATGATGAAAGTCGTAATGCTTGGGATGAAAGTTAGGGGGAAGGGGAAGGAAGGAGTCCTTAAAGAGAAAGAGGGAGAGAAAAATAGTTAGAATAAAGGAGAATGGAAAGAACAATAAAAATTGAAAAGGGAAAAGAAAAAAAATGATAAATGAAGTCTTAGAGTTCTATTTTCTTCTCTTCCAGTAGGTGGAGCTGTGCCCTCCGAGCTGAGCTTCTGCCCTCTATGTGCCAGTAGCAATCCCAGTAAGGCGGATCCTCTTCCCCTACTGGGCGTCTCTCCAATCCTGTTAGTCCAGAGCCGTTTCTCTTCTCCAGTCCTTACCCCTTCTTCATGCCAGGCAGCCAGGCCCCGCTCCCTGGAGCTGATCTCCACAGATCTAGTTACACTTGCAGCCCCCCTGAGTGATCTGTTATTTGGTCTTAGGTCTTATTTCCCGAATGACTAAGCACTCTCTCTATTTGTCATTCATCCAGACCCCAAGGTTATGGAGCGGGTGATCTAGGAACCATCAGTTTAATTTGTCTGGACCCCTTTGGTGACCACGCCCCCCGGGAACTGGCGACTAAGGCCTTGGGTGTTGCTGCTGGTGGTAGGGGGAGTTGGGGGTCGGGAGTCCCCTCTGCTTCCCTCAGTCCCTACGGTCATGCCCATGGAGCTCTGGGGTGAGATTTTTTGATGTTTCCCAGCTGTATGCATCTGGTGGGGATGGGAGTCACACACCTGTTGAAGCAATTTTGCTGGGAAGGGATCCCGTCCACCGAACTCTGGTGACATCAGCTCTCTGCTATGGCGGGCCCCAAACTCCTTGCCAAAGTGTCTGATGGGAGGGGTGGGTCTGGCCTGTCTCTGGACTGTCCCAGACTCGGTTTCACTTCTGGTCCGCTGTTTCATGAAGGCTTGGTTAGCAACCTCTTCAAAGGGTCTCTACGCCTCACACGGTATCCTGCAGTGCTGAAGCACCTCCTTCTGCACTGGTTGCCAGGTAGCAGCAGCCCGGACCTCCACACAGGGTGGCCGAGATTCACCCGTCCAGGGCAAGCTGTCACCTCCAATAATCCCAAATTCCTCACCTAGATCTCACTTCAGCGGAATTTTGCTGGGAGTTTTTCAGCAGGTAGAATCCAAACATTGTGTGTCTCTCTGTCGGCGTGGCTGAGGAGGTACTGAAAGCACAGCCTCCCCGCCCGCCGCCATGTTGAGTCCATTGTTTTAATTTTTATGTGGTGCCAGGGATTGAACTCAGTGCCTCATTCATGTTAGGCAAGTGCTTTACCGCTAAGCCCCAACTTTTCTGTCCTTGGAAAATCTAAGACCAAGTAAGTTTCCTCTTAATCATATGGTACTGTGCCAGAGGTTGGGATACTGGAGAGAAGGTGTTGCTAATTTAACTCCTAACTTTGATGTGTCTGGTTTCACAGTTGCTTAAGGAGCAGAACCTTCTCAATTAGTTTTTAGATTTTTCAGAAAAGAAATTTTCCCATAAGTTATTGTTTAATTGGTATGCTAGGGGAAAGGAACCCATGGTTTCATATTCTTCCAGCTTACGGTTGTAACTCAATTTTGGGTTCTGAAGAAAGATCAAACTGAGGCTATTACCAAGTATAACAATTATATATAAATAAATATATATAACAAACTCCAATTACTCCAAATGATTGGTATATATGCATGCATATATATACATATATATACATGAATATACATCACACATTTGGAGTATGTAAATTATTTGAGAAGATCTCAGATTGATCAACATATTGCCACAAAAGACCATCAAAGAGATTAAATGTGTGTTCTCAAAAACAAACAAACAAACAAAAAAGCCCCACAAACACTGTTTCAGTATTTTAGAATTTGTTTGTATGTGTGTGGAGAGCTGACAGAGAGGCCAGGTTAGCTGTCTGCAAGGAATGGAAAGAAAATCCAGTCTCAGGTTTAAATGCTGCCCTTCTGCCTGGCTGACTAGCTAACAGAATGGGAGCCAACACACTCCCAACATGAAAGTAAGTGATTTAAGACTGAAAAAGAAAATTTTCTCCCAGGTGGATAGTGGAGATTTTCTGATGGCCGGAATAGCCATCCTGGAGATTCTAGCCCCAGCTTTTATCAGACAGTTCCTCAGGAATACATTTGGACATACAGCACTTGAGACAGTTCTGAGTTGACATTTCTATGTCCCCCAGCTCACAAGAACACCTGGATGATCTGCAAACAATGTGAGGTTTGTGCTCACAACAATCCTTGTCAGGGGCCAAAGCTCCCACCAGGAATCCAAACTATAGGAGGAGCACCTTTTGAAGACTTGGAAGTAAACTTCACTGAACTACCACGCTCACGGGGCTATAAATAACTTTTGGTTTTTATGTGTTCATATTCCGATGGGTGGAAGCCTTTCCCACCTGCACTGAAAAGGCTAGGGAGATACTAGGATGCTTCTCTGGGATATTATTCCCAGATTTGGTGTCCTAATAACTATTGGCTCAGAAAATGAGCCAGCTTTTGGGCAGAAGTGATACGATTACTGATCAAGAGTTTAAACATCAGATGGAAGTTACATACTGTCTATAGGTTGCAGGGTTCTGGTAAAGTTAAAAGGATGAACAGGACTTTAAGGCTCAATTAGGTAAGCTGTGTCAGGAGACTCAGTTACATTGTGATGAACTTCTCCCTATTAAACTGCTAAGGATTAGATCAAATCCCACTAGGAGGACTGGATTCTTTTCTTTTGAAATAATATATGGGAGCCCCCCCCTCTTATTAGGGGACTACAGGGAGACTTAAGAGAGGTAGGAAAATTAACCCTGAGATGACAGCTTCAGGCCTTAGGGAAAACTTTACAGGTTCTCAACCAGTGGGTTAGAGAAAGATTGCCACTAAATTTGACCACAGGTGCACACTCCTTCAAGCCTGGAGATTGAGTCTGGGTCAAAGAATGAAATATTCAACCCCAGAACTTCTTTGGAAGGGCCCTTTCACTGTTGTTTTATTCACCCCAACTGCAGTAAAGTTTGCAGAGATGGGTCCTGGATTCACTACACCAGACTCATGCCTGCAGCTGCGGATGGCATGCTCTCCAGATGTTGCTATGCCCTTGAAGCTGACCATTCCAAAGAAAAAGGAGCACCAGAGAAGCTTGAGGATCAGAAGGACAACAGCCCTGCTCCAGTCACTCTGGAAGCTGACTGGTCTACACACAGCCAAAGCTTGAGGAGACTATGACCCTGTTTCAGCCATACAGGAAGGGCTGACTGGCTGATCAATGCACAGTGAAAGATAAATTTCCCACAGGCCTAATGAACTCTTTTAACTTCTAAGATAGTTCTTATACTATAATGTATTGCCACCCCTTGCTTCTAGATATATACATAATTCTCTGTTTGGTTTTTGCTACTGGTTTGATGACAGTAACATCTACTCACTGGATTCTGGGTAACAAAATTTCACTTATACTTTTTTATCTTGCTTATATAAGTTTTCTAGAATTTGTTTGGTGTTATTAGTTTGGCTTTGTTAATTCATGCTGTTTAACCTATGCTAACCAAAATGTTAGTCTATTATTTAGTTTGGTTTCCTTTGATAACCTTAAGGGATTCTGCCCTACTCCTATTCCAACCATGGAGATCATGTGAACCATGTGTCAAGACAATCCACTATAACCAAGAGGTGGTAAAACATATATTTAGGACCTGTCCCACCAGAGGAATGCTATAGATGAATGACTGTTTGGAAAGGAAAAAGAGGTCCATTGGAAAGAAACTTGATTTAGGAGGTCACCAATCTTGGGGTGAAGGTAACTGGCATCCCCAGAGGATTATTGCCACTTATGCTCCAGCTACCTGGGCACAAAATGACAGTTGGAGCTATAGAACTCCTATTTACATGTTAAATAGAATTATTCACTTACAAGCTTTACTAGAAATTATTATTAATCAGACTGCCACAGCCTTTGACCTCCTATCCACACAACAGACCAGATATGAGTGGCTAACTATCAAAACCGCATGGCATTAGAAAACCTACTGGTTGAGGAAAAAGAAATATGTGGAGAGTTCAAAAGCTCAGATTGTTGCATCCAAATGGATGACAATAGACAAACAATTAAGAACATAGCCAACAACACAAGAGAATTAGCACATGTGCTAGTTTATACCTAAAAGGGCATTAAAGTTTAGGTCCCAAACATGATTTTGGGAGATGGTTTTCAATTCTTGGTATATTTAAAAGCTTAACTGGTGTAGTGGGTATTCTGCTGTTAACCTGTTCATTGCTCCCATGTTTGGCTCCACTGTGCATTAAAACTATTGGGTCCACTAAAGAAGCTGCTTTTGAAAGGATGACAACAACTAAGTTTTTGACATTGTATAAGGTTTTAAGCCAATATAATGGTAATGATGCTCTTAAATTTAAAGGATTAAATTGTGGGGAGCATCATTAAAGGGGGGAATTGAAGTGGCACCCCATTTCTCCACAGAAAAGCCCTCTTCACCATGGCTGATTTTAGGATTGTCAGCAAAATAGTCTCTGAGAAAGAGTCCAATGTAGATAAACTTCCTATTTTGGTGTCGCCCTGTTTACTTGGCCACTGGCCGAGAAGATACCAGCACTCCAGGTGCTGGACTCCTCCTTACTAGTTTTTCACAAACATATCCAGTACAGTACCTTGAAGAAATGTGCAAACAAGGCCTCTGGCCTTGATCTGGGGCTTCACAGAGATGTCTACGTTTTTAAGATAAGTTACAATTGGGCTCCATGGTAACAGCTGGCAGCAGGAGGAAAGAAAGGGGAGAAGAAGCTCTCCCCTTCTCAGGTGTTGTCCTTGAAGAGTTAACGTGCCCAGAACAGTGAAAGAAAAAGCTGCTTTTATATGAATTTCTGCAGACTGTGAACTTCTGAGCCCCTCCCCTTACATGCTGGGTATAAAACTCTGAAACTCCCTGAACTCGGGGTTCAAGGGATTAATTGAATACAGCAAACGCTTTGCCCTCTGAACCTGGCTGCAGCCAAATAAAACTGTTTCCTGCTATCTTCAGTGCCTTGCCTCATTTGTCCCTACAAAAATCAGGCAGATCCCTAATACTGCCATCCTGTTGTTCACCTATGAGTTAATTGTGTACCCGCTGGAGGACCATATGCAGTAGCAGGCCACACACTGTGCTCTAAGAGAATAAAACTGAGAAACTAGAGATTTTTTTCCATTGATGTTTAGAGTGTCTAGACTGAAATAGGAAAGGTCATAGAGCATCTGGCTCCTGTCACCTGCTGGACATTTCCTTTTGGATTCATGCTTTCTGGAAGGTTTAAATTTATTAGTGTTAATAGTTAATTATAATTTTTTAACTTAAGAGGATTCAGGTTTAAGAGGCAACTAAATTAAATGATGCTATTTAATTTTTTTTAAAACTGTATTTTTATATATTTTTTTAGAAAGTTCATTAATTAAGAAAAGAAAAAGAAAAATACTGATTTTCTTTTCCTTGGCATCTGTTCTGGAGAATTGTTGTATTCCTTTGGAAGCATCATATATCTTGCATGCTTACATTTCTGTGTTCCTAATAGGTATTGACAGATCTGTCAGTTCAGTGGCCTCTAAAATTTTTATAGAATGGTTGTGTATTGCTGCAGTCTGGCTGGGCACAATTCATGAGCCACTTATCAAGCAGAAACAAACTTTATTTTTAGAACACACATGCTGCACCACACGAGCTCTTCAGGAATTCCCTCAGAGCCCAACTGCCAACAGCGGCCCCGGGGAGCCTCTCAACCAACCCCCCCCCCGCTCTTGAGGCCGATTGGCTGAGTCGCTTGGGCATAGCCAATAGAGTCCCCAGTGAGCAGCTCTGTGGTCTGAAAGGGCGGGGAAACAGCCCAATGAGCATCACTGCAGAGGAGCCAATCAGCTGGCAGCTGGAAGTTTGCTGGGGCCACAGTGAGCCAATCAGCTGGAAGTTTGCTGGGGCCACAGTGAGCCAATCAGCTGGAAGTTTGCTGGGACCCCTTTGGCTGTGGCTCTCAACATCTCCCCATCTCTGTTTAAATGACAAGCATGAGGCTTAGGGACCGTGCCTGCCTTAGGTTGTCCAATACTACATATGGTCCTTACCCGACATCGGATGAGCTGACCTCAAAATGTCAGCCTCCTGTCTTAGGTTGGTACTATTGCAATTGGATCTTACCCATCATTGACTACCAGTTCAGCATACAGCCACACCTGTGGATAGGCCTTTGTACCAGTGTGTGGGGGGGGTGAGGATCTTTGCCTCACCTCTGTTGGCCCCCAAATTTTAGCTGAACGACCATCACAAGCAGAAGGGAGGAGGATACACCAAGCCATTTGACGGCTCCTTTTGGAAAAATTGTACCACCGATGACACTACCACAAGTTGTTGCACCAACAGATAGTTCACAATGCATACAAGTGATACATAGTCGAGGCAAGTTCTGTAAGCAGTTCAGTGATAGCTATTGCAGAAGCTGTAGATTGGTTTTATCATTGTCTTTACCAGCCCTGGGATGAAGATAGGAATTCTGGCAATAATGGCTAAAGAAAAAATTATATAACATTCCAGCAGGCACTAAAACAAAACAATTTTCTGAACAATTTACATTATCCTGAACAGAAATATTAAATATAATGAAAAGGAAAGGTGAAAGTAAACAAACAGATCTGTCAACCTCCTTTTTTGTTCACATATTAAAACAATCCTCAACAGCTGTTTACACAATTTAAATTAAACCATTTAAATCACGTGAATAAGAAAAAAATATTTGGATCCATTTTTTCATGAGCACTCGTCATATATGATATATGGACATATGCACATACAAACATACATTACAATACACAAGTGTGCACACATAATATAATACATACAACACATAACATAATAGTAAAGGCCTTATAACATTTTACAGATGAAATCTCCTTTGCAATGTTTAAAAACTCCATAGTCAAAAAATAGAACTGATCAGCAAAACATTAACCTAGGTCTGTTTGAGCTCAAAAAACAAAATAGAACTTCATGATGTGGAAAAGGGCAATAATAAAATAGATATTGAAAAAAGCATCCTGGTTTCATTAGCCTCCGGGTGTGGGAGAACCACAATTGCAGATGTAAGGATAGCCAAACTGGAGTTCTGGATATCAGCTGTTATGGATTTGAGCCAAATCATCTTCTTTTTGGTCTGTTTTGGTTAATTTTGGTTAATTTCTCTGGAATCCAAATCAGCTGCTGTTCTCCCTGTGGAAACACACAAACAGAGCCCCAACTCCAGACAATCACTGCATCAGGACTTTTCCATTGTCCTGTTAGAATATCCTTCCAAAGTACCTTAGGCTTATGTACATTTTTTGGACACATATGCCTTTATGCAGCACTAAGCCCTGATGAATTCAAATTTAAAAAGTTTAGAGTAAAAAGGGTTATTTTAAGTTTATCTTTGGGGAATATATACTCCTTTCCAATTCCCTCTTTTTGCTTTAATAAGTACATTTTAATAGTTTGATGAGCTCTTTCAACTATGCCTTGTCCCTGTGGATTGTATGGGACTCCTGTTAAATGAGTAATACCAAATAATGAGCAAAATTGTTTAAAAGAGGTAGAAGTATAACCAGGGGCATTATCTGTTTTTAACTGTTTTGGAATGCCCACAGTGGCAAAATTTTGTAAGCAATGAGCTATAATATCTTTAGTTTTTTCTCCGGCATGAAGGGAGCCCATCAAAAATCTGGAAGAAGTATCAACTGTAACATGCAAATATTTTAATTTTCCAAATTCTGGCAAGTGTGTGACGTCCATCTGCCAAATATGGTTAGGTATCAGTCCTCTAGGATTGGCTCCAAGATTAACTTGTGGTAAAAAGGTCACACAATTTTGACATTATTTTATTATTTGTCTAGCTTGTTCCTTAGTTGTTTTAAAATGCTTTTGTAAAGTATTAGCATTGACATGGAACTTTTATGAAAATTTGTAGCTTCTTCTAGTGTAGAGAAAATATGTATGTCATGTGTAGTTTTATCTGCTAAATCATTGCCCAAACTAAGAGCTCCAGGAATCCTGTATGTGCCCTGATATGTCCTATAAAGAATGGATCTTTTCTGTCCCAGATTAGACTTTGTATAGTGGAAAACAAAGAGAAAACAGTAGAGGAAGGGGAAATCCTACCAGCATCTTCAAGGGATACTATAGCATTAACTATATACTGACTATCAGAAAATAAATTAAATTAAATACACAAAAGCTTGTGATACTGCATTAAGCTCTACCTATTGAGCTGATTGTTTGGGTACTAAAAATGTAAAAGTTTGATCAGGTGTAACTATTGCTGCTTTACCATTCTTTGACCCATCAGTGAATATATTTGGAGCATTCAAGATAGGTGTTTTTCTTGTCATTTTTTGAAAAACTACAGGATGTGATGACCAAAAAGACAATAAAGGATTAGATAGTAAGTGGTTATCAAATGAAACATTAGATTTGCATGTGATTATTGCCCAAGCATTTAACTCATTAGCTAACTCATCAATTTGATCCATAGTATATGGAGTAATAATTTTATTGGGAGAAATTCCAAACACTCCCTTTGCTGCTTTTATTCCTTTGAGTATTAACTGTCCTACAGCCTCAGGATACCTAGTAAGAATAGTGTTAGGAAAATAAGATAAATGTATCCATAATAATGGACCTTCTTGCCAAAATACTCCTGTAGGAATATTTTTTGTTGGTAGTACAATAAATAATAAAGGCAAACTTATATCAATTCTATCCAAATGCATATTTTCCATATATGTTTCAATGACTTTTAATGCCTTTCTTGCTTCAGGCGTTAACATTCAGGGTGAATTTGGATCTGATGGACCTTGTAGGATATCAAATAAAGGTCCCAACTCTCCTGTTGGTATACCTAAATAAGGCCTTATCCAATTTATGTCTCCTAATAACTTTTGAAATTCATTAAGTGATTTGAGTTGATCTACTCGTATTTGAATTTTTGGTGGACAGAACATGGTTGAGGATAATAGAACTCCTAAATAATTAATTGGAAAATTTAATTGTACTTTATCAATTGCTATCTCTAGGTTATACTTTTTTAATAAGTTTGTAAGTGTGGCATAACATTCTAGCAATGTGTTTTTATCTTTGTGTGCTAATAATACATCATCCATATAGTGAAATATTTGTAGTTCAGGATTTTGATTTCTAAGTGGCTGGATTACTTTGTTAACATAAATTTGACACATAGTTGGGCTGTTAGCCATCCTTTGAGGGAGTACTTTCCATTCATATCTCTGACCAGGACCTTCATGATTCAGTGCATGGATAGTAAATGCAAGACATGGACTATCCTCAGGATGAATTAGAATTGGAAAAAAAAACAATCTTTAATATCTATAACTAAAACATATCAGGTTTTTGGCAAAGCAGACAATTGGGGAATCCCTGATTGAGCAGGTCCCATAATAATCATCTCATTATTAATGGCTCTTAAATCTTGCAATAATCTCCATTTACCAGATTTCTTTTTGATGACAAAAATGGGAGTATTATAGGGAAATACAGAAGGTTGTATATGTCCCTCTGCTAATTGTTGTTTGACCAGGTCATGGGCTACTTGTATCTTTTCTTTAGTCAGGGGCCACTGAGGAACTCATACTAGCCTTTCTGATTTCCAAGTAATTTTTATTGTCTCAGTGACCCCTCCTGAAAATCCAACCCATGTCTGTCTGTTCCTTGATCTATTTGTATTGGTGCTGCTATACCTTGTTCTTGTTCTCCTAATTTTTTTCCTTTACTAAAACCTTGTCCAGCCATAATAGTGGACACATTTGAATTGATGTTATTTGTTAATGTTAGTCCTAATTGATCTAGGACATCTTGTCCTCATAAATTTATGGGAAGATGATCCAATTCATATGGCTGTATAGTTCCTTCACATCCTTCAGGATCTTCCAATCTAATACCATAGCACTTCTATGGGGATTAGTCGCCACTCCTAGGCCTTGAAGTGTTTGAGTGGCTTGTTGTAACGGCCAATGTTTTGGTCATTCTCGACAAGAGATAATGCTAAGGTCTGCACCTGTTTACAGTAGCCCATTAAATTCATGTCCTTGAATATTTAGTTTTAGCATGGGGCAAGAATCTAAATTTAAAGAAAGCATAGCCCAATCTACACCTGTGGAGCCTAATACCCTGGAACCTCTTTCTACAGTATGACTGGAAAATTTATCATGTAGGCTGGGTATTATTAATAACTGTGCTATTCTATCTCCTGGTGAAATTACTGATATACCCTTTGGAGAACTGGCTATAGTTTTTATTTCACCTTCATAATCGGGATCAATTACCCCAGGACTTATCATAAGTCCTTTTAGAGTAGAATAACTGCATCCCAATAATAAGCCTACTGTTCCTTTGGGAAGAGGTCCTTTTACCCCTGTGGGAATGATTTGAACTCCCATCTCTGGAGTTAGTACTGATCTGGCGGAGGTGCAGATGTCCAACCCTGCGCTCCCTCTGGTTTGTCTGATAAGGGATCTGATGGACAATGTGTCCTGGGCACTACCCTGATGGGGTTGCTGGGTTCCTCTAGTGCTCCGTATATTTGTGGTCATGGGCCTCGGAGCATTGGGCCCCCTTGTCCATTTTTTGGCAATGGAGCCCGATGCCTTTCTCCACGATATCGTGGCTAGACATCTGGTCCTTGTTCATTTTCTGATAATGGAGTACCCTCTTTGGTGGTTTGAGAACGGCATTCATTAGCCCAATGTCTCCCTCTATGGCATCGTGGGCAAATACCCGGTATTCTACTCCTTTGATACCTAGTTTTGTTAAACCCTCCTCCTATGGGGCAATTCTCTTTAAAATGTCCTGTTTGTTCACAATTGTAGCATGTTTTTGGCCTGGCATCTAAAGCCTGTTGTACTGCAGCTGCCAAGACTTGCCCTTGTTCATTAATGCCTCTACATAATTTAATATATGTATTTAAATATTCATATTTCCATGGTCTAATGACTTCTCTGCACCAACGATTCACTTGCTCATAAGTCAGTTGTTTTATTAATGGCATTGCTTGTTCTGTATTCCCAAAAACTCTGGTAGCTGTTTGAATAAGCCTATCTACAAATTTAGAGTAAGGTTCATTAGCTCCTTGTATTACCTTAGATAATTGACCTTGTAAACCTCCATGTCCTTGTAAAGTCTTCTATGCTCTAACTGCATCTACAGCAATTTGTAAGTATATGGCAGGATCATAGGCAATTTGTTGCTGCTGACCCTCATAAGGTCCCTTTCCTAACAACATATCTAGATTTCTCTGAGGATAACTGGCTGCTGCATTTTGCCTAGCCATCTCCTTGCAAAATTCCTCATTGGCAACCTTCCATAAAAGGTATTGTCCTCCATTTGGCACAGCTTTACACATACTAGTCCAATCTGCTGGTGTCATGTTCAAGTTGGTAATGGATTCGACCATGCTTACAGTGAAGGGTGCTTGAGGACCATAGGTTGTTACAGCCTCTTTTAGCTGCTTCACTGTTTAGAAATTTAAAGCATGGTGAATTTGCTGTCCTCCTGCCTGCTCAAGTACAGGGCATGCTAATATTTGAGGTTCCTGTCTCAGGATCCCATCTATCAACCATGGGGGTTGGGGGTCTCCCAGCATATGGAGGTGGCACTGTTGGTTGGACACTTAAGCCCTCTGGTGATAGAAAGGTGTTAGTAGCAGTCTCCTGTTGTAACTTTTCCCCTGATGGCTTCTTCTGCTCTAAACTTTCTTCCTTTGTCTGACTAGCTCGAGAGACCTTCTATTTTACTTGAATCTTTTCCTCTGTCTGAATACCTTGAGAGACCTTCTCTTTTACTTGAATCAATATGTCTTCTCCTTCCTCTACCATTGTCTGAACTGAAGGCTTTGGACTAAGCAAACAAAATACCAACGTACACAATGGCAATGTGCCAACTGGCAGAGTTCCTGGGCTGTTCTTTTCTATTCTTTTTAAATATTCACCATGATGGTTCCATTGTGATATATTTAACAACTCCTCCTTAAAAAGCCATGGGCTACATTTTTGTATTGTATCAACGTATGCCCTGACTGCTCTTGATTTTACTGGGATGCCTCCTTTCTCTAACAATTTACTTAACACTCTTTTGGTTTGTTTTTTACTAATTTCTGATCCCATATTTCTACTATAACTATAACATAACCCAACAAGATAACACCAAACAAAAACCAAAACAGATGAAACAAAAATGGAACAAAAAATCATTATATCAGCCTTTCTATCCTCCTGAAATATCCATCCGTCCTTTCTCCCCATCTGTTCCTCAGACGCAAATAGTTTTTCCTCAGATGTCAGTGGTTTTTCTTCCATCTCACCCATCTCCAGGGACAGGCAACTTAAAACAAAAGCGAAACAAAATGAAAGAAGAATCTTAAAATGGCTACTCATCCTCTCGCCCTGCCTTCAGGGGTGAGCAGTTTACCTTATCACTTACCCTCAGTCGTTCCCCGTGTGGGCCACCAAATGCCACAGTCTGGCTGGGCACAATTCATGAGCCACTTATCAAGCAGAAATGAACTTTATTTTTAGTACACACACACCGCACCACACAAGCTCTTCAGGAATTCCCTCAGAGCCCAACTGCCACCACTGGCTTCCGGTGAGCCTCTCAACCCCCCCTCCTCCTGCTCTTGAGGCTGATTGGCTGGGTTGTGTGGGCAGAGCCAAGAGAGTCCCCAGTGAACAGCTCTGTGGTCTGAAAGGGCTGGGAAACAGCCCAATGAGCATCACCACAGAGGAGTCAATAAGCTGGCAGCTGGAAGTTTGCTGGGGCCACAGTGAGCCAATCAGCTGGAAGTTTGCTGGGGCCTCTGTGAGCCAATCAGCTGGAAGTTTGCTGGGGTCCCTTCGGCTGTAGCTCTCAACAGTGTATTAAAATTTTTATTTTGGTAATAATTTTATGGTGTTGGTTGGGTTGATTTCATTGGATTGCATTGGATATACCAGGTGGCCACAGTGGTATAGTCTACATGTACATTCTTCACCAGCCATCCATGTCTGTGAGGTCTGTTATTGTCTCAGTGGCCCAGAATACAAGAATTTGGGGCTTATTCACAAGGTAGGATGTATCTCTCTTAGTGGGGTGTAGCTGAGACTTGTCAGTGGCTGTGTGTGTGGTTCATGCAGCTTCAGATGTGAGGCAGCTCTCAATTTCCACAGGTTGTGTGGATGCAGGATGCTCTGGTGGATTGGGGCAGGTAATATGTGCTTCCCATGCCTGAAGGCAGGTGGGCAGATCTACCTGTCTGCCTCTCAGGATATTGGTGGGATGAGCTGTTTAGGGTTACCTGCCTGTTTACCTGAATTAGGATAGTTAGATAAAAACACACATACTCCCCTATACCACAGAAGTTTGGTCAAGATTACACGAGGGTATGCTGATTCACTTGTTTGCTCCATGGGTCCTCTGAAGGGTGGGTGGAGCTGCCTAGGTACTTCATAGGCTGAAGATGGATGAGTAAAAGCAAGTACTTGATTTATGGGATCACAGGTTTGTGGAGTCTTGAGATGTTACTATGCAGCAGAAGCTTGGCTGTAGAAGGGCACAGCATTGGCAGAGAATGCTGTCTGAAATAATACTAGACTGAGGTCCTATGAGGGCTGCAGCCCTCTCTAGAAGCAAATACTTCAGGTTTTCATGAGTGTTAGTTGGGACTGTTAGGGGATCTCCTGCTTGCCATTTCTGCTTGTGCTTCTTCACTCTTGAAGTCAGAAAAGATATATTCAGTGTTTTATTTCCTTCTTTATAAGACCATGCTGGATCTCTAATATCCACTGTGTCTCTGTCACATCCTACTGTGTTATGGTACTATACCTCAAATAACCCAGTTATGTTTTCTTGTTTCTTCCTTTTTCAAAGACAAAAGTATGCCAGGCACCTCTACCCAACCTTCTTGGCTGATATCACTTAAGTAAAATCTTTAGCATGATGTCTATGTTCATAAATTAACCAATTAAAGGTAATTTACAACTAGAAAAGTCTAAAATCCAGTGGTCTGTTCAGAGTTTGAGAGATTATATACTAACCAACAGGTCTAGGTAACATGATGGCAAATGTGATTTAGAAATTAAGTGTCCACCAAAAGCTCATATGTGAAACAATGCAAGAGAGTTCAGAGGTGAAATTATAGTGTTATGAGAACCTTAACATAATTTGTGCATTAACATACTTAAATCAATGAAGTGGATGGTAACTGTAGGCAGGTAGGTTATGGCTGGAAGAGATGAGTCATTAGAGTTGTGCTTTGGGGGCTTATATTTTGTTCTTATTGAACAGATTCTCTCTCTCTCTCTCTCTCTCTCTCTCTCTCTCTCTCTCTCCTCTCACTAATTTTCATCTCCTCCTCCTCCTCCTCCTCCTCCTCCTCCTCCTCCTCCTGCTCCTCTCTCTCCTTCTTATTCTTTCCTCTTGTCTTCCTGGTGCCATGTTCTAAACTGCTTTCTTTCTCTGCTGTGCCCTTCCACCATAATGTTCTGCCTAGGCTCAAAGTTAAGAAGTTGGCCATCTATAGACTGCAACATCCAAAACCTTAAGTCCCAAATAACCTTTTTCTCCTCTAATGTTGTTCCTGTCAGTGGCAAAAAAAAAAAAAAAAAGTTGACAAAAACAGCAACCAGAGACACCCTCCAGATCTCAGGCCTTGGTCCAGGACTGCCTTTCCGGACCTATGGGATCCCAGGCCCAGAGAGGCCCAGGTATGCCCCCTGACACCTGGGTGCCCAGGCCTAACCCACTTCAATCTTGGGTCACTGCAGCCATCCCTACAGCTTTCCCCACACAGTAGCCTCTACCGTGTGACAACAGACAGAGCCTAGAAGAAGCTATATCTTGAAGCAGGCATCCCAAAGCCAGTGTAAGGCCCACCTATTAAGCCCCAACTCAGAAAGATATTGCATCCATCTTGGGGCACTTCCACTGTCATCTCAAGTGACCTCTGCTATTGCCGCCATCACTTTTAGTTACAGTAGCATACACCCTGGGACACTGGAAAGGTCTGGAAGACTAACACCAAAGTGAGGTACAGATAATCTGCACAAATACTACAAGATTATATGGTAGAAACCATATTATCACAGATCCACATTGCAAAAAAGGAAGACACATAGACAACATGAAAAACAAGGGAAGAAAGTGCCCCAAACAAAGCAGTTTACTACAGTAACAGACACATTATCAGTTGATGAAATGTCACAGAAGGTGACTGTTCATAATTAAAATGATCTGTGAATTAATGAATGACCTAATATAAGTAAATACAGGCAAAAATTGATCACTCCAACAATGAGATAAGAGAGCAAATACAGGTAACCATTGATGAAACCAATAAACAGATAAGGGAGCAAATACATATATCCACTAATCACACCAACAAAGAGATAAGGGAGCAAATATAAGTAGCAAAAATTTCTTCAAGAAAGAGATAGAGATTCTGAAAAAAAAATTAAAAAATCCTTGAAATGAAGGAAACAATAAACCAAATTTAAAAACTCAATAGAATGCCTCACTAACAGACTATATCACTTGGAAGACAGAATGTCAGGTAATGAAAACGAAGCATACAATCTAAAAAATAGTTGACCACACAGTGAAGATGATAAGAAGCTATTATTAGAACATCCAAGAATTATGGGATAGCATCAAAAGACCTAATCTAAAAGTTATTGGGATAGAGGAAGGCACAGAGTTTCAAACCAAAGGAATGCACATTCTCTTCAGTGAGATAATATCAGAAAATTTTCCAACATAAAGAATGAATTGGAAAATCGAGGCTTATGTGACATAAAATGGACAAAATTATAATAGATCTATACCAATGCACATTATAATGAAAATGTCTAGCATACAGAATAAAAATAGAATCTTGAAGGCCAAAAGAGAGAGGAATCAGATCACATATATGAGAGACCAATTCATATCTCAGCAGATTTTTCAACGCAGACTCTCAAATCCAGGAAATCATGGAACAATATATTCCAAGCCCTGAGAGAAAATACATGCCAACCAAGAATCTTATACCCAGCAAAATTTAGCTTTAGATTTGAGGAGGAAATAAAAACTTTTCATGATAAACAAAAGCTAAAAGAATTTACAACTAGAAAGCCTGCACTACAGAACATCCCCAGAAAAATATTCTATGAAGAGAAAATGAAAAACAGCAATGAAAATCAGCAAAGGGATGTATTACACTAAAGAAAAAGTGAATCAAAGGAGAAGTCAAGTCAAGTTAAATACCAAAAATAAACAAAAAAAGCCTGGTAATACAAATCATGTCTCAAAAATAACCCTGAATGTTAATGGCATAAATAAATGTTAATGGCATAAACTCACTAATAAAAACACATAGATTGTGGTGGGGTTGGAAGCCCTGTAAACATCCCTTAATATAATGATGTGTCAAACTGTGAGAGTGAAGGTGAAGCTGCTGTGGAGACTCCAAGAAGTTGGAGGGTCCAGAAGTACAGAACACTTGCCAAGGGAAGGTGCCATCAGTGACCTGATCCAGCCCGAGAGTCGCCTTATGAGCGGTCCACAAGGGTGGGTCTGCTCCAGTTCTTTTGAGCTCAAATCACACCCTGTGTCTGAAATATTGGACATGAAATCACAGGATTTAATCTATATTCTGATGAATTTTGGTCCCTTCTATGCACCTATTTCCCCCCTTTGGAATAGGAACGTGTCTCCTGACTATGTCCCACATTGTATGTTGGAAGTATATAACTTTTTAAAATAGGGACTCAAAGCTAAGAATGTGCCCTGATTTTTAGGAGAGACTTTGATCCTGGAGATGCTAAAACTGTTAAGACGAAGGGAGCCTTTGGATCTTTGATCTCAGTGCATTTTGCATTATGGGATAGACATGAAATTTGGGGCATGGGGGCAGAATGTTAAAGCTTAGATCTGAAGTGAGCCCCAAATAATTATGTGTTTTATGCTTGGCCACCAGCTGGTGGTGTGATTGGAAGGTGGTAAATATTTCAAAAATTTGTACCTAGTTGAAGTGATTTAAATCAGTGGGAGTGTGACCTTGAAGGAGATATTGAGATCCTCATATCTTCCTTTCTCTTCTTGTCTTCAATGAGATGAGCAGGTTTGTTCCACCAGGGACTCCCCAATATAATACTCTCCATTTCCATAGACCCAAGGCAACAGGGCAAAGCAAACATGGAGAGAAACTTCTGAAACCATTGCCAATATAAATTTTTCCTTGAATTAAGTCATTTAACTCAATTTATTTTGTTGCTGAGATAGAAAGCTGACTCACATACTGGTATTTACATGTATTTGGAACTACTAAGATTCAAGTCTTTTCAAGAGTGTTGGGTTCTTCATTGTAATTTTACTCTTAATTTTAATCTTATAAATTCAGAAAGAAAAATGTTTTAAAGCTAATTCCATCTCCCTATTCAGAAACATTTTAGGTATCTACACTATATAAATATTCTCTCATGTATTTCAAAGTACTGTAGTTTCTTTCAATTTCTTGTGATTCATAAAGTATCTTATATACAATAATTTAGATTCACCATTATAAATGGGAATTTTCTGTTGCTTCTATTTATTTTAATTTTTTGCTGATGTCTTGGAGTAATCTTTATATTTCTTCCTTTTTCTTGCTTTTTGATTAGTATCCCATTTGTGAAATTCCTTAGAAGTGTGTCACTTTGATGGAGGTATCTTCCTGCTCTGTTTTTCTTGAGCCTTTCCCACAGAACATATATGAAAAAAATACATGATGAAAGAAATACAAACAAGAAAGAACATGGAGAAAGCAGTATCTCCTGCATTCTTTACAGCAAGCTGATCCTTTCCCCACCATCCTTGGTAAAAAAAAATGACACCTGCCCATGGATTTCAGTAAATATTGTGAGGTAAAAGTCAAATATTCCTATAATATTTGAAAGGCAGGTTTGATGGTTTCTACTTCCATCCTTGGGCACCATGTCATTCTCCACAGAAGTCTTTGGAAAAACCAGGGAAGTACAAAAAAATTTAAAAATCTTTCCAATCATTCATCATTTTAAAATTCCTTTATTTACCATTGCATTTTTCTCTTTTCTGAACACTTTCATTCCTGGTGAAAACAAGATAGTCTGAATCTCACAGGCAACACAACAAGACTCCTCCCCTAAAATGTATTGTCAGTTATGGAAGGGATCCTAGTCTTGTAATGATCACCCCTGGGTTCTTCAGTGACCAGGGGAGAGCTCAAGCCTATAAGAAATGACAGTGCCAGACAGCTACCAGCTGTCATTGGGCTACAGGATAGTAGGACATAGAGAGTAAGATTTGTCATTTGTATATGTGCATGTTTGTGAAATACCTTCAGATACACTGTATCAAGAAGGACTGAGTAGATCTAATTGTGATGTATTTACTACTAAACCTACTGGGGAAGTTGGGGAAGAACTGGCTGGCATGATCTAGAAATTTTCAGAGGAACATCTGAGATCACTGGTTAAAGTATATTGCTTTTACTAAACCAATGGTACTGACCACATGGAAAGAGAGTAAGTCTACAATTTCCAGAGACATATGGCCCCAGTAGAATCTGTCTTCTCATCTCAGATCTATGGTACATAACTCTTCTAAGGGACCATGAAAGGGTTCACTCACCCATTTTCTATATCTTCGAGGGAGTCAGGCAGTCAATGATCCCGAGTTTCTGGAAGGAGGAAGACAACAAGGCCAGCAAAGGAGCAGGAGGCTCCATGGATGATCCAGGGCAAGGGTTCAGCATATGTTTCCATGGTCATCAACAGGGGAGCCACAGCTGCCCCCAAACTACTGCAAACTCCAATGATTCCAAAAGCTGTTGCCCTTGGAGCACAAACAAAAAAGGCATAATAAATCTGTTGAGAATGCACATGGATTTGTGTCACCTTCATGCATTAATTATGGGAGACAATAAGGGATGTGCTTTGTCATGAGAAGATTGATGATATGCTCTTGTGATATACCCAACCTGATCTTTTCTTAAAATTGGGAGCCATCTTGCCACAAAGCCATGGAAAGATAATTTCGGCTTTACTATAAATTACTGCAAATTCTGAACCTACTTGGAATACCTGTCCGTGCCTTGAACTCACCCATGACTGGCTCTCTGACCAGATAGCAGCCCCTCACAAATCTTGGCATCACAAATCTTGGCCTTCCCTGGCTAGATAAAAACCCTCTCTGAGACTCTAATGATCTTCATAAATTCTGATGTCGGGGCCAGCAAAAATGTAAACTATGATTAGTGTTATGCTCCTTAGAGTTTTGTTATCTGAAACCCCCTTTGTGTAACTTTCAGGGCTATAAAGCTGGGCTGCAGGAAAGCTGCGGCTGCTGTCTTGTTCCTGCAGTTTTGGGTGGGAGGGGAAGCCCAGCCAGTCAAAATAATAAGCTTGCTTTAATTTGATTTTAATTGGAGTCAGTAGTCTTTTCTTGTGTCATGGTCTAACACTTATTTTTGAAATTTTTGTTCGTTTGCTAGCAAATTTTCTCAAGTTTACAGAGTATTAAGACATGTTTTATCATTTAGAAATACTATTGTTCATTTATTTAATTTTGCTTTATTTCTCATTATTTTATTTTCTTATTCATTTACTTTATTTTATTGCTACTTTTCAATTATACAAATTATAGTATAGTATTTGATGTGATACAATTGTATATGAACATAATTTTGTCAAGTTCATTTTACAGTTCCTCCTCTATCCTGCCTCTCTCACATCCCCTATTCTAGAAGTTTCCTTCAATTATATTGAAAATTCTTGGTTCCCCCTTTTTTTCTTTCTAGCTTTCACATATGAGAAAACATTTCAACCCTTCAGTTCCTGAGTCTGGCTTATTTTACTCTGCATGGCCTTCTCAAATTCCATTCATTTACCTGTAAATTACATAATTCTGTTCTCTTTATGCCAGCATAAAGCTCCATTGTGTATATTTACCATATTTTCCTTATGCACTCATCTGTTGATGGACACCTGGGCTGGATCCATAACTTGGATATTGTCAGTTGCAAAATAGTATCTCAAATTTAGGTGAATCCAAAGAATACATGAGATGTACATTGGTGGTATATTATCACACCTAAAAGTACCTAGCAAAAAGCTAACTTTGAGTAAACTGTGGCTGTAATTGTTATCATCACCATTGATTATTTGTGTTTTCTTTGCTTGAAAAGTCAGTGATTTGGAAACAGGCCCTTTTTACCCTGATAGAGAACCTGTGAGATTTTGTACCTGATGACGGTGGGGAGCAGTTAATTTGCCTGGGTCAAAGAACAGGTAATACAGGCAAAACAAATTCCTCCTCCCAAAGTTGTCAGAATCATACGCACAGTCGGCATTTCTGGAAAGATAATCCAGGAGAGTCAGGATCTAAGATGAAGGTATTGGCATCCCCCAAATCCAAATGGAAAACCCTTATTGGAGATAGTCACAGTGTAAAATATTCTATAGATAAACTGCACAGAGGTGAAATTTGTGACCAACCTAAGGGACTTGCCTGAATATTTTAAATTATGGTGAATAAAATGTTTTCAATAATTTAATTTATTCTCCTTGCCTTCCCAAGTTTGTCAAATAAAGAGAGAGGATGCTGAATGCAGAAGAAACTCACATTCTTTTTCTTTCCAGTGTCTTTTGTACCATTTATGTGGCAGATAGGACAGTCATATGGGAATTACTGAAGGGTGTCAAAATTACTGAAGGGTGTCTTGCTCTTTTATAAAACACAGTTATAAAAAATACTATATTAATGGACAAGCTGGAGAATAGCCTGATCTAGTAAAATTTATCAAGACTCAAGAAAAAGGACTTCTCTTATGGAAAACATGTCACACTTTGGAAACCACTGAAGGAAACTTTCATAGATTCAGTTACCTACTCTAAGAAGAAAATCTCATGAGAGCTTGAAATCTTGGAGAAGGTTTTCTTGCAGAGCATCAAACTGACATCATTGTTCACATTCAAGAGAAGTGTAGCCTATACATGGGTGTGATGGCACACACCTGTGATCTCATTTTCTCTGGAGGCTAAGACAGAAGGATTGAGAGTTCAAAGCCAGCTTTAGCAACTTAGCAAGACCTTAAGCCATTTAGCAAGACCCTGTCTAAAAATAAAACAGGCTGTGGATGTGGCTCAGTTGTTAAGTGCCACTACAGTCAACTCCTGGTATGTACCAGAATGAGAGAGAGAGAGAGAGAGAGAGAGAGAGAGAGAGAGAGAGAGAGAGAGAGAGAGAGAGAGAGAGAGAGACAAAGAAGAAGAAGAAGAAGAAGAAGAAGAAGAAGGAGAAGGAGAAGGAGGAGGAGGAGGAGGAGGAGGAGGAGGAGGAGGAGTAGGAGGAGGAGGAGGAGGAGGAGGGGAGCCCACAATTGTGGGATTTTGTAAAACATATTACAACACAAAGAGTTCAGCAATGCATGATGATGGATACATTGTTGCTGCTGTACACCTCTTCTCTACTTGAACACATGGAGTTTTATTTCCTTAAGTCAAGACAACTCTCCAATCCAAGGTTGCATTCTGGTGACCTACCATGAGACTCATGTGTAGATACACAGAGTTTGGGAATAAATTGTCTCTGAAGGTGAAGTAATAAGACAGAGCCAGGCAGAGGAAGTGATAGTACAGTGCGGCTCATGATGGTAAGTCTAGACCCTTCATGTTTGCAAGAAAATGTGATTGGCCAATAGGTAAATGTTGTACTGCTGACCTAGAAACTCAGAACTCAGTGGTACCATGTTCCAGGTACTTAACTGACAATAATGAAGAGAAGCAGGCATCTGAACAAACTTTACTGACCTTTGGCTGTTTTCCTAGCAACCTAATGGCAGAATCTGTCCTAAATGCCCAACTTGTGTCAGGAAGACCTTAGAACCCAGTTTTTCTGATTCCTGTATGTGCTACCTGAAAATTTCTGAGGGAAGTGGGGAACATATTTCATTTTTCACCCTGTGCTCTTTCCTCACCTGTAGGCACAAATATGATGGCCAGAAAAGTGATTCCCATCATGGACATGAAAAAAAATATGCTTATACGACGGCCCCTGTGTTTCAGTGCCCAAAGTGAAACACAATTGGCTGGGAGGTTGACTACACCAAGGAGAACCTGGACCAGGAAAACATTGCTCCCCAGGTGCTGGAGGTGGAGAATCAAGCCAAAAGTAGGCAGCATTGTTGCAAATCTGTAGCAAATACACAGGAAAGACACATGCCACAAGGGTTAGCACTTATATTCTTTAGATAATGGTAATACTGGCTCAGTCATTTGTTGGTGTTAAAACATACAGGCATATCTCTTCTTTGGAATATGTGCCTATGGGTGATTATTTTAATTATTAACTGTATTAAAACAAATGTATGATGCTGGAGGCCATCAGTGATGTTTAGTTTGGGGAGATATGAGGGACATTGTGGAAATACAATACAATCCTTAAGGGTCTTTAGGATTTTAGGGTTTTTTCAGCTCTTCATCTGAGTGTTGAAAATATCTTTACATATGTAAATATGCAGTGAGTTACATATATTTATGCAATTCACTCTTTGAAATTTTACCTCCATTAAAGCAAACAATGAAAGCAAGCAATGAAGAAAATCAGAGACAATGTCTGTTCATAGTTGGAGTTTGCAGCATCAGCCTCTGGTGTGAGCCTAGCTGTGTGATATGATAAACAGGACTCCTCACTGTGCAATGGTTCTGTGTCAGTCTTTACATGACCCTCTGACTGTCCACAGCCATCATGGTGCTCTTTATGTCTTCCTCATCTTTTATCTCCAAAGCTGAGCTCACAACATATTGTACACTTTGAAGGAAGGAATATATTCTTTATCCACTCTTTCTGTAAGCATGGTGTGAAGCCTACCTCACCAAGGACAGGAGACAGATCCGTTTACACACGTTGGGTGTGTGGAACAAGTCGCACAGAGTAGGTTTTGTCTGTGTTGCCTTCAGCTCTTCCTTCATGGTGGATCTCGCAGCCTTCAGTTAATAACAGAGACAACAAATTGTTCCATTGTCAGTAAATGATAGGTATTGAGGAAGCACCAAGCAAACACAGAGAGCAAATTCAATAATTTCATTATCTAGTGGAAAACATAGACATTGAAATAATAGAAGGTATAAAAGCAGTGTGCTAGGCGAACTCAGTAGTTCACAGAATCTCAGGGAACTTGTGCAATGAAGACACATTAGCAGGAAACTGGAGAGGATTATACAGCATTGCAAAGAGAGTGTATGTTAGAGATTTATATGAAGAGAGAAACCAAATGATGAGTTAGACTACAATCCTACAATCCAAAGCCCCATTCATACTAGATGGCTATAGAAGTGTAGGTAGTAGAGTTTTTTTTTTTCTCCATTAGTTACTAATGATGGGGAAATAATTCTCCTGTCTCAGGAAAATGAATTATTTCCTGGAAATTTATTTCTTTATTTTTATTTCTTAGTTTTTTAGTCATCCTATTTTATAAAATAACTTGGATGGTGTGTCCCCATGAAAGAGGGACCTGGAATTAAACTTGAATTGGAATCATGGATGATGTTGATTTAAATTAATTTAAGCTCAGGCTGAGTTTTATACTGAAGTGCTACCTTGGACTTGCCAATTGCTTGTTGTGTACCCTGGGAGAGGTGACTGATATCACTTTACCCCAATTTCCTTGTCATTGAAAAGAAGAAATAAAAGAGTCAGGATCAGGAAAAGTAGGGGAAAAACGCTCTTCTCACAAACATTTTCCAGGCTATTTAGTAGTAACAGTAATTTATAAATGTGCATAACAAACTACTTCTACCAGAACTCTTGTACTTATTAATTTATTAGTTATTTGGAGATATTAATTCCATTGCCATGTCTCCTCTACAAATGTGATAATACTATAAAGGTCTTCAGAAAACTTTTGTGAAGAAGGGAATTCAGAGAACTAGACCTACTCCCATGGCTGGGGAATTCTACACCATTGGGAATGGCCCGACAGTTTTCAGCCCTAGCTTCAGTAGTGGAAACAGGATTTATGCTTGTGTTAGAGAGGCATCTGTAGTGATACCCTCTGCACCAAACACATAAACCCATGGCCACTGGCCATTGTTCTTGTGGTATTAATAAGAATTGGCTGCAAGAAGACCTTAAATCTGTCTCAGATGAGGGTTGCAATGCCTGAGAGTGGTCTTCAAACCCTTCCAATATCAAAGTCAAACATCAGGGCATACTGGCTTAATTTGGTACCAGTTACAAATTTTTGATGAGCTTACAGAAATGAGTGGAGCTTCCAGAGATATTTAGGTGGGCAATGCTAGCTGACATTGGGGCTTTACAAGTTGTCCTTCCTGGTAACCCTTATTTGGGGAAGAAGCAGCACCTATTAAAATGGGGATATGCTGGTTCTTCACATTTTATGAATGTATCTTTCTCTGTGACTTCTTTTCTATGCCAATCATCACACCATGATTTGAGGAAAAGCTTGAAATTGTCTCAGTTTTCCAAGTGTGCCAACATAGTGCCTTGAAGTCAGTTCATACTGATTTACAAGAGCTCTTTGTTAAATTTTTAATGATTAAGAGCCTGTTGACATCATAAGGTTAGCTTGAATTTGACTCTGGTGGAATTTAGCAATCCACAGAAATTAATAATTGCTACAATTCTGGACTCTAGGATTTTTTCAAATCTTTGAATGTTGGAGTTAAACATTTACCTCGACACCAGTCACTTTGCCCTTCTGAAGTCATTTGGACTCTACTCAAATGCAAATAACCATATACCCTGACTGCTGAAACCTGGATGGTTCTACCCTAATCTCGAAGACACATTTCAGACACTACAAGTTTCAAGATGCATTCAAAGCCTCCATCTCTACATTGAGGTTAGGTTTCCATCTTTGGGATTCACTTTGCCACATTACTTGACTGCTCAAAGGCTGTATCAAGCCCACTGACCTGGTGGGGTTGGGTGATCTTTCTGAAGACAGGAGCTGTAAATGCTTCTGTCCCCTATCTGTCAAAGAATTTGTCACAAGGAGTTATGGAACATGTTCAGAAAGGAAGTGCAAGAAAGGAAAAATGCTATGGGGAAAGAGGGCAAAACAGAGACCCAAGGCAGGATGCACTTGGAAGCTGAAAGAACTGACATTCCAGTGCCAGTTGAGTAATAAAACAAATCATTTGAGCTTCGGGACAATGTTTGTGAACTTGTTCATAGATAGAAGATGATGATAACTATTTTCTGCTTCTCAAATTTCTTTTTAATATATAATCAATATTGAAAAATCTGCCCATATTTAACAATGCATCTTAATGATTTTGGAAGTAACTGCATACCTGTGAAGTTGTCACCAAAACTTATCAATATACTGAGTCCCTTCAAAATTTCTTCCTCCCCTGTGTATTCATTTTTGTTATTTATTTTGATAAGAACAGTTAGGACAAGATCTGACCTCTTGGACATTTTGAATTACATAATATAGTATTGTTTATTATTGTCAGAATGCCATACAGTGGATTTCTAGAACTTACTTATCTGATGTATTTCCACAATGAAATGGGAATTCAGAGATCTCTTCGAGATCCAAATTTGAATTCCTTTGAATATATACCAAGTTGTGGGACTGTTGGATCAAATAATTCTATGCAAATTTTTGAGGAATTTCCATATTGTTATCCACAATGGTGGCATCAATTTACATTATTATCAGCAGTGTGTACAAGGGTTCTTTTTTATCCATATTCTCATTATTAGTTGTCCTTAATCTAATAAAAGCTCTCCTATCAGGTATAGGAAATATCTCAATGTGCTTTTGATTTCTACTTCCCTGATGCTTAGTGATGCTAAGCCTTCTTTTACATACCATTTTGTCATTGTGTCTTCCTTCACACATGTCCACATTTCAAGACAAAAGAAACAGAAACACAAAAACAACTTACAGAACACAGTAAAGTCTGTATTAAGGACGTACAGGAAAAGCATCAGATGAAATTCAGCATCCTTTCATCATAAAACCTCTCAACAAATTAGGTATTCAAGGATCACATCTCAACACAATAAAGCCCATTTGACATGCTGAAAAAAAGTCAGACCCATGTCTTTACTACAGAGGGAAATTGATCCAAAATAGACTGCAGACTTAAATGGAAGTCCCCCAAACCATTACACTACCAGAAGAAAACTTGGAATAAAACTACATGACTGTAGTGTGGGAAAGGATTTTTAGATGAGACCTCAAAAAGAAACAAGTCAAAATTGACAAGTGGGATTAGAAAAAAATTCTGCACAAAAAGGAAGCAAGGAACATATGGAAGAAACAAAATACACAGAGAGGAAGATATTTGTCAACTATGCTCCGATAAGTCATTGTTCTCCAAGATGTATGAGGAACTCAAATGACTCAATAACCAAAAATTAATTAAAATACAAAAAAAATCTGATATTAAGATGGGAAGACAATCTTCAGAATCACCTGCAGCATCCCCCTCCCTAACACTTACACATGGGGATCCTTATAAGCAGTAGTGGGAACCATTGATTTTTTTTAAAAAATGGGCAAAATATCTGAACAGACACTCTCAAAGGAAGACCTGTGAATGGGCAATAGGTAAAAAAAAATAAATACTTAATATCACTAAGCACACAGTAAATGCACATCAGTCCTACAATGAAGCAAAACATGGTGGCATGTGCTTGTAAGCCCAGCTACTTGGGAGACTGAGGTGGGAGATTATAAATTTGAGCCCAGCTTGGGCAATTGAGTGATTCCCCTCTCCCAAAATAAGAAAGTGGAGGAGATACTGGGGATGTAGCTCAGTGATGGAGCAACCCTGGGATCAATCCCTAGCAAAAGAAAAAAAATTATTACAATGATATATTTACTTCTTCCCTCTTGGAAAGGCTACTATTAAAAAAAACTACAAAGGATTACAAGTGTTAATGAGAATGTGACAACAGAGAACCTTTGCACACTATTTATAGAAATTCAAATTAGTACAATCATGGGAAATAATGTGAAGTTTCTTCAATAAGTAAAAATAGAATTGCTATATTCAGTGTATATAAAAGAGCCAAGATATGGAACCAACTCAAGTGTTCATCAACAGATGAGTGAATAGGTTGGGCTTGATGGTGCATGCGTGCAATCCTAGCAAATCAGGAGGTAAGGCAGGAGCATCACAAGTTTAAGGGTAGCCTCAACAACTTAGTAGGACCCTGTCTCTAAATAAAAAGACTGAAAATGTAATTCAGTGGTAAAACAGAAAGAGGTTCAATTCCCAAAATTAAAGTTAATAAATAAATAAAGATGAGTATGTAAGTAAAATTGATTATATCACAACTAAAGATTATTTAACTTTACCAGAGTGAAAGTACAATATACTTTCTACAGAAATACACTTTGAATTTTGATCATTTCCTTTGGGATACTGCATGATATTCTTTCAACATGTTAGACAGCTGCAGGGAGCCATAGTTCTCATCAACATGATCTTTATGGTGACAACCTACACTCCACCAGGTACTGTGTGTGTATATATACAGTAGATTATATATATTAAATGCACTTTTGACTTGTAACATTTAAATTTATTATTGGTTGTTATGGTTTGGAAATGAGGGGTCACCCCAACGTTCCACTGTTATTGGGGGAGATGAAATGATTAGATTATGAGTATCATACATAGTCAGTGAATTAATCCTTTTGAAGGATTCAAAAATTTGAATGGGTTGCAAAGTGGTTTACCATAGGCAGGTGGGGTGTAGATAGAGAAGTGGGTCACTAGGGAAATACCTTGGGGATTATATGTTTGTTTCTATTTCCTTCTCCTCTATATATTTTGGTTTCCTGATTACCATGAAGTGCACAGCCTTTCTCTACAATGCACTCTGCAAAAAATGCTCCATCTCACCTCTGGACCAGACCTATAGAGGTCAACTGACGATGGACTGGGACCTCTGAAATTGTGAGCACAAAGTAAAATTTTCCTGGGCAAAATCATTCTTCTCAGGTATCTTGGTCACTGACACCAAAAGCTAACTAACATGTTGGTTTATTGAGACTTTTATTAATTAGTTTAATTAATTGGTTTAATTAGCTAGACTTAACCATTCTACTCCGTATGCTTCAAAACATCACATTGTGAAGATAAAAACATACAGTGTTATCTGTCAAATTAAAAACTAGTCAAATAAAAAGAATAAAATCCTGTGGAGGCAGTTGTGTGAATTAATTTTGAGTTCCAAAAGGAAGAAAAAATTGGAACTCTTTGCCTCCTCTGAATAAAATCTCTGTGCCCAATCTTTTCAATGACACCACATTGCATCTTTGGACACCTATTAACAGTGTGTCTTCCCTGTCTCATAAGCACCTCCCATCCTGCTCACCTCTATGGTTAGGGCATCTGCAGAAGTCTTCACCTGTGCAGCTTTTTTAAGTTCCTGTAAGCCCTCCTCGGGCTTGTTGTTGATAATCAGCCACCGAGCTGACTCTGACATCCACCTGATCAAAGACAATGGAAGTGTAGTCAACTCTCACATGATATTTATCACATCACCTTCCATCTAATACTACTACTGGCTTAATTAAGCCAAGAAACACACTGTCATGTTGCCTGGTACCATAATTGGGCAAATGGGAAATGATGCCTGCATGCAATACACCTGCACAGCTGGGATGGCAGACGTGGAGTCCTTCCTATTAGCAGCCTTCTTGGTTGGACACACCTTGACTATGGCACCCATAGCTCTGGAGCATGAGGGACACTTGGCTGTTCAGACCTTATCCAAGTTCTTTGTAAGGGCAAAAGAAATGCTGATTTATAAAGTGTTTTTTTTTCCTAAAATAAGCACCCCCAAAATATTTTTGCTTACTGAAGGTCCCATGCAGACTGGAAACACTCCTATTTCTGCCACTGTGGTGGAATCTGATACACAAACAGCTCAGTCTGCCTGGACACTCTCATCTATGTAATGGGAACAGCAACGTCACCAGTTTGCAGATTTGTTATAATCATGAATGACATCATGGATGAGTGCACCACAGGGTACACCCTCTTGTCTGCCAGAAATCATCTCACTCTCTTAATCTGTGATCATATGTCTGAGAGTCATTCCTCACCAAATGGGCCTCCTCCACTGAGCCAGCTTTTGGGGAGGAGGAACATCAAAACCTATCTTAGGCTTTCTAAAGACAGGAAAGGAAGAAGAGTCATGGAAAAAATGCTATAAGTTGTCCAGGCTGCCTTCATTTTCAACATGATAAACAGTGCTGCTCCTTCATTAAATAGCTATAGATGGAAATATGTCCTTTCTCTCATCCTTTATCACCTCCAAAATTGCAAATCCCCCAAATATTCTCTGTTGGGCATTTTTCTTTGAAAGCTATACACAAAAAAATACATGACATAGTTGCGGCTATCTAATCTTCAAGTGCTTCCTGATGTGATGGAAAATGTTTTATTGTTTTGTCATTTTATGTTTATTAAATACACTTAGTTTTCATTAAGCATCTTCATAGTCACTAAGTATTTTAATTTTTTAAAAAGTACAGAGAGACAGCATAACAGTGGTTGTTACCACAAATTGTACTAAAAATAATATTAATTTTATCAGTTCCCTAAAATAAGAAATAACAGAATCAAATTAAAACTTAGTTTTAAAAATTTTTATTGATCTATTATAACTATATATGATACTGGCATTCATAGATGCACACAGCATAATTTGATCCACCTTATTCCCCAGTATCTCCCCTTCTCTATTCCCTGCTCCCTCACCATGATCCCCTTCCTCTCCTCCACTGGTCCCTCTTCTATTATATTTTAATTAGTGATTTTAATTATATATATATATATATATATATATATATATATATATATATATATAATGGAATCATTGTGGTACCTTTTATCATGGCAATATCATAATTTGGTTGATTTTATTTCCAACTACATACATATCCTTGTTTACTTTTACATTTCCTTTCACTACTCTATGGGTCTCATTTAAATTTTTGTGAAATCCCTTTTTTATTTCTTTTTTTTCACTCCCATTTCTGCATATGAGAAAGAACATTTGACCATTGATCTAAGAATGGTTTATTTCACTTAGCTTGATGTGCTCCAGATCCATCCATTTCCCATAAAATGACTTAATTTCATTTTTTTGTTGTTGTTCAAGTAAAACTCCACTTTGTATATGTATCACAATTTCTTTATCCTCTTATCTGTTGATGGACATCAAGGATGTTTCCATAACTTGGGTACTGTGAATTGTGTTTCCATAAAGATGGGTATGCACGTATCACTATAGAATGCTGATTTTAGTTCTTCTGGATAGATAGAGAGGAGTGGAATATCTGAGTCACATGGTGATTCTTTTTCTAGTCTTCTGATTGATCTTCATATTGGTGTCCACAGTGGTTGTAGGAATTTACAGTTACACCAACATTGTACAAGTATACCTCTCCCCCTCATTCTCATCAGCATTTATTGTTATTTGTATACTGATGAATGCCATTCTAACTGGGGTGAGATGAAATCCCAGTGTAGCATTGATTTGCATTTCCATGATTGCTAAGGATATTGAACTTTTTTATGTATTCGTATTTCTTCTTTTGAGAAATAGGTCTTATTTGTTTTGCTCATTTATTGATCATGTGTTTTTCTGATTTTAAGGTTTTGTGGATTCTTTATGTATTATGAATATTAATTCCCTGTAGGAAGAGCAGTTGGCAAATATTTTCTCTTATTCAGCAGAATCTCTCTTCATGTTCTTGTTTCCTGTGCTCTGCAATTTGTTTTTAAAATTCCATACCATCCCACTTATTAGTCTTTTGTTTTATTTTTTATGCTGTAGGATCAATACCTGCACTAATATGTTGGAATGTTGAACTAATGTTTTCTTCTAACAGTTTCTGAATTTCTGTTCTAAATTCTATGTCCTTGAGCCACTTTGACTTCACTATTATGTCAGATGAGAGGTAAGTATATAATTTCATTCTTCTACATATGAATATTCAGCTTTCCCAGCACCATTTCTTCAAAAGAATATCTTCTCCACTACATGTTCTCAGCACCATTGACAAGGATTATGAGTGTATCTTTGCAGATTTTTCTCTCTGTCTTCTGTTCTGCTTAATTGGTCCTCATGTCTACTTATATGCCAGTTCCATACTGGTCTTGTTACTATAGCTCTGTAATACAATTTGAAGGACATTTTGATGCCTCCAGCATTGTGCTTATTGCTCAAAATTTTTGGCTATTCTACATCTTTTATTCTTCCAAATGGATTTTAGGACTGTTTTCCCAGTTCTGTGAAGAATTTCATTGGCATTTTGATGGGGATAGCATTGAATCTGTAGATTCCTGAAGCAGTGTGAACTAGTCTTCTTTGTCTCTTCTGATTAATTTTGCCTTTCAGTCCTTTTTATCTGCCATGAGATACAGCAAGGATGTTGGCCTGCAGTTTTTGTTCCTTTATTTGTCATTATCTGGTTTGGGTATCAAGGTGTTTCTGCTTTCATAGAATAAATTTGTAAATATTATCCCCTTTTTATCTCATGAAACAAGTTAGAGAGTCTTGAGAAGTTTTCTTCTTTAAAGGTCTTATAGAATGCAACCAAAAATCCAACTAGTACCAGAATTTTCTTTGTCACAAAGGTCTTTATTGTTAATTCAATATTACTGCTTTTTTATCCACTTAGCTTTTCTATACACTTTGGCTGTCGTTTGGGTAAGTCACATGTTTTTACAAATTTTTCAATACCATCTGGATTTTCCAATTTATAGGAAAATAAGTTTTTAATAGTCCTTAATGGTCCTTTGTATTTCAGAAATGTCTGTGGCTATATTGTCCATGTAGCACTAATTTTCTTTAGAAGGTTTCTTCTTTTTTTTCTTATAATTAGTTTGGCTAAGAGTTTAAGAGTCCTCTTTATTTTTTCCAAGAATTAACTCTCTGTTATATTAATTCTGTGAGTTTGAGGGGGTTATTTTTTTATTTCATTGGTTTGTGTTTTGATTATGTACTATCATCTAATGGACATAGAAGTAGTTTGATCCTCATTGCCTGTGGCCTTGAGATGTAATATCAGATTTTTTATTTAGGATATTTCTATCTTAAATGTAGGCACTTACTACATTATATTTTTTCTTAAATCTGCATTCTAAGGGTCCCAGATTTTTGGTATGTTGTATCACTATTCTTATTTTTTTCTAAGAATTTTTAATATTTCTCTTGATTTTTTCTCATATCCAGTCCTTGTTCAACAGTGTGTTGTTCAGAGGCTCCCAAATGGTGAAAAGAGGAAGGAGACACTTCCCACTTGCTCTGATGTTTGGAATTGAGGAAACAGTAATAGTTCTTAATTACGAGATGGGTGTATGAAGGAAATCATTAGAAATCAGTATTTGTCTATCAGAGATTCAGAGAAGCCCAGAAATTCTGGTGCTGTGAACGAAGGATATAAGGAAACATACCAGATCCTGCACCACCACAAAGGGAGGGACCACACAAAGGGAAAGTTAAACCCAGTGAACAACTGGACACATAAACACCTTTAAAAGGCAGTCTAGATTTGGCAGACACAAATACCCCTGAGTGAACTGGTGTTTAAATGTGCTCCATGTTTCTCAACATGTAAATGAAGAA
The DNA here is from genome assembly GCF_048772815.1 of Callospermophilus lateralis. Classification (NCBI taxonomy): domain Eukaryota; kingdom Metazoa; phylum Chordata; class Mammalia; order Rodentia; family Sciuridae; genus Callospermophilus; species Callospermophilus lateralis. The sequence goes on along the minus strand of NC_135306.1, from coordinate 202,511,997 downwards.
CAGAAATGGAGATCTAACTGGAGGAGTTTAAGCTGAAACTTGTTCCTGTAGGAACTTGAGAGTTCTTTACAAAAACTTCCACTTTTATCTCAGCCAGTGCTTACCGTGTTATCTCAAGTTCACCTGAAAAATCATGATCCCAACATGATCATAGTGAATAGCGGAACCAGGGAATTCAGGACAGAAACAGAGGAGAGTATAACCTACTCTCCCTTTGGGCCCTGTGGTGTGAATGATCAGTTGAAAAGGACAGGAAAATTAAACAGGTGGACAGGATACATTTAGGGATGGAGAATTTAAAGTTCATATTTGGTGATCGGTGGAGGGGGGCTACAGAAATCTTTCCATTCACCGTCTATACGTAGTGGTCTACTACCATGATCTATGGGTAGAACTCTTCAGTGATGTTGGAAATCCACATGCCTACCCGAGAACTTCATCTACTCAATCCTAGGGGCCTGAGAATTTAGCATGCAGGATAAGACCCCACACCAAGGTTCGAAGCCAAATACAGTTTCAAAACATTTTTATTTTCTTATTAACTAATTTATCAACCAATTACACAAAATCACCCCCATTTACCACTCAGACTAGTGGATTTCTGGAGAACATTTGTAATACGTTTTTAAAAGATTTATTAGTATGAAATTGTTCTGAAGTGGTGGTAACTACTTGAAATTAATCTCTCTCCTCTCAGTGTCCTCTTAGAGACGAGACATAATAGGAAATTTAAATTGAGTGAAAATGTGAACCTCAAGGCATTCACCCAACCCACAGCATAACAAGAAAATGTCCTTTATATAAAAGTAAAAGAGATAAATATCCCTTAAGTAATACTAACAACATGGAAAGAAATGAATCAAGTCATTCCAAATACCTCCCAATTCAACTAATCCCATTGACGTCATAATGGAGGAAATGCCAGAAAAAGAATTTAGAAAATTTATGTATGATTTGGATATGAGGTGTTCCCCAAAATCTTATGTGTGAGAAAATGCAAGAAGGTTCTGAGGAGAAATGATAGAGTTGTGAGAGTCTTAACTAACCAGTGAATTAATCCCTTGATAGGTATTGACTGAGTAGTAACTGCAGTGGTGGGTTGTAGCTGGCTGAGGTGGGAATTGAGGACATGGTTTGGGGGTATATATTTGTATCTGGCAAGTGGAGACCGCTCTCTCTGCCTTTTGTTCATCATGTGAACTGCTTACCTTTGCAATGATGAGTAGTCTCACCTTGAGCCCTGAGGATGGGAGCCTGCCGTCTATTGATTGAGACCTCTGAAACCGTTGGCCCCCAAATCAAGTTTTCTTCCTCTAATATTTTTCTTGATGGGTCTTGAGTTCACAGTAGCAAAATAAGCTGATTAAAACAGCTGCAAATTAAATTTTTCAGAGTACTAAAGGCATAGCTATGAAGTGAACTAAGAGATAATATACCAGAAATGATATAATATTGAAATAAACAGAAATTTTTGAAAAGAACAAATTCTGGAACAGAAATAATAAATCAAATAAAAAATTCAGCTGAAAGCATCACCAATATATTAGACCACACACAAGGAAGATTTTCTAATATCAAAGATGAAGTATACAATTTTAAAAGCAAAGTTAACAATAAATGAAAGGTAACAAATCATGACCAGAATATACAAGAAATCAGAGATAGCATTAAGAGCTCAAATCTAAGACTCTTTGTGAACAAGGCACCAAGACACAAACTAAAGAAATGTATAAAATTTTTAGTGAAACTATATCAAAAAGTTTTCCAAACTGTAGGAATGAGGTGGAAATCCAAATACAGGAGGAATTTAGAACCCCAAATAGATAAGATGAAAAAACATCCTTTCCAAGACACGTCATAATTAACCATCTACTACACAGAACAAAGATAGAATTTTAAAAGCTGAAAGAGAAAAATGGCAGCCCACATTAGAGGCAAGTTGAGATTATTTTTAAATTCTTCTATGGGTAGTATTTTTTTAAGTATTTTATGTAGTGCTACCTTGTAGTCATGAATTCTTTCAGTATATTCTCATTTTTGGAAGTTTTTATTTTTTATTTGATTCTAAAGGATAGTTTTGCTGTATATAGTGATCTTGGTTGGAAATTTTCTTTCAGAGATTAGATAACCTCATTCTATGCCTTCCTGGATTTAAAATGGTGTGAAGAACTGAGGAGTTGTCTGCATTGGTTTACCTATAATGTGTGCTGACATGTTTCTCTCTCTCTCTCTCTCTCTCTCTCTCTCTCTCTCTACTGGGGATTGAACTCAGAGGTGCTTAACCACTGAGTCACATTCTCAGCCATTATTAGTAGTTTTTTCAGAGTCAGGGTCTCAATAAGTTGCTTAGTGCCTTGATAAGTTGCTAAGGCTAGATTTGAAGTAGCAGCCTCTTGAGCCACTGGAATTACAGGTGTACCACTGTGCCTGGCTCTGACATTTTTCCTTGCAGTTTTAAAATTCCATTCTTATTCACTATGTTAGGCATTTTAATTATGATGTGTCAGAGAGATTTTTTTTGCTATTGTATATGTTTAGTTCTATATGACTCCTACATGTTCACCTAATACTTAAAGTTTTAAAAATTTTCTTCTATTATTCGACTGAAAAGTTCTTAGTACCATTAGCTTGTATCACCATGCCCTTTTCAATTCCAGTGATGTTCTTGTCCTTTGTTCTTTTAAAGTATACATGACATTAGAATATATTTTGACATATTATACATACATATAATTATTCTAATCAAGAACTCATCCTTTTTGTGGTACATGATGTGGAGTTTCACTGGTCATGTATTCATATATGAACATGGGAAAATTATGTCCAATTCATTCTACTGTCTTTCCAATTCCTATCTCCTCTCCCTTTCCTTTATTCCCCTTTGTCTAACTGAACTTTTATTCTTCTTTCCTTGTTGCATGTTTCCATCTGCATATCAAAGAGACATTTGACTTTGCAGTTTGGGGGGTTGGCTTATATCACTTAGCATGATAATCTCAGATCCATTTATTTATCATCAAATTTACAAAGTCAGTTTGGTCTCTTAATGCTTTCCCATAGTTCTTGTATATTCTGATAGTAATTTTATTTCTATTTTAGTGCCTATAAGTATTCAAGTTCATATAAACTCTCTTCAAGGCCTGAAGCTCTGTTTATACAAAATCTAATCTGTTGTTGATTCTTCCAAATTAATTTTTATTCTATTTATTGTGTTTTTAATTTCCAGGAGTTCTGGTTGGGTGTTTTTCTTAGTCAATCTCCCACTGAAATGGTTTTTCACCTCCTGAATTTTCTCTCACTCTGTTCCTTAGATCTTTGTTTAACTCATTAATCATTTTAATAATCATTTTATTATCTCCTTCTGGAATTTCATCCTTTTAAATATGTGTGGGTTTTTTTATTTGGGAAATGCAAATTCGGATGGAGACTTGTTGGCATTGTTTGTCGCATGTTCAGAAGTCCTAGACTTGTGCATCTGTTGAGATAAACTCCTCTTCCTCTTTGATATGGAGGATATTTTGGTGAGTAGTTATCTTTTTGTAATAACTCTTAATCTGAAGATATATCTTAGCTTTAGCATATAAGCTCAGAAAAAATCTATTGTTAATTTTAACTTGTAATGCAACTTTGAAAGCAGAAAATAAGAGTGATAGTTTTAAAGTAAGCCATATGTCCACATCTAGTACAAATGTAATTTCTAATGATCTCTATGACTCTGCTCCTTCCAGAAGAATGTCTATGAATAGCAATAGAGAAGAGCATGAGAGGGCTACACATTCATAATTGTATATTCCATTAGAATCTAAAATATGATACAAATAAAGAAAATAGAAAAAATGAGAAGTCAATGAAGGAAGATGGTGGGTAAGAGAAAAAATACAGAGGTTCAAATGGTTACAGTAAAGTTAGAGCACAAAAGAAAACTATAGTGGAATAGTTATATGGTGGAGATATTAGGTATGCATTATTATCAGTCAGTTATTACATAAATTATCATAGAGAAGTTAAGATTATTTGTTGATGAAGTTTTAAAAACTTAGTTCTTTTGAGATATACATAAAAGAAGAGTGTATTTTGACATTATAAATACATAGAGTGTAACTTATCCTACTTAGGATCCATTTCTTCTAGTTGTACATGATGGGGAGTTTCACTGGTGGTATATTCATATATGAACACAGAAAAGTTATAACCAATTAGAAATCATTAAAACATACTTTTGTATCTGTTTCAAATGTTTGAACCTACAAACTGTGAGAATATTATTTAAATGCAAATCTAAGGCTTTATACTGATTTTGTCTCTAACTCAAGCCAACCAAACTTGTTAAATCACGCATGAAGGCCAATGGAAAAAAATAGAAGACACAGAGATAAATCCATGCAGATACATCTGATTATTGCCAAAGTTGTCAAAAACATACACTGGAGAAAAGACAACATTTTAAACACATTTTGCTGGGATAATTAGATATCCATATGTGGAAGAATAAAATTATATTTCTATCTCTCACCCCGCACAAAGGCAACTCAAAACGGATCAAAGACCTAGGAATTAGACCAGAAATGTTGTAACTGAGAGAATAAATTAGGGTTCACATTGCAACATTCAAGAGCAGGCAGTCACTTCCTTAATAAAGCTGTAGGTTTCGGTTCCTGGCTAACATGAGTTTGGCCCAGGAAACACATACTACCCAACATAGAGTGTGCTTAAGTGGCCAGGAGAAAATCACACATGGAGAGAGGTTTACACAGAGGACAATTGGTTGGGGAAACCCACCTGGCTCTACCCCTCTCCTTCTGACCTGGCTGCGTGCAGTACTGGCTGCGTGCAGTACTGGCTGCATGCAGTACTGGCTGCTTGCAGTACTGGCTGCTTGCAGTACTGGCTGGGAGAGACCTATCTGTCTAGGAACTCAGAAGGGCAGGAGCAAGAGTGATTGAGTTTGGAAACTGAGACCAAGACAAGAAAATGCATTGTCTGAAGGTAACATACTGTACTAAGAATTTGCTCCCTGTAACACACAAGTGGAACCCAGGGGAGTTCCCTGGGGTACAGTCTCCCAGATAGAACAGCCATTGCTGGACACTGGAGGTGTACCCTTTAAATCTCTGGACCAATTGGCATTCAGTGAAGAGCCCGAAGCCTACCTAAGCTTAAACCCTCTCTCCAGGCATTCCACCTATGAGATTACCTCTCTCACTCCAGCAATTCAGAGGGTGGACTGTAACACTCCAGATGATCACCTAAAACTGCTGAGAACAAAACCTGAGAATATTTTGAAGTTCAATTCTTTAACTTTTTAAAACTTTTCATTATTCTTTTCTTTCTTTTTTCTTTCTTTATTTATGTATTTGTTTGTTTGTTTCTTACTTTCTTTCTTTTTTTTCCTCTGTTTAATTGTGACCTCAATGGTTCATGGACATATATACATATTTGATTTTCCTCCTTATTCCTAGCATTTTTGGAGTCACTTATTTTTGATGGCTCAGTTTGTTGAGGACTTGTATGTTTGATTAATATGTTTTAGTTTTTTTATTATTTTATTTTATTTGTAATTTTTAAAAATTTTTACTCTCTCTATATTTTTTCTCTTACCAAGGACATCCCTTGATTCTATTTCTCTATTTTCTTCCATTAACAGCCAATCAGTATTGTTTTTTGACACTTCCTTTAAGTTTTTACTTCTATAATTTCTCCTCCCCCTTCATAATCAAAACATCCTATATCACTCTCTTCTTTCCCTGTCCACCATTTGAAATTATAAACCCTTTTGCAAACTTGCTGTTTTTGTTGTAGACAATCACTGATCGTATGATTTATGTTTATTGTGATAATTAACATTGTAGATGTCATAATAGGAATTATTCAGTTTAATACTTTATATTTTTTGCATTGGTAATTGTTATTATTTGTCTCCCACCAAGCAGTGATATACTGTAGATCATCAGGGACATCATAAGTCCACAGAGTTGAAACTCCACTACCTCAAATTCATACTGTTAGATGGGTAGATGCACAAACAAAATGAAAAAGCAAAGTAACAAATCACACCACACAAACCAAGATACTCCAATAACAGAATGCATCCACACCAAAGTGGAAGAAATGCCAGAGAAGGACTTTAGAATGTACATAGTTAAACTTATCTGCAAAGTGAAGGATGATATAAGGACAGAGATCAAAGAGAAAATGCAAAAAGTGAAAGATTGCTTCAATAAGGAGATAGATATTCTGAAATAAAAAGTAGAAATATGTAAAATGAAGGAAACAACAAACCAAATTAAATATTCATTGGAAAACATCAAATCAGACTAGATCACTTGAAAGATGGAGTTTCAGGCAATGAAGGCAAAACATAACATTGAAAACAAAGTTGATCATGAAGAAAGTATGTTAAGAGACCATGAACAGAACTTCCAAGAAATATGGGATAATCTAAATAGATCAAATTTAAGATTTATCAGAGTAAATGAAGGCTTGGAGATAAAAACCAAAGGAATGCACAATACAATAACATCAGAAAATTTCCAAAACCTAAAGAATGAAAAGTAAAATCAAATACAGGAGGTGTACAGGACCCCAAATATACAGAATTACAACAGACCCACACAAAGTCACGTCATTATAAATATACCTACCTTACAGAATAAGAATAGAATTTTATAGTTGCCAGAGAAAAATTACAGATAACATTTAGAAGAAGACCAATCCAGATCTCAGCTGATCTCTCAACCCAGACACTTAAAGCTAGTAGGTCCTGGATTAATATATACCAAGCTCTGGGGAAAAAAAAATGGATGCCAGCCAAGAATACTATGCCCAGAACAATTGAGTGATTAAGCTTCAGCATTTATTTTGGTATAAAAAACATTCCATAATAAACAAAACTTAAAAGAATTCACAACTAGAAAGCCTGCACTACAAAACATACTCAGTAAGATAGGTAATGAAAAAGAAATAAAAAATAAAAGTGAAAACCAGCAAATGGGGGGACTACACTAAAAGAACAGTGAATCAATTGAGAAAACAATTCAAAGTAAAAGTGCTATTCTGATCAAAATCCCAATGGCATTCCTCATAGAAATAGAAAAGGCAATCATGAAATTCATCTGGAAAAATAAGAGACCCAGAATAGCTAAAGCAGTCCTTAGCAGGAAGAGTGAAGCAGGTGGCATCACTACACCAGACCTTAAACTATACTACAGAGCAATAGTAACAAAAACAACATAGTATTGGCACCAAAACAGACTGGTAGACCAATGGTAAAGAATAGAGGACACAGAGACTAACCCACAAAATTACAATTATCTTATATCAGACAAAGGTACCAAAAACATGCACTGGAGAAAAGATAGCCTCTTTAACAAATGTTGCTTGGAAAACTGGCAATCCATATGCAACAAATTGAAATTAAACCCCTATCTCTCACCATGCACAAAACTCAACTCAAAGTGGATCAAAGACCTAGGAATAAAACCAGAGACTCTGCATCTATAGAAGAAAAAGTAGGTCCTAATATCCATCATGTTGAATTAGGCCTCAACTTCCTTAATAAGACTCCTTTGACACCAGAATTAAAATTAAGAATCAATAAATGGGATGGATTCAAACTAAAAATTTTCTTCTCAGCAAAACAAACAATCTCTGAGGTGAATAGAGAGCATACATCTTGGGAGAAATAAACCAAAATGACAGTAAAAATCAAATCTCAATAATAACATTGAATGTTAATGGCCTAAACTCATCAATTAAAAGACACAGACTGGCATATTGAATTAAAAAACAAGGCCCAACAACATAATGTCTCCAAGATACTCATGTAATATGCAAATACATTCACAGACTGAACATAAAAACTTGGGAAAAAACACATCATAGACATGAATTTCATGACAAGTAGGGGTTTATATGCTTATATGGGATAAAGTGGACTTTAAGCCAAAGTTAATTAGAATGGACAAAGAAGGACATTTTATACTGCTTAAAGGAATTATACATCAACAAAATATAACAATAATAAATATTCATGCCCCAAACAATGGAGCATTTATGTACATCAGACAAACCCTTCTCAATTTTAAGAATCAAACATACTAAAACACAATAATACTGGGTGGTTTTAACACACCTCTCTCACTACTGGATAGATCATCAAAATAAAAACTAAATAAAAAAGATATAGAACTACAAAATACAATTAAAAATTTAGACTTAACAGACATATATAGAATATTTCATCCATCAAAGACTGAATCACTTTCTTCTCAACAGAACACAGTTCCTTCTCTAAAATAGACCACTTTTTACGCCATGAAGCAATTCTTAGCAAATACAAAAAATAAAGATAATACTGTGCATATGATCTCATCATAATGGAATAAAATTAGAAATCAATGATAAAATAAAAAATAGAAGCTTCTTTAACACATGAAGACTAAAATATGTTACAAAATGACAAAAAGCAGAAAAATCAGGAATAAAATTTTAAAATACAGGTAAATGAGACTAATGATTCAACATATCAAAATCTCCAGGACACTTGATGAAAAATAAAATATCACAACAGACACTACTGAAATACAGATAATAATCACAAAACTACTAAATTTAAACTCTAATAAAATAGCAAATCTTTTTATTGATTTTTTAAAAATAAATGACAGTGGAATGCATTACAATTCTTATTAAACTTATACAGCACAATTTTTCATATCTCTGGTTGTATATAAAGTATGTTGACACCCATTCGTGTCTTCATACATGTACTTTGGATAATGATGTCTATCACATTTCACCATCCTTGCTAATTTCTAGAGACATATGACCTACCAAAACTAAATCAGGAGGACATAGAAAATTTAAACAGATAAATTTCAAATAACAAAATTGAAGATGCCATGAAAAGCCTACCAAGAAGGAAAGCCCAGGACCATATGGATTCTCAGATGAGAATTCTTTAAGGAAATGTCTACAAGACCTTCCAAGTCCTATTCTCCTCAAATTATGCCATAAAATAGAAAAGGAGGAAAATCTTTCACACTCATTCTATGAATCTAGTATATCCTGATACCAAAACCAGACAAAGACCCATCAAGGAAAGAAAATATCAGAACATTATCTCTACAGAATTTAGATGAAAAAATTCTTAAGAAAATACTGGCAAATCACATACAAAAAAGGCATAATAATGAGACTCTGTGCCTAATAGAAGAAAAAGTAGGCTCAAATCTTCACCATGTCAGCTTAAGACGTGACTTCCTTAACAAGACTCCTAAAACACAAGAAGTAAAATCAAGAATCAATAAGTGGAATGAATTCAAATCAGAAAGCTTCTTATCAGCAATGGAAACATTCAATTATGTTAAGAGAGAGCCTAGAGAATGGGAGAAATCTGGGTCACCAGCACCTCAGAGAGAGCATTAATCTGCAGGATATATAGAGAACCCAAAAATTTTAACATCAAAAAAACAAATAACCCAATCAATAAATGGGCTAAGAAACTAAATACACACTTCACAGAAGACAAAATACAGTCAACCAACATTTTATGTAAAAATGTTCACCATCACTATCAATTAGAGAAACACAAATCAGAACTACTCTAAAATTTCATCTCACACCAGACAGAATGGCAATTATGAAGGATAGAAACAAGAATAAATGTTTACAAGGATGTGGGGGGAAAGATACACTCAAACATTACTGTTGGGAATGAAAATTAGTGCAACCACTCTGGAAAGCAGTATGGAGATTCTCAGAAAACTTGGAATGGAACCACAATTTGAACCAGCTATCCTACTTCTCAGTTTAGATCCAAAGGACTTAAAATCAGCATATTAGAATGATGCAGCTTCATCAATGTTTAAGCAGCTCCATTCACAAGCTCAACATAGAAACAACCAGTATATATACATGATATATATATACATGATATATATATATATATATATATATATATATATATATATATATATATCATATATATATAATGGAATATTAATCAGCCTTAAAGAAAAATGAAATTATGTCATTTGCCAGTGAAGGGACAGAACTGCAGGATGTCATGCTAAGTGAAATAAGCCAATCTTCCCCCATCAAAAAAACACCTAAAGGTTTTCTTGGATATGTGAATAAAAATTCACCATGGGGATGGGGACTAGGGAAGTATAAAGTTATTTTAGATAGAGGGGATTTAAAGGAGGGGAGGGGGTATGGGGGTAGAAAGATTAGTAGAATGAATCAAATAGTATTACCCTATGTACATGTCTAACTATACAACTGGTGTGATTTCCCATTATGTACAAGAAGAAGAATAAGAAATTATACTCCATTATGTATGATGTATCAAAGTGCATTCTCTCTTGTGCATATCTAATTAAAACAAATAAAAAAATTGAAAAAGACAGTGTAACATGATAAAGTGGGGTTTAGCCCAGGGATGGAAATTTGGTTCAATACATGGTAATCAATAAACATAATTCATCACATCAATAAACTTAAAGACAAGAATTACATGATTATCTCAATGGATACAGAAAAATTATTTGACAAAATGCTGCATCCATTCATTTTCAAAACACTTAAAAAAACTAGGGATAGTTTTACATTGACATTGTAAAACTTGTCTATGTTAAACCCAAGGCCAACATCATTCTAAATGGAGAGAAATTGAAAGCATTCCCTCTAAAAACTGGAACAAGACAGGGATGCCCTCCTTCACTACTATTATTCAGCATCATCCTGGAAGCTCTAGCCAGAGCAATAAAACATAAGAAACACATTAAACAGGTACAAATAGGAAAAGAAGAACCAAATTATGACTGTGTAGAGATGACATTATTCTATATTTAGGAGATCCAAAGCACTCCACCAGAAAACTTCTAGAACTAGAAAATGAATTCAGCAACTTAGCAAGATATAAAATTAACACCCATAAGTCAATTGTGTTCCTATACATCAATGATGAATCAACTGAAAAAAAGAAAACTATCCAATTCATATTAACCTCAAAAAATATTTAGGAATCAATTGAACAAAGAGCCAAAAGACCTCTTAAATTAAAACTATAGGACACTAAAGAGAAATTGAAGAAGGCATTAGAAGATAAAAAAAAAAACTCTTTCATATTCTTGACTCAGAAGATTTATGCTGTCAAAATGGTCACACTAACAAAAGTTCTATACAAATTTAATCCCATTTATATTAAGGTCCAATGACATTCTTTATGCAATAGAGACAACATTAATGAAATTAATTTGAAAAAATTACAGCCCTAGAATACCAAAGCCATTCTCAGCAAGATAAGTGAAGCAAGAAGCATCATGATATCAGACAATTAAATTATACTACAGAGCTTTAGCATAGTATTGACACCAAAACAGTCATGAAGACCGGTGGTACAAAATAGAAGATACAGAAATAAGCACACATAAAAACAGTTATCTCATACTATACAAAGGCACCAAAAACATTCATTGGAAAAAAGATTGCCTCTTCAATAAATGGTGCTGGGAAAACTGAATATCCATATGTAATAAAATGAAATTATACCCCTGCATCTTCTAGAAGAAAAATGTGGGCCCCAGTATTTATCATGTCAGCTTAGAAACCAATTCCCTCAACTAGACTACTAAAGCACAAGAAGTAAAATCAAGAATCAACAAATGGGACTATATCAAACTAAACAATTTTTTATTGATTTTATTATTTTTTTAAATACACAAAAACAGTGGAATGCATTACAATTCTTATTACACATGTAGAGCACAATTTTACATATCTCTGTATATAAAGTATGTTCACATCAATTTATGCCATTACATGCACTTTTTTGCATTACAATTCTTAATAAACATATATAACACAACTTCTCATATCTCCGTTTGAATACAAGGTACGTTGACACCCAATTCAAGTCTACATACATGTACTTTGTATAATGATGACCATCACCTTCCACCATCCTTGCTAATCCCCTTCACCCTCCCTTTCCCTCCCACCTCTCTTCCCTATCTCGAATTAATATAATCCTCCCATGCTCTCCCTCCCTACCCCACTATGAGTCACACACCCCCCTTATATCAGAGAAACATTTGGCATTTTTTTTGGCGGGGGGGGGGGATTGGCTGACTTCACTTAGCATTTTCTTCTCCATCGCCATCCACTTATCTGCAAATGCCATGATTTTGTTATCTTTTAATGCTGATTAATATTCCATTGTGTATAAATGCCAATTTTTTATCCATTCATCCACTCAAGGATATCTAAGTTGTATCCACAGTTTAGCTATTGTGAATTGTGCTGCTATAAACACTGATGTGGCTGTGTCCCTGTAGTATGCTGTTTTTAATCCTTTGGTTATAGTCCGAGAAGAGGAATAGCTGGGTCAAATGGTGGTTCCATTCCCAGATTTCCAAGGAATTTCTATACTGCTTTCCATATTGGCTGCACCAATTTGCAGTCCCACCAGCAACGTATGAGTGTACATTTTTCCCCACATCCTCGCCAACACTTATTATTGTTTGTTTTCATAATAGCTGCCATTCTGCTTGAAGTGAGATAATATCTTAGATTTGCATTTCTCTGATTGCTAGAGATTATGAGCATTTTTTCATATATTTGTTGATTGATTGTATATCCTCTTCTGAGAAGTGTCTGTTTAGGTCCTTGGCCCATTTATTGATTGGGTTATTTGTGGGGTTTTTTTGTTGTTGTTGTTGTTTTTGTTTTTGTTTTGGTGCTTGGCTTCTTGAGTTCTTTATATACCCTAGAGATTAGTGCTCTATCTGATGTGTGAGGGATAAAAATTTGCTCCCAGGATGTAGGCTCTCTGTTCACCTCACAGATTATTTCTTTTGCTGAGAAAAAAACTTTTTAGTTTGAATACAACCTATCTGTTGATTCTTGGTTTTAATTCTTGTGCTATAGGAGTCTTATTAAGGAAGTTGGGGCCTAATCCCACATGATGAAGATTAGGGCCTATTTTTTCTTCTATTAGATGCAGAGTCTCTTGTTTAATTCCTAGGTCCTTAATCCATTTTGAGTTAAGTTTTGTGCATGGTGAGAGATAGGGATTCAGTTTCATTTTGTTGCATATGGATTTCCAGTTTTCCCAGCACCATTTGTTGAAAATGCTATATTTTCTCCAGTGCATGTTTTTGGCACCTTTGTCTAATATAAGGTAATTGTGATTTTGTGTGTTATTCTCTGTGCCCTCTATTCTGTACCATTGGTCTACCAGCCTGTTTTGGTGCCAATACCATGTTGTTTTTGTTACTATTGCTCTATAGTATAGTTTAAGGTCTGGTATAGTGATGCCACCTGTTTCACTCTTCCTGCTAAGGATTGCTTTAGCTTTTCTGGGTCTCATAATTTTCCAGATGAATTTTATGATTGCTTTTTTTATTTCTATGAGGAATGTCATTGGGATTTTGATCAGAGTTGCATTAAACCTGTATAGTGCTTTTGGTAGTATGGCCATTTTAATAATATTAATTCTGCCTAACCATGAGCAAGGTAGATCTTTCCATCTTCTAAGGTCTTCTTTGATTTCTCTCTTTAGGTTCTGTAGTTTTCATTGTATAGATCCTTCACCTCTTTTGTTAAGTTGATTCCCAAGTATGTTTTTTTGAGGATATTGTGAATGGGGTAGTTTTCCTCATTTTCTTCTCAGAGGATTTGTCACTGATACACAGAAATACCTTTTATTTATGGGTGTTGATTTTATATTCTGCTACTTTGCTGAATTCATTTACTAGTTCTAGCAGTTGTCTGGTGAAATGTTTTGGTCTTCTATGTATAGAATCATATCATCAGCAAATAGTGCTAATTTAAGTTCTTCTTTTCATACACTTATTTCTTTAATTTATTTCATCTGTCTAATTACTCTGACCAGTGTTTCAAGAACTATGTTGAATAGAAGTGGTAGAGAGGGCATCCCTGTCTTGTTCCAGATTTTAGAGGGAATGCCTTCAATCTTTCTCTGTCCAACTAAACAATTCTTCACTGAAAAGGAAACAATCAATAACATGAAAGGAGACACTATAGAGTGGGAGAAAAATCTTTGAATATCTGCACCTCAGATATTGCATTAATCTCCAGGATATATAAAGAACTCAAAAAACTTAACACCAGAGAAAAAATACTTACAACCCAATCAATAAATGTGCTACAGAAGTGAATAGACACTTGACAGAAGAAAAAATATGAATGCTCAATAAATATTTTAAAAAGTGCACAACATCTCTAGCAATTAAAAAGATGCAAAACAAAACTACACTGAGATTTTATCTTACTCTAGTCAGAATGACAATTGTCATTTATACAAGTAACAATAAATATTGGCAAGGATGTGAGAATAAAGGTTCACTCCTACATTGCTGGTAAGACTGCAAATTGGTGCCACCACTCTGCACAGCAGTATAGAAAATTTCTCCAAAATCTTGGAATGGAGCCACCATTTGACCCAGTTATCCCAGTCCTTGGAATATACTCAAAGGAAAAATAAGCATGCTATAGAGACATGGCCACATCAATTTTCAAAGCACCTCAATTCACAATAGCTCAGCTATGGAACCACCCTGGGTGCCCTTTAATAGATGAATGCACAAAGAAAATGTGGTACATATACAAAATGGAATACTACCCTTACATAAAGAAGAATAAAATTATGGCAGTTTCTGGTAAATGGATGGAACTGGGGACCATGATGCTAATGAAATATGCCAGTTCTGAAAGAACCAAAGGCCAAATGTTCTGTCTGGTATGTGAATGGTGACACATAATTGGTGGTGGAGAGGGAGAAATGGGGATAGATGGGAATGGGAAAAACAGTAGAATGAATCAGACATACTTTTTCTATGTGCATATATGAATTCACTACATGTGTAACTCCACATCATGTACAACCACAAAAATGATAGTTGTACTCCATATATGAATGATATGTCAAAATACATTCTATTGTCACATATAACTAAAAAGAATAAAAATATGCTCATACATCCATAAACATATCAGTATAATTGAAATGACTCTCATTCAATTTTACTGGCTAATGCCTTCCTTCCTCTAAGCCATAGGTCCCATTTCTTTAATGTACTGGTCTGTCTTCTATTTTCATATTTCCCTAGCATTTTTCCCTTTTATGGTCTTTATCTTCCACATCTAAGAGAAAACATGACACTTGACTTTCTGAGGTTGGCATATTTAACATAGCATGATGTTTCCCAGTTTCATCCACTTACCAAAAAAGACATAATTCTACACTTTATGAGTTGAGTGAAGCTTCATTGTGTATATAAACCACATTTTCTTTATACACTCATCAGTTGACTGGTTTAATAACTTGGCTATTGTGAATTTCATGGCAATGAATACTGGTATGCATGTATCATGTAGAATGCTGATTTTAGTAATTTTGTGTAAATCCAATGACTTGTGAGAGCTGAATCATATTGTGGTTTAATTTCTAGTTTTTGAAGAATCTCCATATTAATTTCCATAGTCATTGTATGACCTTGCAGATCCAACAAAAATGTATAAATGCACCCATTCACAGAAATAATTTCCAGTGCTTATCATTATTTTCATTCTTGATGTTTGCATTTTGAATTGAACTAACATAAAATCCCTATGTATTTTTGATGTTCATTTCCCTGATGTCTAAAGATGTACAAAAAATTTAAATATATATATTGGCCATTTGTATTTATAACGTGAGAAATTTTTTTTATATCAGTGACCCATTTAGTCACTGTTTTTTATTTGTTTGTTTTGTTTTGTTGTTTTCTAGGCTTTTTATACATTCTGGATATTTGTCCCCTATTAGAAGATGCAGCAAAGATTTTCTCCCATTCTGAGGACTCTTTATTCGTGTTAAATTGTTTATTTTGCTGTTCACACCTCTCTCACCACTGGATAGATCATCAAAACAAAAACTAAATTAAAAAATCTATATAACTGCTAAATACAATCTAAAATTTAGACTTAACAAACATACATAAAATATTTCATCCATCAAAGGCTGAATCCCTTTCTTCTCAGCAGAACACAGATCCTTCTCTTAAATAGGCCATTTTATAGGCCATACAGCAACTCTTAGCAAATATAAAAAATAAAGGTAATTCTTTGCATATGATCCCATCATAATAAAATAAAGTTAGAAATCAATGATAAAATAAAAATAGAAGCTACTTAACACATGGAAACAAGATAATATGTTATAAAACGACAAACAGATAGCAGAAGAAATCAGGGATAAAATTTTAAAATACAGGTAAATTAGAATAGTGATACACCATATCAAAATTTACAGGACACTATGAAAGCAATCCTAATAGTCTTCATTCCTTAAAAGTATAGAAAATCAACAAATAAATAACCTAACAAAGCCCTACAATAAATCAACATCAAAAGCAGAAGACAAGAAATAATTAAAATCAGAGATGAAATCAAAACCAAAATATATCCAAAAAATTGATAAAAGAAAAACTTTGTCCTTTGAAAAAAAATCAATTAAATTGATAAAACTTTAGCCAAGCTAACAAATAGAAAGAGAGAGAAAACTCAAATTACTAAAAAACATGAACTACATCCAAGAATTATGGAACAGCATCAAAAGACCAAATCTAGGAGTTATTGGGATAAGGAAAGGCACAGATTTTCAAACCAAAGGAATGCACAATCTCTTTTTTTCAAAGAGAGAGAGAGAGAGAGAGAGAGAGAGAGAGAGAGAGAGAATTTTAGTGTTTATTTTTTAGTTTTCGGTGGACACAACATCTTTTTTTGTATGTGGTGCTGAGGATCAAACCTGGGCCACACACATGCCAGGCGGGCACGCTACCGCTTGAGCCACATCCCCAGCCCACACAATCTCTTAAATGAGATAATATAAGAAAATTTCTCAAGCATGAAGAACAAATTGGAAAACCAAATGCAAGAGGCTTACAGAAAACCAAATGTACAAAATTACAACAGATCTACACCAAGGCACATTATAATGAAAATGCCTAGCATACAGAATAATAATAGAATCTTAAAAGCTGTAAGAGAGAGAAATCAGATCACATATCAGGAAAGACCAATTCATATCTCAGCATATTTTTCAACCCAGACCCTCAAAACCACGAGATTGTGGCAATATATACCAAGCTCTGAAAGAAAATGGATACTAACCAAGAATCTTATATCCAGCAAAATTAAGCTTTAGATTTGAGGAGAAAACAAAAACCTTCCATGATAAACCAAAGTTACAAGAATTTACAACTAGAAAGCCTGCACTACAGAACATCCTCAACAAAGTATTTCAAGAAGAGGAAATGAAAAACAATGATGAAAATCAGCAGAGAAAGGAATTACACTAAAGGAAAATCTAATCAGAGGAGAAAACAAGTCACGTTAAATACCAAAAAACAAAAAATGGCTGGGAATACAAATCATGTCTCAAAAATAACCCTGAATGTTAATGGCCTAAACTCACCAATCAAAAGACACAGACTTGGGCTGGGGTTGTGGCTCAAGTGGTAGCGCGATCGCCTGGCATGCGTGCAACCTGGGTTCGATCCTCAGCACCACATACAAACAAAGATGTTGTGTCAGCCAAAAACAAAAAAATAAATATTTAAATTCTCTCTCTCTCTCTCTCTCTCTCTCTCTCTCTCTCTCTCTCTTTAAAAAAAAGACATAGACTAGCAGATTATATATATATCCCAACAATATGGTGCCTCAAGAGACTCATGTCACAGAAAAAGACATCTACAGACTGAAGGTAAAGAGTTGGAAAAAATCATACCACTCACATGGATTGTGGAAGCAAGCAGGGGTTTCTATTCTCACATCAAATAAAGCAGACTTCAAACTAAAGTCAATCAAAAAGGATAAAGAAGGACACTACATACTGCTCAAGGGAACCATATGCCTATAAGACTTAACAATTATAAATATATATGCCCCAAACAATGGAGCATCAAAAAAAAACTTATCTCAAATTAAAGAGTCAAATAGGCCACAACACAATAATTGTGGGTGACTTTAACACATCTATTTCATCACTACATAGATCTTCCAAACAAAAGCTGAACTAAGAAACTATAGAACTCAATAATAAATCAATAACTTAACTGACATATATAGAATATTTCATCCTTTAATGAGAGAATACACTTTCTTCTCAGCAGCACATTGATCCTCCTCTAAAATAGACCATATATTGCCACAAAGCAACTATTAACAAATAAAAAAGTATACATACTACCTTGCATTCTATCAGATCATAATGGAATGAAATTATAAATCAATGATAAAATAAGAAATAAAATCCACTCTAACACCTGGAAACTAAATAATATGATACTGAATGAACAATGGGTTACAGAGCACATCAAGGAGGAGATTAAAAACTTTTTATAGGTGAATGAGAACACAGATACAACATCAAAATCTGTGGGACATTTATGAAAGCAGTTCTAAGAGGAATGTTCATTGCATGGAGTTCATACCTTAAAAGAAGAAAAAGTCAAATAAATGACTTAACATTACATCTCAAAGCCTTAGAAAAAGAAGAGAAAATCAACACCAAAAGAAGCAGAAGATAGGAAATAATTAAAATGAGAGCTGAAATCAGTGAAACTGAAACAAAAGAAACAATGGAAAAAATTCACAGAACAAAAAGTTGGCTATTTAAAAAAATAAATAAAATTGACAGACACTTATCATTCTAATGAAGAGAGGAGATAGAAGACTCAAATCACTAACATATGTGATGAAAAAGGAAATATCACAACATACAGTACAGAAATACAGAAGATAATTAGAAATTATTTTGAAAACTTGTACTCCAATAAAATAGAAAATATCAAGGCAATGACGAATTGTTAGAATCATATAATTTGCCCAAATTGAATCAGGATGATATACACAATTTAAACAGGTCTATTTCAAGTGACAAAATAAAAGATGACAACATAAGTCTACCAACCAAGAAAAGCCGAATACTGAATGAATACACATCCAGTTCTACCAGACCTTTAAAGAAGAAGTAATACCAATACTCTTCAATTTATTTCAGGAAATTTAAAAAGAGGCAGCACTTCCAAACTCATTCTATGAGGCCAACAACACTGTTTCCAAAACCAGGCAAAGACACATCAAAGAAAGAAAACTTCAGACCAACATCCCTAATGAACATAGATGCAAAAATTCTCAACAAAATTCTAGCCAATCAAATACAAAAACATCAAAAAGATCGTGCACCATGATCAAGGGATGCAAGGTTGGTTCAACATACAGAAATCAATAAATTTAATTCATCACATTCTTAAAGATAAGAATCATATGATCATATCATTGTTCATTCAGTAGCATATTGTTTAGTTTAGGTGATTGCCGCAGTCTGGCTGGGCACAATTCAGGAGCCACTTGTCAAAAGAAACTAACTTTATTTTTAGAACCACACAAGATAAACAAAACAGCTCCTCAGGAAAAAACCCTCAGAGCCCAACTGCCACCACCGGCTTCCCCCAAGCCACACACCCCAACAACCTCTTCCTCCCACAATCCTCCTGCTCTTGAGGCCGATTGGCTGGGTCGCATGGGCGGAGACAAAAAAGTCCCCCAATGAGTAGCTCTGTGGTCTGAAAGGGCAGGGAAACAGCCCAATGAGCATCACCGCAGAGGAGCCAATCAGCTAGATGTTGCTGGGGCCGCTGTGAGCCAATCATCAGCTGGCAGTCTGAAAGTTTGCTGGGGCCCCTTCAGCTCATCAGCTGGCAGTCTGAAAGTTTGCTGGGGCCCCTTCGGCTGTGGCTCTCAACAGGTGATGAAGAAATTTCTTTTTTTATTTTGACGTTGATTTCCAATTTCATTCCATTATGATCTGATAAAATACATGTTAGTATCTCTACTTTTTTGTGTTTGCTAAGAGTTGCTTTGTGGCATAGTACATGGTCTATTTTAGAGGAGAATCCATGTGTTGTTGAGAAGAAAGTGTATCTGCTTGATGCAGGTTGAAATATTCTATATATGCCAGTTAAGTCAAAGTTATTGATTATATTATTGAATTCTATAGTTTCTTTATTCAACTTTTGTTTGGAAGATCTATGCAGTGGTGAGAGAGATTTATTAAAGTCACCCAAAATTATTGTCTTGTGATCAATTTGACTCTTGAACTTGAGAAGAATTTGTTTGATAAACAATGCTGCACCATTGTTTGGGGCATATATATTTATGATTGTTATGTCTTGTTGGTGTATGGTTTCCTTGAGCAGTATGTAATGTCCATCTTTATCCCTTTTGATTATCCTTGGCTTGAAGTCTACTTTATTTGATACAAGGATGGAAAGCCTTGCTTGCTTCTGCACACCATGTGATTGGTATGACTTTTTGCCTTCAGTCTATGAATGTCTTTTCCTATCAGATAAAGCAATATGCTTGATATACTCCTGGAAGCACAATAATGTTGGGTCTTTTTTTTAAATCTCGTCTACTAGCCTATGTCTTTTGATGGGTGAGTTTAAGTCATTAACATTCAGGGTTATTATTGAGACATGGTTTGTATTTCCAGCCATATTTGTTTATTTTTGTTCTTCAACTTGACTTTATATTCTTCTTTGATTATTTTTTCCTTTAGGGTACTACATTGTTGTTGATATTCATTGTTGTTTTTTGTTTCCTCTTCATGGAATACTTTGCCAAGGATGTTTTGTAGTGCTGATTTTCTAGCTATAAATTTTTTTGCTTATCATGGAAGATTTTTATTTCATCTTCAAATCTAAAGCTTAATTTTGCTGGATACAAGATTCTTGGTTGGCACCCATTTTCTTTCAGAGCTGATATATGTTGTTCCAGGTTCTTCTAGCTTTCAGGTCTGCGTTGAAAAATCTGCTAAGATACAAATTGGTTTTACCCTATATGTAATCTGATTCCTTGGAAATCTGAGAATGAAACCACCGTTTGACCCAGCTATCCCTCTCCTCAGACTATACCCAAAAGACTTAAAAAGAGCATACTACAGGGAAACAGCCAAATCAATGTTTATAGCAGCACAATTCACAACAGCTAAACTGTATAACCAACCTAGATGCCCTTCAGTAGATAAATGGATAAAATATGTGGCATATATACACAATGAAATTTTACTCAGCAATAAAAGAAAACAAAATCATGGAATTTGCAGGTAAATGGATGGTGTTGGAGAAGATAATGATAAGTGAAGTTACCAATCCCCAAAACACAAATGCCAAATATTTTGTCTGATATAAGGAGGCTGACTCATAGTGTGGTAGGGAGGGGGAGCATGGAAGGAATAGATGAACTCCAGATAGGGCAGAGGGGTGGGAGAGAAAGGTAGAAGGCAGGGGATGAGCAATGATGGTGGAATGTGATAGATATCATTATCCAAAGTACATGTAGGTACACATGAATTGGTCATCATACTTTATATACAGCTAGAGATATAAAAAATTGTGCTGTATATGTGTAATAAGAATAGTAATACATTCCACTATCATTTATTTTTTAAAAAATTGATTAAAAATCATATGATCATTTCAATAGATGCAGAAAAAGTATTTGACAAAATACAGCACCCTTTTATGTTCAAAACACGAGAAAAACTAGGGATAACAGAAACATATCTCAACATCATAAAGACTATCTATGCTAAGCCCCAGGCCAACATCATTCTAAATGGAGAAAATTGAAGTTGAATTGAACTTCTAAAAACTGGAACAAGACAGGGATTCCTTCTTTTACCACTTCTATTTAACATAGTTCTTGAAACACTGGCCAGAGCAATTAGACTGATGAAAGAAATTAAAGGGATACACATTGGAAAAGAAGAATTCAAGGTGGCATTATTTGCTGAAGATATGATTCTATAACTAGAAGACCCTAAAAGTTCCACCAGAAAACTTCTAGAACTAGGAAATGAATTCAACAAAGTAGCATGATATAAAATCAACACCTATAAATCAAATGCATTTCTGTATATCAGTGACAAATCCTGAGAAAGGGAAATGAAGAAAACTACCCCAATTTCAATAGCCTTGAAAAAATAAAATACTTGAGAATCAACTTAACAAAAGAGGTGATAGATGTATGGAATGAAAATTAAAGCACTCTAAAAAATATCAAAGAAGACATTAGAAGATGGAAAGATCTACCTTGCCCTTGGATATGTAGAATTAATATTATCAAAATGATCATACCTCCAAAGTACTATACAGATTTAATGCAATTTCAATAAAAATTCCAATTACATTCATCATAAAAATAGAAAAAGCTGTCATAAAATTTATCTAGAAAAATAAGAGACCTAGAATAGGTGAAGCAGTCCTTAGCAGGAAGAGTAAAGCAGGTAGCATCACTATTCCAGACCTTAAACTATACTACAGAGAAAAATAACAAAAACAGCATGGTATTGGCACCAAAACAGACTGGTAGACCAATGGTACAGAATAGAGGCCACAGAGACTAACCCACAAAATTAAAATTACCTTATATTAGACAAATTTATCAAAACATGCATTGGAGAAAAGATAGCCTCTTCAACAAATGGTTTTGGGAAAACTGGAAATCCATATACAGCAAAATAAAATTAACTCCCTATCTCTCACCATCCACAAAAGTCAATTCAAAGTGGATCAGGGACCTAGGAATTAAACCAGAGACCCTGCATCTAATAGAAGAAAAAAATAGTCCCTAATCTCCATCATGTGGGATTAGGTCCCAACTTCCTTAAAAAGATTTCTGTGGCACAAGAATTAAAATCAAAAATCAATAAATGGAATGGACTCAAAATAAAAGTTTCTTCTCAGCAAAAGAAATAATTTGTGAGGTGAATAGAGAGCCTACATCTTGGGAGCAAATCTTTACCCCCCACACATCTGATAGAGCACTAATCTCTAGGGTATATGAAGAACTCAAAAAGCTAAGCACAAAAAAAAAACAACCCAATTAAAAAATGGGCCAAGGATCTGAACAGACACTCCTCATAAGATGCTATACAATCAAACAACAAATGTATGAAAAAAATATTGAACACCTCTAGCAATTAGAGAAATGCAAATCAAAACCACTCTATGATTTCAGCTCACTCCAGTCAGAATAGCTATTATGAAAACAAAAAACTTTAAGTGTTGGTGAGGATGTGGGGGAAAAGGTACACTCATACACTGCTGGTGGAATTGCAAATTGGTACAGCCAATATGAAAAGCAGTATGGAGTTTTCTTGAAAAATTGGTAATGAAACAACCATTTGACCCAGCTATCCCTCTCTTCAGTCTATATCCAAAGGACCTAAAAACAGCATACTACAGGGTCACAGTAACATCAATATTTATAGCAGCACAATTCACAATAGATAAACTGTGGAACCAACCTAGATGCCTTTCAATAGATAAATGGATAAAAAGTGGCATATATACATGATGAAATATTACTCAGCAATAAAAGAGAATAAAATTTGGCATTTGCAGGTAAATGGATGAAGTTAGAGAAGATAATGCTAAGGGAAGTTAGCCAATCCCAAAAAAAATGCTAAAAGCTTCCTTTGATATAAGGAGGCTGATTCATAGTGGGATAGAAAGAGGAAGCATAAGAGGAATAGACACTCTGGATAGGAAAGAGGGATTGGAGGGTTTAAGGAAGATAATATGGGGTTATTAATGATGGTGAAATGTGATGATCATTATTATCCAAAGTACAGGTATGAAGACACAATTTGGTGCAAATGTTTTTTGTATACAACTGGTGATATGAAAATTGTGCTGTCAATGTTTAATAATAATTGTAATACATTAAACTGTCATATATAAAAAAGTCAGCATACTATAGTAATATACCACATCAATATTCATAACAGCTCAATTCACAATAGCAAGGGGATGGAACCACCCTAGATACTCTTTAATAGTTGAATACATTTTAAAATGATGAATATGTACAATGGAATGTTACTCTTCCATAAAAAAGAATAAAATTATGGAATTTGCTTGGAAATGGATGGAACTGGAGACTATCATGCTAAGTGAAACAAGCCATTCCCCAAATCCAAAGACTGAACATTCTCTCTATATGTGGATGCTGGCTCACAATAGGAAGGAGTTGGGTGGAGGAAGGAGGAATTAAGAATTACTAGATTGGACAGGGGAGAGTTGGGGAACGGAGGGGAGATGAGAATGGCAAAGTGAGTAGAATGAATCATACATAATTTTCTTTTGTTCATATATAAATACACAACCAGTATAACTCCACATCATGTACAACCACAAAAATGGAAAGTTGAATTCCGTGTACATATGGTATGTCAAAATACATTCTACTGTTATGTATGACTAAAAAGAACAAATAAAAAACAATACAATTAAAACTAAAACATCTGGTTGAATACAGCTGGGAATTCACCAGGTTCTGGATTTTTTTTCTTTCTTTGTTTCTTTGCTTCTTTCTTTCTTTTTTCTTTTTTTTTTTTCTTTTTTGGAAAGCTTTTTAGTACTGCTCAGTCTTGTTGCTTGTTATTGGTCTGCTAAAGTTTACTTTATCTTCTTCATTCAAAATTGGTAGGTTGTCTGTGTCTATAAATCTTTCCTTTTCTTCTAGGTTTGTCATTATATTGGAACATAAGTTTGCAAAGGATCCTATGATCCCAAACAATTCTCAGAAATATCTGTGATGATATCTTTTACTTATCAGTCTCTCATAAGCCTTGCAGGCTTTTTTTTTTTCATTCCTTTCTATGTATCTTTCTTTGAGTGGTTCTGTTCAAAAGATTCAAGTTACTTGATCTCCTTTTTATCTTTCCATCATTTTAATTTTTTTATTAATTGTGCTTATTAAATTCTTCAGCTAGATTTTCTTTTGCTTCACTCTTATGATCTCTAACTCTCTGCTGAGTTTTCATTTACGTCAAGAATAGTCTTCAAATTTTTATTGTGTTTTCTCTTATTCTCTTATATGTCATTAAATTTCCTCAAAAATTTGTATTTTGAAATATTTTTAGAAATTTTCTTGATTAAGAAAAGAATAAGAAAATTCACTTATTTTCTTTTCCTTGTCATCTGTTCTGGAGAATTGTTGCATTCCTTTGGAAGCATTATGATATCTTGCATGTTTACATTTCTTGTCTCCCTACTTTGGTATTGACAGATCTGACAGTTCAGTGGCCTCTAGAAATTTTATAGAATGGTTGTGTATTAAATTTTCTCTTTGGGCAATGATTTTATGGTGTTAGTTGTGTAGTTTGCATTGGATTGTATTGGATATACCAGGTGGCCACAATGGTATAGTCTACATGTACTTTCTTCACCAGCAATCCAGGTCTGTGATATCTGTTATAGTCTCAGTGGTCCAGAATACATGGATTTGAGGATTTTTCACTGGTAGGATGTATCTCTCTTAGTGGGGAGTAGTTGAGACTTGTCAGTGCCTGTGTGTGTGGTTCATGCAGCTACAGGTGTGAGGCAGCTCTCAATTTCCACAGGTTGTGTGGATGAAGGGATGCTCTGGTGAATTGGGGCAGGTAATGTGTGCTTCCCATGGCTGAACGCATGTGGGCAGGTCTACCTGACTGCTCGTCGGTGGGATGAGCTGTTTAGGGTCACCTGAATGAGGATGGTTAGGTAGGAACACACATACTCCCCTATACCACAGAAGTTTGTTCAGGATTACAAGAGGGTATTCTGATCCACTTGGTTTCCCCATGGGTCCTTTGGAGGGTGAGTGCAGCTGCCTAGGTACTTCATAGGACTGAAGATGGGTGAATGAAAGAAAGTACTTGATTTATGGGATCTCAGGTTTTGGGAGTCTCCAGATATTACTATGGAGCAGAACCTTGGCTGTAGAAGGGCACACCATTGGCAGGGAACATTGTCTGAAATAATACAGCTAGGCTGAGGTCCTATGAGGGCTGCAGCCCTCTCTAGCAGCAAATACTTCAGTTTTTCATGGTGTTAGTTGGGACTGTTAGGGGACCTCCTGATTGCCATTTCTGCTTGTGCTTCATCCCTCTTGGAGTCAGAAAAGAGACATTATGTGTTTTATTTCCTTCTTTATAAGACCATTTTGGATTTCCAATCTCCACAGTGTCTCTGCCACATCCTTATTATGCTCTGGTGCTCTACTTCAAATAATCCAGTTATGTTTTCTTGTTTCCTCCTTTTTCAAAGATGAAAGTATGCCAGGCACCTCTACCCAACCTTCTTGCTGATATCACTTACTAAAGTCTTTACTATGATGTCTATGTTCAGAAATTAACCAATTAAATGTCATTTACAACTAGAGAAGTCTAAAATCCAGTGGTCTTTTCAGAGTTTGAGAGATTATATACTGACCAAGGGGTGTAGGGAACATGATGGCAAATGTTGTGATTTAGATATTAAGTGACCACCAAAAGCTCATGTGTGAAACAATGCAAGAGAGTTCCGTGGCGAAATTATAGTATTATGAAAGCCTTAACCTAATCTGTGCATTAACATACTTGAATCGATGAAGTGGATGATAACTGTAGGTCAGTAGGTTACGGCTGGAGATGAGTCATTAGAATTGTGCTTTGGGGGCTTATATTTTGTCCTTATTGAACAAATCTCTCTCTCTCTTCCTCTCCCTATCTCTCTCTCTTTCTCTCTCTCTCTCTCTCTCTCTCTCTCTCTCTCTCTCTCTATTATTCTTCTTCTCCTTCTCTTCCTCTTCATCCTCCTTCTCTTTCTCCTTCTAATTCTTTCCTCTTTGCTTTCCAGTGCCATGTTCTAAACTGCTTTCTTTCTCTGCTGTGCCCTTCCACCATAATGTTCTGCCTAGGCCCAAAGTAAAGAAGTTGGCCATCTATAGACTGCAACATCCAAAACTTTAAGTCCCAAATAAATTTTTTCTCCTCTGATGTTGTTCCTGTCATGTCTTTTGGTCACAGTGGCAAAAAAAAAGTTGACAAAAACAGCAACCAGAGACACCCTCCAGACCTCAGGTCCTGTTACAGGTTCACCTTTCCTGACCTATGGGAGCCCAGGCCCAGGGTAGGCCCAGGTTGCCACCCCACACCTGGGAGCCCAGGCCAGCCCACTTCTATCTTAAGACACTGTAGCCATCGCCAGAGCCTTCCCCAGAACCAGCTACATCTTGGAGCAGGCATCCCAAAGCCATTGTAAGGCCCACCTATTTAGCCCCATCTCAAAAAGATGTTGCATCCATCCTGGGGCACTTCCACTACCATCTCAAGTTACCTCTGCTATTGCTGCCATCACTTTTAGTTACAGTAGCATACACCCTGGGACACCAGAAGGGTCTGGAAGCCCAACACCAAGATTATTAATGGATTTCTCTGCTTTGAGCTGCTTGCAGAACTTACCTTGACTGTGTATCACTTATATGCATTATGAACTAATCTATTGATAATTGTAACAGTACCAGGATATCTTTGCTGACGGTGTCATCGGTGGTAGGAACCATCATATGGCTTGGTATCGTGGCATTTTGTATCCTCCTCTTTCTGTTTGTGGCAGGTTGTTTATGGTGTTTGTGTAAACGCCACTATGGTTGTTATCCACAAGTATGATAAATAATGTTGGGCTGGTAGTCAAAGACGGGTAAGATCCAATTACAATGGTACCAACCTAAGACAGGAGGCAGACGATTTGAGATCAGACCATCCAATGACGGATAAGGACCATATGTAGTATTGGACAACCTAAAACAGGCACGGTCCCTAAGCCACATACTTGTTGTTTAATAAAACAAAAGGGAGGAGATATTGGGGATGCAAATCAAGTCAAGATGGAGCCTGGAAGTTTGCCAGGAGGAGTGGTTTGTGAAGCAACTCCAGCGAGCCATTAAGATAATGAGGATTCCTTATTGGCTGACTGCTGTATCTAGATGATGTTAATTGAGTCAAGCTGTGTGTAATTAGTTAGATATATATACCTCTGCTGTCTCGCAGAAAAGCGGTTCCGCTACCTTAGGAGCCCAATACTTTGAGTTCTTGCTCAGTTCCCACTGAGTTCACTTGCAATAAAGTAGTTCCCGCTTCGACCTTCAAGTTGCTTGTCACCTCCCAGTTATTTGCCCAGCTGGACTGCAGCACAAGATGATGAACAGATAATCTGCACTAATACTATGAGATTATATGGTAGAAACCATACTATCTCAGATCCACACTGCAAGAAAAGAAGACACATAGACAACATGAAAAATCAAGGGAGGAAAGTGCCCCAAACAAACCAGTTTACTACAGTAACAGAATCCATGGACAGCACAGTTGATGAAATGTCACAGAAGGAGCTCAGACTGTTTATAATTAAAATTATCTGTGAATTAATGAATGGCCTAAGTAAGCAAATACAGGCAAAAATTGATCTCCAACAATGAGATAAGAGAGCAAATACAGGCAACCATTGCTGACAACAATAAACAGAGAAGGGAGCAAACACATGCATCCATTGATCACATCAACAAAGAGACAAAAGAGCAAATATAGGTAGAAAAAGATTGCTTCAAGAAAGAGATAAAGATTCTGAAAAAAAATCAAAAATCATTTAAATGAAGGATACAATAAACCAAATTTAAAAACTCAATAGAAAGCATCACCAACAGACTAATCGAATATAAGATAATGAAGACAAAGAATACAATCTAAAAAATAAAGTTGACTACAGTAAAGATGGTAAGAACATACAGATTGCAGAATCACATTGGTTACACATCCACGTTTATACATACTGCCATACTAGTGTCTGTTGTATTTTGCTGCCTTTCCTATCCCCTACTATCCCCCCTCCCCTCCCCTCCCCTCCCATCTTCTCTCTCTACCCCATCTACTGTAATTCATTTCTCTCTCTTGTTTTTTTCCCTTTCCCCTCACCTCCTCTTATATGTAATTTTGAATAACAATGAGGATCTCCTTCTATTTTCATGGAATTTCTCTTCTCTCTCCCTTTCCCTCCCACCTCCCATCCCTGTTCAATGGTAATCTTTTTCTCATGCTATTCAACATAGTTCTCGAAACACTGGCCAGAGCAATTAGACAGATGAAAGAAATTAAAGGCATAAAGATAGAAAAAGAAGAACTTAAATTGGCACTATTTGAGCATGACATGATTCTATACCCAGCAGACCCAAAAGGTTCTACAAAGAAACTACTAGAGCTAGTAAATGAATTCAGCAAAGTGGCAGGGTATAAAATCAACACGCATAAATCAAAGGCATTCCTGTATATCAGTGACAAATCCTCTGAAATGGAAATGAGGACAACCATCCCATTCACAATATCCTCAAAAAAATAAAATACTTGGGAATCAACCTAACAAAAGAGGTGAAAGATTTATACAATGAAAACTACAGAATCCTAAAGAGAGAAATAGAAGAAGATCTTAGAAGACAGAAAAATATACCCTGTTCATGGATAGGAAGAACTAACATCATCAAAATGGCAATATTACCAAAAGTTCTCTATAGGTTTAATGCAATGCCAATCAAAATCCCAATGGCATTTCTTGTAGAAATAGATAAATCAATCATGAAATTCATATGGAAAAATAAAAGACCCAGAATAGCAAAAGCAATTCTAAGCAGGAAGAGTGAAACAGGTGATATAGTGATACCAGACTTCAAACTATACTACAGAGCAATAGTAACAAAAACAGCATGGTACTGGTACCAAAACAGGCGGGTGGACCAAAGGTACAGAATAGAGGACACAGAGACCAATCCACAAAATTACAACTACCTTATATTTGACAAAGGTGCTAAGAGCATGCAATGGAGAAAGGATAGCATCTTCAACAAATGGTGCTGGGAAAACTGGAAATCCATATGCAACAAAATGAAACTGAATCCCTTTCTCTTGCCATGCACAAAAGTTAACTCAAAATGGATCAAGGAGCTTGATATCAAACCAGAGACTCTGCGTCTGATAGAAGAAAAAGTTGGCTCTAATCTACATCTCGTGGGGTCAGGCCAAATTCCTTAATAGGACACCTATAGCACAAGAGTTAAAAACAAAAAAGAACAAATGGGACTTACTCAAACTAAAAAGTTTTTTCTCAGGAAGAGAAACAATAAGAGAGGTATATAGGGAGCCTACATCCTGGGAACAAATTTTTACTCCTCACACTTCAGATAGAGCCCTAATATCCAGAGTATACAAAGGACTCAAAAAATTAAACAATAAGAAAACAAACAACCAATCAACAAACGGGCCAAGGTCCTGAACAGACACTTCTCAGAGGAGGATATACAATAAATCAACAAATACATGAAAAAATGCTCACCATCTCTAGCAGTCAGAGAAATGAAAATTAAAACCACCCTAAGATATCATCTCACTCCCATAAGAATGGCAGCCATTATGAAGTCAAACAACAACAAGTGCTGGCGAGGATGTGGGGAAAAGTGTACACTTGTACATTGCTGGTGGGACTGCAAATTGGTGTGGCCAATTTGGAAAGCAGTATGGAGATTCCTGGGAAAGCTGGGAATGGAACCACCATTTGACCCAGCTATTCCCCTTCTCAGACTATTCCCCAAAGACCTTAAAAGAGCATAATATAGGGATACAGCTACATCGATGTTCATAGCAGCACAATTCATAATAGCTAAACTGTGGAACCAACCTAGATGCCATTCAATAGATGAATGGATAAAAAAAATGTGGCATTTATACACAATGGAGTATTACTCAGCACTAAAAAATAACAAAATCATGGCATTTGCAGGGAAATGGATGGCATTAGAGAAGATTATGCTAAGTGAAGCTAGCCAATCCCTAAAAAACAAATGCCAAATGTCTTCTTTGATATAAGGAGGGAAACTCAAAACAGAGCATGGAGGAAGAGCATGAGAAGAAGATTACCATTAAACAGGGACAAGAGGTGTGAGGAAAAGGGAGAGAGAAGGGAAATTCCATGGAAATGGAAGGAGACCCTCATTGTTATACAAAATTACATATAAGAGGAGGTGAGGGGAAGGGGAAAAAAACAAGAGAAATGAATTACAGTAGATGGGGTAGAGAGAGAAGATGGGAGGGGGGGAGGGGAGGGGGAATAGTAGGGGATAGGAAAGGCAGCAAAATACAACAGACACTAGTATGGCAGTATGTATAAACGTGGATGTGTAACCGATGTGATTCTGCAATCTGTATACGGGGTAAAAATGGGAGTTCATAACCCACTTGAATCAAATGTATGAAATATGATATGTCAAGAGCATTGTAATGTTTTGAACAACTAAAAAACAAACAAACAAAAAAGAAATTCTAGCCCATCAAATACAAAATATGTCAAAAATATAGTGCACCATTATCAAGTGAGGTTCATCCCAGGGATGCAAGCTTGGTTCAAAATACAGAAATCAATAAATGTAATTCATCACATGAATAGAATTAAAAATAAGAATCATATGATCATCTCAGTAGACGCAGAAAAAAACATTTGACAAAATACAGCATCCCTTCATATTAAAAACACTAGAAAAACTAGGGATAACAGGAATATATCTCAACATCATAAAAGCTATCTATTCTAAGCCCCAGGCCAACATTCTAAATAAAAAAAAATTGAAAGCATCCCCTCTAAAAACTGGAAGAAGATAGGGATGCCTACTTTCACCACTTCTATGTAATGTAGTTCTTGAAACACTGGTTAGAGAAATTAGAAAGGTGAAAGAAATTAAGTAGATATGGCTAGAAAAAGAAGAACTCAAATTAACTCTATTAGCAAATGATATGATTCTAAACCTAGAAGAACCAAAAATTCTACCAGAAAACTTCTAGAACTAGTAGATGAATTCCACAAAATACCAGGATACAAAATCAACTCCCATAAATAAAGGGGATTTCTGTACATCAGTGATGAATCCTCTGAAAGAGAAATGAGAAAACTACCCCATTTACAATAGCCTCAATAAAATAAAATACTTGGGAATCAACAAAAGAGGTAAAAGACCTCTACAATGAAAACTACAGAATCCTAAAGAAAGAAATTAAAGAAGTCCTTAGAAGATGGAAAGTTCTACCTTGTTCTTAAATACGCAGAATTAATATTGTAAAAATGACCATACTACCAAAACACTATGCAGATTTGATGGAATTTCAATCAAATTTCCAATGATAATCCTCATAAAAATAGAAAAATTAATCATTAAATTCATCTGAAAAAATAAGAGACCCAGAAAAGCTAAAGCAATCCTTAGCAAAAAGAGTAAAGAAGGTGGCATCATTATACCAGACCTTAAACTATACTACAGAGCAATAGTAACAAAAATAGCATAGTATTGGAACCAAAATAGACTTGTAGACCAATTCTACAGAATAGAGGACACAGAGACAAACCCACATAACTACAGTTATCTTATATTAGACAAAGGCTCCAAAAGCATGCACTGGAGAAAAGATAGCCTCTTCAAGAAATGATGCTGGGAAAACTGGAAATCCTTATGCAACAAAATAAAATTGAACCCCTATCACTCACCATGCATAAAACTCACCTCAAAGTGTATCAGTGACCTAAGAATTAATCCAGAGAAAAATTAGGCCTAAATCTACATCATGTTGGCTTAGGCATGGACTTCCTTAATAAGACTCCTTTAGTGAAAGAATTAAAATGAAGAATCAATAAATGGGAAGAATTCAAACTAACAAGCTTTTCTCAGCAATAGAAACAATCAGTGAGGTGAATAGAGAGCCTAGAGAATGGGAGGAAATTTTTACCACAAGCACATCAGAGAGAGCACTAATCTCTAGGATATATAAAGAACTCAAAAAACTTAACACCAAAAAAACAAATAACCCAATCAACAAATGGGCCAAGATACCTTAAGACACTTCTCAGAAGATGATATACAATTAATCAACAAATACCTAAAAAAAAAAAGTTCAACATCTGTAGCAATTAGAGAAATGCAAATCAAAACTAAGATTTCATCTTGCTCCAATTGGATGGCAGCTATTAAGAATACAAACAACAATAAGTGCTGGCAAGGATATGAGGGGAAAGGCACACTCATACATTGCTGATGGGACTGAAAATTGGTGCAGCCAATATGTAAAGCAGTATGGAGATTCCTTGGAAAACCGGGAATGGAACCACCATTTGACCCAGCTATCCCACTCCTCAGTCTATACTCAAAGGACTTACAAACAGCATACTGCAGGGACACAGCCACATCAATGTTTATAGTAGCACAATTCACAATAGCTAAACTGTGGAACCAACCTAGATGCCCTTCAGTAGATGAATGGATAAAGAAAATGTGGTATGTATGCACAATGGAATATTATTCAGCATTAAAAGAGACTAAAATTGTGGCAATTTTCAGGTAAATGGATAGAGTTGAGAATATAATGCTAAGTGAAGTTAGCCAATCCCCCCCAAAACAAATGCAGAGTGCTTTCTCAAATTTAAGAATGCTTATTTATAATGGGGTTGGGTGGATCATGGGAGAATTAGATGAACTCTAGATAGGGCAAAGAGGAGGGAAGAAAGTGAGGAGTCATAGGAGTAGAAAGATGGTGGAATGAGATGGAAATCATTACCCTAAGTACATGTATGAAGACATGGATGGTGTGACTCTACATTGTATACCATCAAAAATATGAAAATTTCTGCTATATATCTGTAATAGGAATTCAAATGCATTCTGCTGTTATATGTTGCATCTCATGACTAAACACTCAAGGTCACTGCAGATGAACTGGGCTGGCACAAAATAATCAGAGACAGAGAAATATCTTTTTCTTTGGGTCCTATGATGGCTCCTCTGACTTTATGGGTTTGTGAAAAAAGAGAGAAAGAGGAGCATGTGCTAACCATTTTATTGGGGAGAAGCCACTCAAATGAGGCAAGGGGTCATGTTTCAGGGGGTTGAGTCTAGCTTCATGATGTCTGCTGTCAGGAGGTTGACTGACATCTAGGAAACCCATGCCCAAAGGCAGAGCAAGAGAAGTGGAAACACAAAGGGAGTTTCCATGGAACATTCTCTTCCAAACAGGGCAAAGGGAGTAGGATTACAAAGGAATAGATGAGTATAGCTCAACCCCCGCAAGCGATCCCTACACCTGGAGCCATGTCTTGCTATCTGAGCTGGGGTAACGCCCAAGTTACTGGGAGACCTGGCACTACAGTGCCAGACAGAAGGCTATAATTGATCAGTGCCCAAGGGCATCAGGAATTGAAGGTCTGCCAGCTCCTGACAGTCATATATAACAAATTTAACTTTTAAAAAAACCAACCAAAGTAATCTTTTGGTATTTTGAATATTGGGGAACAATTTCACTGTAGTTTTAGGAGGTATCAGTGTTGTATTAGAAAATTTTTTTTTCAATATTTATTTTTTTAGTTTTTTGGCAGACACATCTTTGTTTGTATGTGGTGCTGAGGATCAAACCCTGGCCGCACGCATGCCAGGCGAGCGCGCTACCGCTTGAGCCACATCCCCAGCCTGAAAATTTTTTTTTAATTTATTTATTTTTCTCCATTTTGGTACTAGGAATTGAATTCAGGGGCATTAACCACTGAGTAACATCCCCAACCATTATTCGTATTTTATCTAGAGACAGAGTCTTACTGAGTTGCTTAGTGCCTCACTTTTGTTGAGACTGGCTTTGAACTTGAGATCCTCCTGCCTCAGCCTCCCAGGATGCTGGGATTACAGGCATTCACCAACACACCCCACCTTTTATTGTTTTTTTTAAAATTAAATATAAATTTAGGATTCATTTTGACATAATTTTAACAGTATGCAGTTTAATTTGTTCTAATTCAGTCCCCACTACTTCCCTTTTCCCTCCCCTCCTCCCTCTGCCTGTTCCCTTCCCTCTATTCTACTCATCTTTCTGCTATTTACTTAAAGTTTTGTTTGTTTGTTTGTTTGTTTGTTTGTTGTAAGATTAGTGTCTTGTGGATACACATGATGGTGAAATTCACTTTAAGTGGATTTGGATTGGACAATGGGATGATACAACTTTGTGGATGGGTCCTTTTGGAATAATAAACATAAAAATGGTGATGATTGATACAGCTGAATGAATTATAAAAATAATTGTTTCTGCATGTGGATTTACTTCTAGTGATTGTGAGGGATGTTCCCAATGCGAAAATATCACAATTAAAAGAGTGTTAGTAAGATGAATGGACAACCAGATACCATGTGTTAACCAACATTGTCATGTAGTTTTTATAAAATGGTTGAGGATGCCACAATGGGGGAATGAGGCACTATAGTGTCATGAAAGTAATGGCAGCAGAGGAGCCTAATGATAAGGGGCACCAATGGCATCCTTTGTTCACTAGAAAACTGGGGGCTTCTAAGAATAGAGTTAGGTGTTGCCATATAAAAAACCCAATGTAAGAGGGCTTTGTTAACAGGTAGTATCTTTGAAGAAGGTGTTAACTAAAAACTTAAAATTGTTTACCTGCTGTTCACAGAATTATTTATAATCTGGGTATAAGGCAAATCTGTGTGACTGATGAAATAATCGAATGATGTCTGCCACCCCACTCTGAAATACTGAAATACAAGTTAAGCACTATCTCACTAACAACCACAGTTATGAATATCATAAAATTATAGGGTCCATTGTGCATAATGAATGCACTTGTTAAGCAGTGTCACACTGTTAAAGCCTGTTCAGAGACCTTTTGTCTTTGCTTCTAGAGTTCTAGTGAAGTATGAATCTTCGTGCCCTGATTTCCTCAGAATAGAACTTTATGATATAAAATCATTTAGTTACAGACTAAAATTTTATGCTCACCTTTGGGGTATCTCATTTTATATTTACTTTGTCCCTTTGATAGTATTCTTTGTGGTTTGTTGGAGGACAACAAAAAACTGGCAACTGGATACTGCCACAGTCTGGCTGGGCACAATTCAGGAGCCACTTGTCAAAAGAAACTAACTTTATTTTTAGAACCACACACGCCAAACAAAACAGCTCCTCAGGAAAAACCCTCAGAGCCCAACTGCCACCACCGGCTTCCCACAAGCCACACTCCCTACCACCAGCCTCTCCACCTCCCACAATCCTCCTGCTCTTGAGGCTGATTGGCTGGGTCGTGTGAGCGGAGCCAAAAAAGTCCCCCAATGAGCAGCTCCGTGGCCTGAAAGGGCAGGGAAACAGCCCAATGAGCATCACCGCAGAGGAGCCAATCACCTAGATGTTGCTGGGGCCGCTGTGAGCCAATCATCAGCTGGTAGTCTGAAAGGGCGGGGAAACAGCTCAATGAGCATCTCCAATGAGCATCACCGCAGAGGAGCCAATCAGCTAGATGTTGCTGGGGCCGCTGTGAGTCAATCATCAGCTGGCAGTCTGAAAGTTTGCTGGGGCCCCTTCGACTGTGGCTCTCAACATCTCCCCCTCTCTGTTTAAACAACAAGCATGTGGCTTAGGGACCATGCCTGCCTTAGGTTGTCCAATAGAACATATGGTGCTTACCCGTTATTTTAGGTTGGTACCATTGTAATTGGATCTTACCCGTCACTGACTACCGGTCCAGTATACAGCCACACCTGTGTAGAGGTCTGCAAGCAGTTCAGTGATGATTGACGGCTCCTTTTGGAAAAATTGTACCACCAATGACACCATCAGCATAAATACCCCAACACTAACACAAGTCGATACACCAACAGATAGTTCACAATGCATACAAGTGAGTTCACAATGCATACAACTGATACATAATCCAGGCAAGTTCTGCAAGCAGTTCAGTGATGGCTATTGCAGAAGCTGTAGATTGGTTTTATCTTTGTCTTCACCAGCACTGGGATGAAGATAGAAATTCTGGCAATAATGGCTAAAGAAAAAATTTTGTAACATTCCAGAAGGCACTAAAAGAAAACAATTTTCTTAACAACTTACATTATCTTGAAGAGAATTATTAAATATAATGAAAAGGAAAAGTGAAAGTAAACAAACAGATCTGTTAACCTCCTTTTTTGTTCACATTTTAAAACAATCCTCAACAGCTGTTTACCCAATTTAAATTAAACCATTTAAATCACGTGAAA
Source organism: Callospermophilus lateralis (assembly GCF_048772815.1). NCBI lineage: Eukaryota > Metazoa > Chordata > Mammalia > Rodentia > Sciuridae > Callospermophilus > Callospermophilus lateralis. Next base: position 202,475,010 of record NC_135306.1, on the reverse strand, counting down.
TAAAAAAAAATTTGGATCCATTTTTTCATGAGCACTCATCATATATGATATATGGATATACGTGCATTCAAACATATAACACAAAACACATGTGTCCACACATAATATAATACATACAACACATAACATAATAGTAAAGGCCTTATAACTTTTTACAGGTGAAATCTCCATTGCAATGTTTAAAAACTCTATAGTCAAAAAATAGAACTGATCAGCAAAACATTAACCTAGGTCTGTATGAGCTCAAAAAACAAAATAGAACTTCATGATATGGGAAAGGGCAATAATGAAATAGATATTGAAAAAAGCATTCTGGTTCTGTCGCAGATGTAAGAATAACCAAACTGGAGTTCTGGATATCAGCTGTTATGGATTTGAGCCAAATCATCTTCTTTTTGGTCTGTAGAAATCGCTTTAGTTAATCTCTCTGGAATCCAAATCGGCTGCTGTTCTCCCTGTGGAAACACATAAACAGACCCCCAACTCCAGGCAATCACTGGGTCAGGACCTTAGTTAATCTCTCTGGAATCCAAATCAGCTGCTGTTCTCCCTGTGGAAACACACAAACAGACCCCCGACTCCAGACAATTACTGGGTCAGGACCTTTCCATTGTCCTGTTAGAATATCCTTCCAAAGGACCTTGGGCTTATGTACATTTTTTGGACACATATGCCTTTCTGCAGCACTAAGCCCTGATGAATCCTAATTTAAAAAGTTTAGAGTAAAAAGGGTTATTTTAAGTTTATCTTTGGGGAATATATACCCCTTCCCAATTCCTTCTTTTTGCTTTAATAAGTACATTTTAATAGTTTGATGAGCTCTTTCAACTATGCCTTGTCCCTGGGGATTGTATGGGGTTCCTGTTATATGAGTAATACCAAATGATGAGCAAAACTGTTTAAAAGAGGTAGAAGTATAACCAGGGGCATTATCTGTTTTTAACTGTTTTGGAACACCCACAGTGGCAAAATTTTGTAAGCAATGAGCTATAACATCTTTAATTTTTTCTCCGGCATGAAGGGAGCCCATCAAAAATCCAGAAGAAGTATCAACTGTAACATGCAAATATTTCAATTTTCCAAATTCTGGCAAGTGTGTGACGTCCATCTGCCAAATATGGTTAGGTATCAATCCTTTAGGATTGACTCCAAGATTAACTTGTGGTAAAAATGTCACACAATTTTGACATTGTTTTATTATTTGTCTAGCTTGTTCCGAGTTATTTTAAAACGCTTTTGTAAAGTATTAGCATTGACATGGAACTTTTTATGAAAATTTATAGCTTCTTCTAGTGTAGAGAAAATATGTATGTCATGTATAGTTTTATCTGCTAAATCATTGCCTAAACTAAGGGCTCCAGGCAATCCTGTATGTGCCCTGATATGTCCTATAAAGAATGGATCTTTTCTGTCCCAGATTAGACTTTGTATAGTGGAAAGCAAAAAGAAAACAGTAGAGGAAGGGGAAATCCTACCAGCATCTTCAAGGGATACTATAGCATTAACTATATACTGACTATCGGAAAATAAATTAAATACAGAATTTTTAAACATCACAAAAGCCTATAACACTGTCTTAAGCTCTACCTTTTGAGCTGATTGTTTGGGTACTAAAAATGTAAAAGTTTGATCAGGTGTAACTATTGCTGCTGTACCATTATTTGATCCATCAGTGAATATATTTGGAGCATTCAAGATAGGTGTTTTTCTTGTCATTTTTGGAAAAATTACAGGATGCGATGACCAAAAAGACAATAAAGGATTAGATGGTAAGTGGTTATCAAATGAAACATTAGATTTGCACATGGTTATTGCCCAAGTATTTAACTCATTAGCTAACTCATCAATTTGATCCATAGTATATGGAGTAATAATTTTATTGGGAGAAATTCCAAACACTCCCTTTGCTGCTTTTATTCCTTTGAGTATTAATTGTCCTACAGCCTCAGGATGCCTAGTAAGAATAGTGTTAGGAGAATAAGATAAATGTATCCATAATAATGGACCTTCTTGCCAAAATACTCCTGTAGGAATATTTTTTGTTGGTAGTACAATAAGTAATAAAGGCAAACTTATATCAATTCTATCCAAATGCATATTTTCCATATATGTTTCAATGATTTTTAATGCCTTTCATGCTTCAGGTGTTAATATTCGGGGTGAATTTGGATCTGATGGACCTTTTAGGATATCAAATAAAGGTTCCAACTCTCCTGTTGGTATACCTAGATAAGGCCTTATCCAATTTATGTCTCCTAATAACTTTTGAAAGTCATTAAGTGATTTGAGTTGATCTACTCGTATTTGAATTTTTGGTGGACGGACCATGGTTGAGGATAATAGAACTCCTAAATAATTAATTGGAAAATTTAATAGTACTTTATCTATTGCTATCTCTAGATTATAATTTTTTAATAAGTTTATAAGTGTGGCATAACATTCTAGCAATGTGTTTTTATCTTTGTGTGCTAATAGTACATCATCCATATAGTGAAATATTTGTAGTTCAGGATTTTGATTTCTAAGTGGCTGGATTGCTTTGTTAACATAAATTTGACACATAGTTGGGCTGTTAGCCATCCCTTGAGGAAGTAGTTTCCATTCATATCTCTGATCAAGACCTTCATGATTCAGTGCAGGGATAGTAAATGCAAAACGTGGACTATCCTTAGGATGAATTGGAATTGAAAAAAAAAACAATCTTTAATATCTATAACTAAAACATACCAAGTTTTTTGCAAAGAAGACAATTGAGGAATCCCCGATTGAGCAGGTCCCATAATAACCATCTCATTATTAATGGCTCTTAAATCTTGCAATAATCTCCATTTACCAGATTTCTTTTTGATGACAAAAATGGGAGTATTATGGGGAGATACGGAAGGTTGTATATGTCCTTCTGCTAATTGTTGTTTGACCAGATCATGGGCTGCTTGTATCTTTTCTTTAGTCAGGGGCCACTGAGGAACCCATACTGGTCTTTCTGATTTCCAAGTAATTTTTATTGTCTCAGTGGCCCTTTCTGAAAATCCAACCCATGTCTGTCTGTTCCTTGATCTATTTGTATTGGTGCTGCTATACCTTGTTCTTGTTTTTCTAATCTTTTTCCTTTCCTAAAACCTTGTCTAGTCATAATAGTGGGTGCATTTTGGTTGATGTTATTTGTTAATGTCAAACCTAATTGATCTAGGACATCTCGTCCCCATAAATTTATAGGAAGATGATCCAATACATATGGCTGTAGAGTTCCTTCACATCCTTCAGGATCCTTCCAATCTAATACCATTGCACTTCTATGGGGATTAGTCGCCACTCCTAGGCCTCGAAGCGTTTGAGTGGCTTGTTGTAACGGCCAATGTTTTGGCCATTCTTGACGAGAGATTATGCTAAGGTCTGCACCTGTATCCAGTAGCTCATTAAATTCATGTCCTTGAATATTTAGTTTTAGCATGGGGCAAAAATCTAAATTTAAAGACAGCATAGCCCAATGTACACCTGTGGAGCCTAATCTCTTAGAACCTCTTTCTACAGCACGACTGGAAAATTTATCATGTAGGCTTGGTATTATTAGTAACTGTGCTATTCTATCTCCTGGTGAAATTATTATATACCCTTTGGAGAACTGGCTATAATTTTTATTTCACCTTCATAATCAGGATCAATTACCCCAGGACTTATCATAAGTCCTTTTAGAGTAGAAGAGCTGCATCCCAATAATAAGCCTACTGTTCCTTTGGGAAGAGGTCCTTTCACCCCTGTGGGTATGATTTGAACTCCCATCTCTGGAGTTAGTACTGATCTGGCAGAGGCACAGATGTCCAACCCTGCGCTCCCTCTGGTTTGTCTGATGAGGGATCTGATGGACAATGTCTCCTGGGCACTACCCTGATGGGGTTGCTGGTTTCCTCCAGTGCTCCGTATATTTGTGGTATTGGGCCCCGGAGCATTGGGCCCCCTGTTCACTTTTTGGCAATGAAGCCCAATGCCTTTCTCCATGATATCATGGATAAACACTTGGTCCTTGTTCGTTTTTTGATAATGGAGTACCCTCTATGGTGGTTTGAGAACGGCATTCATTAGCCCAATGTCTCCCTCTACGGCATCATGGGCAAATACCCGGTATTCTACTCCTTTGATACCCAGTTTTGTTAAACCCTCCTCCTATGGGGCAATTCCTTTTAAAATGTCCTTTTTGTTCACAATTGTAGCATGTTCTTGGCCTGGCATCTAAAGCCTGTTTTACTGCAGCTGCCACAATTTGCCCTTGTTCATTAATGTCTCTGGCATCTAAAGCCTGTTTTACTGCAGCTGCCACGAGTTGCTCTTGTTCATTAATGTCTCTACATAATTTAATATATGTGTTTAAATCTTCATGTTTCCATGGTCTAATGATATCTCTGCACCAACAATTCGCTTGGTCATAAGCCAGTTGTTTTATTAATGGCATTTCTTGTTCTGTATTCCCAAAAACTCTGGTAGCTGTTTGAATAAGCCTATCTACAAATTCAGCGTAAGATTCATTAGTTCCTTGTATTATCTTAGATAATTAACCTTGTAAACCTCCATGTCCTTGTAAAGTCTTCCATGCCTTAACTGCATCTACAGCAATTTGTAAATATACACCAGGATCATATGCAATTTGTTGCTGCTGATCCACATAAGGTCCCTTTCCTAACAACATATCTAGATTTCTCTGAGGATAACCAGCTGCTGCATTTCGCCTAGCCGTCTCCTTGCAAAATTCCTCATTGGCAACCTTCCATAACAGGTATTGTCCTCCATTTAGCACAGCTTTACACATATTAGCCCAATCTGCTGGCGTCATGTTCAAGTTGGTAATGGATTCGACCAAGCTTACCGTGAAGGGTGCTTGAAGACCATAGGTTGTTACAGCCTCTTTTAGCTGCTTCACTGTTTTGAAATTTAAAGCATGGTAAATTCACTGCCCTCCTACCTCAAATACAGGGCATGTTAATACTTGAGATCCTGTCTCAGGATCCCAACTATCAACTGCGGGGGTTGGGAGCCTCCCAGCATATGGAGGTGCTGCTGTTGATTGGACACTTATGCCCTCTGGTGATAGAAAGGTGTTAGTAGAAGTCTCCTGTTGTAACTTTTCCCCTGATGGCTTTTTCTGCTCTAAACTTCCTTCCTCTGTCTGAATTGAAGGCTTTGGACTAAGCAAACAAGATACCAACGTACACAATGGCAATGTGCCAACTGGCAGAGTTCCTGGGCTGTTCTTTTCTATTCCTTTTAAATCTTCCCCATGATGGTTCCATTGTGATATACTTAACAACTCCTCCTTAAAAAGCCATGGGCTACATTTTTGTATTGTATTAACGTATGCCCTGACTGCTCTTGATTTTACTGGGATGCCTCCTTCCTCTAACAACTTACTTAACAATCTTTCAGTTTGTTTTTTACTAATTTCTGATCCCATATTTCTACTATAATACAACCCAACAAGATGACGCCAAACAAAACCGAGACAGAATGAAATAAAAATGGAATCACACAAAATCATTATAACCTTTCTATCCTCCTGACATGTGCATCCGTCCTTTCTCCCTATCTGTTCCTCAGACGTAAATAGTTTTTCCTCAGATGTGAGCGGTTTTTCTTCCGTCTCACTCATCTCCAGGGACAGGCAACTTAAAACAAAAATGAAGCAAAACAAAAGAGGAATCTTAAAATGGCTACCCATCCTCTCGCCCTGCCCTCAGGGGCGAGCAGTTTACTTACCCTCAGTCGCTCCCTGTGCGAGCCACCAAATGCCAGTCTGGCTGGGCACCATTCAGGAGCCACTTGTCAAAAGAAACTAACTTTATTTTTAGAACCACACACGCCAAACAAAACAGCTCCTCAGGAAAAACCCTCAGAGCCCAACTGCCACCACCGGCTTCCTACAAGCCACACTCCCTACCATCAGCCTCTCCACCTCCCACAATCCTCCTGCTCTTGAGGCCGATTGGCTGGGTCACGTGGGCGGAGCCAAAAAAGTCCCCCAATGAGCAGCTCCATGGCCTGAAAGGGCAGGGAAACAGCCCAATGAGCATCACCGCAGAGGAGCCAATCAGCTAGATGTTGCTGGGACCGCTGTGAGCCAATCATCAGCTTGCAGTCTGAAAGTTTGCTGGGTCCCCTTCGGCTGTGGCTCTCAACAGGATACTATTCATTTCACCACATAAATAAGCTAACCTAGCTCATTACCTATACTGTCTATACCTGTCATACTGGGATCTTCTGCTATAAGCTTAGTAAAGAGACCATGATTGGCCTCTTGAAATCGTGACTTTACCAAAAAGTATGGAGGAAAGGGAGCACAAAAATAGATGTTAATAGTATCTAGAACACTTTCAGGGAATCAATAATTTCATCTTCTTTTGATACACTTTCCCTTACTTGAGGAATTTGATATACCTTCCCTTACTTGGAGATTTTCTTGATATCTTTGTTAATTAAACTCCAATCTTTGTAGTCACCCTAATAAAATACTTTGAGTTGAGCCCTTAATTCTTTCTTTTATTCACTGAAAAATTAAACAATCCCTATTCAGACCAAATCAGTTAATTCTGTCTACCAAATGAATCTTTATCACCATGATAAAATCAGAGTGAAACTTATAGCATTTTCTGACCTTATGTAGTTTCAGCCCAAAATAGAAAAACAATATTCAGGATCTAGTTTTGTATAGTAAAGTGTTAACTCAGTGGTTTGGGATTTTCAAACACTTCCCAGTCCAAGTAAAAGAAAGCCTTGTTACTGCTTTGTGGAAGATGAAACCCTTTGGAATGTATTACCTGTTAAGGGTGATGGTATATAATTTGGGCCTTGGGACATGAAAATGTATTGGTTCTTTCCCATTGATGTCACAAACACCTGAGGCAGCATGACTTATAAGAAAAAGTTTTATTTATCTCATGGATTTGGAGAATGAGAACTCCAACTGAATGATTTCAATTCTGGTGAGTGTCCCTCAGTTTGTGTCCCTTCATGCATATGGCTTCAGAGTGAAACCACATGCCAGAAGAAGAGTTCATATGGCAGAACAAGAAGGCAGAAAGCAGGGAGGGGCAGGTCCTTCCCTAGCAATTGGGAGCAGGAAGGTGGTGCTCAATTGCTCTCCATCTGGTTTCTATTCAGTAGGAAAAGCTCCTTCAGGGAAAATTTTCAAGAGGAATTTGTGTTAGGAACTACTGATCTCACTATTGAAGATGACAATCACAGGAATTTGATACTAATAAGAGTACATGTTTTTGTATCTATACCAGGTGACACAGTTCAGAAACCTTTATAATAAGTTTGTGGAAAGAGTTTGAAAACCTTTGGGGAAATGGGTTACAGAATCCCTAGACTTTCAAAAACAATCTTAACAGATGACTCCAATGGAGATTAGAAGATCGGAATACAGATAGAACTGTGGACAGCAATGGCTATGCTGATGAGTTTTTGGATAGAAATGAGAACCGTCTTGGAAATTGGTCAAGGGGTATACGTCTTATGTTCTAAAAAAAGAAAAATTATTTACATTTTGTCCATGCCCTGAAAGTTTGAGAGGCTCTATAAAGATCATGGACTAATTGCTATGATGGAGGAAACTTCAAGGCAGCACAAATTTCAAACATTTTCATGGGTATTGCTGGCTGCTTCAGTCATGTTTACAGTGAGAAGAAGTAAGTTTAAATCAGCAGAGAAATGAAAACATGCAGTTTGGCAAGCAAAGGAGTATATTAATAGTGACCAAGGAGACAGCAGTTGATCAAGAGATTAGAGACATTCCAAAGAAACCAAGTACAGTAGGAAAGGTGCCTTTGGACTTCTCAGGAATTGACAAGGCCCCATCAATTCCAGGCTCAAATATATAAAAAATATAAACTCATTTCAAAGTCTGCTTTGAGAAGGAAGCCCCAAAGTGCCCCCATCCACCAAGACAATTGCTGTCCTGAGGTTTATTTCCTGGTATCAGCTGGGAAGGCACTCAGAAGCATATGCAGGCTTGGTTGAAGTCCATTCAGGTGTAACTCCCATTAGCAGCAAAACTTGGCATCAACTAGGTGATGCTGGTTTCACAGGCTTGCAGAAGGGAAGAGTTGTGGGTCACAGAGGCTTCCACTGAGATTTCAAAGGAAGGTCTGGGAGGCCAGGTGATGTGTGGTGGGGTTGGAAGCCCTGCAAAAATCCCCTGATATAATGATGTGTTAAACTGTTGAGAGTGAAGGTGAAGCTGCTGTGAAGAAGTTAGAGGGTCCAGAAGTACAGAACACTTGCCATGGGAGGTGCCATCAGTGCCCTGATCCAGTCCACAAGGGTGGGTCTGCTCCAGTCCTTTTGATCTCACATCACACCCTGTGTCTGAAATACTATACATGGAATTACAGGATTTAATCTATACTCTGATGAATTTTGGTCCCTTCTATGTACCTATTTACCCCCTTTGGAATGGGAATGTGTCTCCTGCCTCTGTCTCACATTATTTGTTGGAAAATAGCTTTTTAAACAGGGAGTCACAGCTAAGAGTATGCCCTGATTTTAGGGGAGACTTTGGTCTTGGAGATGCTAGAACTGTTAAGACAAAGGGAGTCTTTGGAAATTAACTCAGTGCATTTTGTATTATGGGATGCACATGAAATTTTGGGCATGGGGGCAGAATGTTAAAGTTTAGATCTGAAGTGTGCCCCAATAAGTTATCCGTTAAATGCTTTATCACCAGCTGGTGGTATGATTGGAAGGTGGTAAATATTTCAGAAATTTGTACCTGGTTGAAGGGATTTAAATCAGTGGGAGCATGACCTTGAAGGAAGTATTGGGATCCTCATAACTTCGTCTCTCTTCTTCTTGTCTTCAATGAGGTGAGCAGGTTGTTCCACCATGGACTGCCCAATATAATACTTTCCATTTCCATAGACCCAAGGCAACAGGGCAAAGCAAACATGGAAAGAAACTTCGGAAACCATTTGCCAGTATAAATTTTCCCTTGATTTAAGTCATTCCCTTGATTTAACTCAAGTATTTTGTTACTGAGACAGAAAGCTGACTCACATACCGGTATTAATTTTTATATGTATTTGGAATTACTAAGTTTCAAGTTTTTTCAAGGGTGTCAGGTTCTTCATTGTAATTATTCCATAGAATACTCTTTCTATAAATTCAGAAAGAAAAATGTTTTAAAGCTAATTCCATCTCCCTATTCAGAAACATTTTAGGTGTCTACACTATACAAATATTCCCTCATATGTTTCAAAGAATTACAGTTTCTTTCAACTTCTTATGGTTCATAAAGTATCTTATATACAATAATTTAGATTTACCATTATAAATGGGAATTGTTATTTCCTTTGCTTCTATTTATTTTAATTTTTGCTGGTATCTTGGAGTAATCTTTACATTTCTTCCTTTTTCTTGCTTTTTGATTAGTATCCAATTTGTGAAATTCCTTAGAAGTGTGTCACTTTGATGGAGGTATCTTCCTGCTCTGTTTTTCTTGAGCCTTTCCCACTAGAACATATATGAAAAAAAATACATGATGAAAGAAATACAAACAAGAAAGGACATGGAGGAAGCAGTATCTCCTGCATTCTTTACAGCAAGCTGATCCTTTCCCCACCAACCTTGGTTAAAAAAAAAGACACCTGCCCATGTATTTCAGTAAAACTTGTGAACTAAAAGTCAAATATTCCTGTAGTATTTGGAAGGCAGCTTTTATGGTTTCTACTGTCATCCTTGGGTACCATGTAATTCTCCAAAGGAGTCTTTGGGAAAATCAGGGAAGCACACAAAATTTTAAAAAATCTTTCCCAATCATTTATCATTTTAAAATTCCTTTATTTACCATTGCATTCTTTTATTTTGTGAATACTTTCATTCCTAGTGAAAACAAGATAGTCTGAATCTCACAGGCAACACAACAAGACTCCTCCCCTAAAATGTATTTTCAGCTATGGAAGGGGCCCTAGTCTTATAATGATCACCCCTGGGTTCTTCAGTGACCAGGGAAGAGCTCAAGCCTATAAGAAATGACAGTGCCAGACAGCTACCAGCAGTCATTGGGCTACAGGATAGTAGGACATAGAGAGTGAGATTTGTCATTTGTATATATGCATGTTTGTGAAATACCTTCAGTTACACTGTAGCAGCAAGGACTGAGTAGATCTAATTGTGTTGCATTTACTACTAAACCTACTGGGGAAGTTTGGGAAGAAATCGATGGCATGATCTAGAAATCTTCAGGGGAATATCTGAGATCACTGGTTAAAGGATATTCCTTTTACTAAACCAATGGTACTGACCACATGAAAAGAGAGTAAGTCTACAATTTCCAGAGACATAGGGCCCCAGTGGAATCTGTCTTCTCATCTCAGATTTATGGTACATAACTCCTCTAAGGAACCATGAAAGGGTTCACTCACCCATTTTCTATATCTTGGAGGGAGTCAGGCAGTTGATGATTCCTGGTTTCTGGAAGGAGGAAGACAACAGGGCTAGTAAAGATGCAGGAGGCTCCATAGATGATCCAGGGCAAGGGTTCAGCATATGTCTCCAGGGTCATCAACAGGGGAGCCAGAGCTGCCCCCAAACTACCGCAAATTCCAACGATTCCAAAAGCTGTTGCCCTTGGAGCACAAACAAAAAGACATAATAAATCTGTTGAGAATGCACAAGGGTTTGTGTCACCTTCATGCATTAATTATGGGAGACCTAAAGGGGTATGCTTTGTCATGAGAAGTTTGATGATGTGCTCTTGCTTTTGAAATTTTTGTTGGTTTGCTAGCAAATTTTCTCAAGTTCACAGTCTATTAAGACATGTTTTATCATTTAGAAATCTATTATTCATTTGTTTAATTTTGCTTTATTGCTCATTTATTTTATTTTCTTATTCATTTACTTAATTTTATTGCTACTTTTCAATTATACAAATTATTGCATACATTTGTATATGAACATAATTTTGTCAAGTTCATTTTATAGTTCCTTCTGTATCCTGCCTCTCTCCAATCCCCTATTCTAGAAGTTTCCTTCAATTATATTGAAAATTCATGGTTCCCCACTTTTTTCTTTCTAGCTTTCATATATGAGAAAATATTCAACCCTTGAGTTCCTGAGTCTGGCTTATTTTACTCTGCATGGCCTTCTCAAATTCCATCCATTTACCTGCAAATTACATAATTTTCTTCTCTTTATGCCTGCATAAAACTCCATTGTGTATATTTACCATATTCTCCTTATGCACTCATCTGTTGATGGGACACCTGGGCTGGATCCATAACTTGGATATTGTCAGTTGCAAAATAGCATCTCAAATTTAGGTGAATCCAAAGAATACATGAGATGTACATTAGTGGTATATTATCACACCTAAAAGTACCTAGCAAAAAGCTAACTTTGAGCAAACTGTGGCTGTAATTGTTATCATCACCACTGATTATTTGTGTTTTCTTTGCTTGAAAAGTCAATGATTTGGAAACAGGCCCTTTTTACCTGATAGAGAACCTGTGAGATTTTGTACCTGATGACGGTGGGGAGCAGTTCATTTGCCTGGGTCAAAGAACAGGTAATACAGGCAAAACTAATTCCTCCTCCCAAAGTTGTCAGAATCATACGCACAGTCGGCATTTCTGGAAAGAAGATGATCCAGGGAGTCAGGATCTTAGATGAAGGTATGGGTATCCCCCAAATCCAAGTGGAAAACACCCTTATTGGAGATATTCACAGTGTAAAATATACTGTGGATAAATTGCACAGGAGTGAAATTTGTGACCAAAATAAGTTATTATCTGAATATTTTAAATTATGGTGAATAAAATGTTTTCAATAATTTTATTAATTCTCCTTGCCTCTCCAAGATTTGTCAAAGAAGGAGAGAGAATGCTGGATGCAGGAGGAACTCATTCTTTTTCTTTCCAGTGTCTCTTGTATCATTTATGTGGAAGATAGGACTTTGATGTGGGAATTACTGAGGAGTGTCAGACCCAGGCACTCAAGGAATTTAAAACCATGATCCATGCCCAGTAGTGACATGGAGTGAATATTATAAAAGACTGTTATAAAAGAACAAGAATACCATATTAATGGACAACCTGGAGAGTAGCCAGATCTAGTAAAATGCATCAAGAATCAAGAAAAAGGACTTCTCTTATGGAAACATGTCACACTTTGGAAACCACTGAAGGAAACTTTCATATAGTCAGTTACCTACTCTAAGAAGAAAATCTCATGAGACCTTGAAACCTTGGAGTAGGATTTCTTACAGAGAGCAGCAAACTGATATTATTGTTCACATTCAACAGAAATGGAGCCTATAGTTGGGCGTGATGGCACACAACTATGATCTCATCTTTTCTGTAGGCTAAGACAGGAGGATTGAGAGTTCAAAGCCAGCTTAACCAATGTAGCAAGACCCTAAGCAATTTAGCAAGACCCTGTCTAAAAATAATACAGGCGAGGGATGTGGCGCAGTTGTTAACTGCCACTGTGGTACATTCCTGGTACTAAAAAAAGAGAGTGAGAGAGACTGAGGAGTGGAACTCACCAATGTGGGATTTTGTAAAACACATTACAACAAAGGAGTTCAGCAAAGCATGGTGATGGATATGTTGTTGCTGCCATACACCTCTTCTCACTTGAACACAAGGGGTTTTATTTCCTTAAGTCAAAACAACTCTCCAATCCAGGGTTGAATTTCTGTGGTTACCTACCATGAGACTAATGTAAAGACACACAGAGTTCAGGAATAAATTATCACCGAAGGTGAAGTAATAAGACAGAGCCAGGCAGAGGAAGTGATAGTACAGTGTGGTCATAATAGCTCATGACGGTAAGTCCAGACCCTTTAGTGTTCCAATGGGTAAATGTTGTACTGCTGACCTAGAGAAACTCAGAACTCAGTGGCACCATGTTCCAGGTACTTATTGATCATAATGAAGAAAAGCAGGTATCTGAACAAACTTTACTGACCTTTGGCTTTTTTCCTAGCAATCTAATGGCAAAATCTGTCCTAAAAACCCAACTTGTGTCAGGAAGACCTTAGAACCCAATTTTTCTGATTCCTATAGGTGCAACCTGAAAAATCCTGAGGGAAGTGGGGAACATATTTCCTTTTTCACCCTGTGCTCTTTCCTCACCTGAAGGCACAAATATGACGGCCAGCAAAGTGATTCCCATCGTGGACATGAAAAAAAATATGCTTATACGACGGCCCCTGTGTTTCAGCGCCCAAAGTGAAAGATAATTGGCTGGGAGTTTGACTACACCAAGGAGAACCTGGACCAGGAAAACATTGATCCCCAGGTGCTGGAGGTTGAGATTCAAGCCAAAAGTAGGCAGCACTATTGCAAATCTGTAGCAAACACACAGGAAAGACACATGCCACAAGGGTTAGCACGTATATCCTTTAGATAATGGTAATACTGGCTCAGTCATTTGTTGGTGTTAAAACATACAGGCATATCTCTTTTTTGGAATATGTGCCTATGGGTGATTATTTTTTAATTATTAACTGTACTAAAACAATGTATGATGCTGGAGGCCATCAGTGATGTTTAGTTTGAGGGCATGTGAGTAATATTGTGGAAATATAATACAATCCTTAAAGGATCTTTAGGATTTTAGAGTTTTTTTCAGCTCTTGATCTGAGTGTTGGAAATATCTTTACATATGTAAATATGCAGTGAGTTACATATATTTATGCAATTCACTCTTTGAAATTTTACCTCCATTAAAGCAAGCAATGAAGAAAATCAGAGACAATGTCTGTTCATAGTTGGAGTTTGCAGCATCAGCCTCTGGTGTGAGCCTAGCTGTGTGATATGATAAACAGGACTCCTCACTGTGCAATGGTTCTGTGTCAGTCTCTACACGACCCTCTGACTGTCCACAGCCATCATGGTGCTCTTTATGTCTTCCTCATCTTTTATCTCCAAAGCTGAGCTCACAACATATTGTACACTTTGGAGGAAGGAATACATTCTTTATCCACTCTTTCTGTAAGCATGGTGTGAAGCCTACCTCACCAAGGACAGGAGACAGATCCGTTTACACAGGTTGGGTGTGTGGAACAAGTCGCACAGAGTAGGTTTTGTCTGTGTTGCCTTCAGCTCTTCCTTCATGGTGGATCTCACAGCCTTCAGTTAATAACAGAGACAACAAATTGTTCCGTTGTCAGAAAATGATGGGTATTGAGGAAGCACTAAGCAAACACAGAGAGCAAGTTCAATAATTATCTAGTGGAAAATATAGACATTGAAATAATAGAAGGTATAAAAGCAGTGTGCTAGGCAAACTCAGTAGTTCACAGAACCTCAGGGAACTTGTGCAATGAAGACACATTAGCAGGAAACTGGAGAGGATTATACAGCATTGAAAAGAGAGTGTATGTTAGAGATTTATATGAGGAAGGAAACCAAATGATGAGTTAGACTACAATCCTACAATCCAAAGCCCCATTCATAGTAGATGGCTATAGAAATGTAGGTAGTAGAGTTTTTTCTCCATTAGTTACTAATGATGAAAAAACAATTCTTCTGTCTCAGGAAGATGAATTTTTTCCTGGAAACTTATTTTTTATTTTTAGTTTTTAGTTTTTGAGTCACCCTTTTTTATAAAATAACTTGGATGATGTGTTCCCATGAAAGAGAAACCTAGAATTAAACTTTAGTCAGAATCAGGGATGATATTGGTTTAAATTGATTTAAACTCAGACTCAGTTTATACTGAAGTGCTACATTGGACTTGCCAATTGCTTGTTGTGTACCCTGGGCAAGGTGACTGATATCACTTTGCCTCAACTTCCTTGTCATTGAAAAGAAGAAGAAAAAAAAGAATCAGGATCAGGAGAAGTAGGAAAAAAAGCCCTTCTCACAAACATTTTCCAGGCTATTTAGTAGTAATAGTAATTTATAAATGTGCATAACAAACTACTTCTACCAGAACTCTTGTACTTATTAATTTATTAGTTATTTGGAGATATTAATTCCATTGCCATGTCTCCTCTACAAATGTGATAATACTATAAAAGTCTTCAGAAAACTTTTGTGAAGAAGAGAATTCAGAGATTTGGACCTACTCCCGTGACTGGGGAATTCTACACCATTGGGAATGGCCCTACAGCTTTCAGCCCTAGCTTCAGTAGTGAAAACAGGATTTATGCTTGTGTTAGAGAAGCTTCTGTGGTGATATCCTCTGCACCAAACACATAAACCCATGACTACTGCCCATTTTCTTGTGATATTATAAGAATTGACTGCAAGAAGACCTTAAATCTGTCTCACATGAGAGCTACAATGCCTGAGAATGGCCTTCAAACTCTTTCAATTTCAAAGTCAAACATCAGGGCATGCTGGCTTAATTTGGTACCAGTTACAAATTTTTGATGAGCTTACAGAAATGAGTGGAGTTTCCAGATATATTTAGGTTGGCAATGCTTGCTGACATTGGGGCCTTTATAAGTGTGTCCTTCCTGGTAACCCTTACTTGGGGAAGAAGCAGCACCTATTCAAATAGGGGGTATGCTGGTTCTTCACATTTTATGAATGTATCTTTCTCTGTAACTTCCTTTCTATGCCAATCATCACACAATGATTTGGAGAAAAGCCTGAAAATGTCTCAGTTCTCCATGTGTGCCAACATTGGTGCCTTGAAGTCAGTTCATTATGATTTACAAGAGTATTTTGTTAAATTTTTAATGATTAATGGACCTGTTGACATCATGAAGTTAGCTTGAATTTGACTCTGGTCGAATTTAACAAACCACAGAAATTAATAATTGCTATAATTCTGGACTCTAGGATTTTTTCAAATCTTTGAATGTTGGAGTTAAACATTTACCAGGACACCAGTGACCTTGCCCTTCCGAAATCATTGGGACTTCACTCAACTGCAAATAACTATATCCCTGACTGTTGAAACCTGGATAGTTCTATCCTAACCTCGAAGACACATTTCAGACACTACAAGTTTCAAGATGCATTCAAAGCCTCCATCTCTACATTGAGATTAAATTTCCATCTTTGGGATTCACTTTGCCACATTACTTGACTGCTCAAAGGCTGTATCAAGCCCACTGACCTGGTGGGGATGGGTGAGCTTTCTGAAGACAGGAGCTGTAAATGCTTCTGTCCCCTATCTGTCAAAGAATTTGTCACAGGGAATTATGGAACATGCTCAGAAAGGAAGTGTAAGAAAGGAAAAATAGTAATGGGGAAAGAGGGCAAAACACACAGACCCAGGGCAGAATGCATTTGGAAGCTGAAAGAACTGACATTCCAGTGCCACTTGAGTAATAAAACAAATAAATTTAGCTTTGGGACATTGTTTATGAACTTTTTCATTGATAGACAATGGTGATAACTATTTTCTGCTTCTCAAATTACTTTTTAATGTATAATCAATACTGAAAAATCTGCCCATATTTAACAATGCATCTTAATGATTTTGGAAATAACTGCATACCTGTGAAGTTGTCACCAAAACCTATACATCAATATACTGAGTCCCTTCAAAATTTCTTTTCCCCCTGTGTATTCATTTTTATTATTTATTTTGATAAGATCAGTTAGAACAAGATCTACCTTCTTGGACATTTTGAAGTACATAATATCGTATTGTTTATTACTGTCAGAATGCCATACAATGGATTTCTAGGACTTATTCGTCTGATGTATTTCCACAATGAATATGAGAATGCAGAGATCTCCTCAAGATCCAAATTTGAATTCCTTTGGATATATACCAAGTTGGGGGACTGCTGGGTCAAATAATTCTATGCAAATTTTTGAGGAATTCCCATGTTGTTATCCACAATGGTGGCATCAATTTACATTATTATCGGCAGTGTGTACAAGGGTTTGTTTTCCTCCACATTCTCATCATTAGCTATCCTTGACCTAATAATAGCTCTCCTAACAAGTATAAGGTAATGTCTCGATGTGGTTTTGATTTCTACTTCCCTGATGCTTAGTGATGCTAAGCATTTTTTTACATACCATTTTGTCATTGTGTCTTCCTTAACACATGTCCACATTTCAAGACAAAAGAAACAGAAACACAAAAAACAACTTACATAACACAGTAAAATCAGTAATAAGGAGGTACAGGAAAAGCATCAGATGAAATTCAGCATCCTCTCATCATAAAACCTCTCATCAAATTAGGTATTCAAGGATCATATCTCAACACAATAAAGCCCATTTGTGAAAATCCCATGGCTAATATGACACTGATGGGCATCAGGGGAGCCTAAAGCTTTGTTTTTAATGTCTAGAACAACACAAAGATGACAATCTATCACTTCTTTTCTATGTAATATTGGAAATATTCAAGTAATCAGAACAGAGAAAGGAATAAAATGCATTCAAATTGGAGAAAAAGAAGTTAAATTACTCTGCTTGCAGATGACATGAGCTTATAGAGAGAAAATGCTAATGAGTCCATCAAAAAGCTAATAGAACTCATAACCAAATTCAGTAAATGTGTGTGATAAAATTCAACATGAAAAAATCAGTATGATTTCTATAAATAATAATAATAATGTGTGAAGAAAGAATTCAAGAAAGTAACTGCATTTACAAAAGCTACAGAAAAAGTACCTAGGAATAAATTTGACTATAAAGGTATAATGAAAATTATAAAACATTTGTGAAACAAATTGAAGAAGACACAAATAAACAGATGCATATCCTAGGTTCATGTATTAGAAGAATTAACATTGTTACAATATACCTATTGTTCAAAACTAGCCATAGATTTAATCTCTATCAAAATACAATGGGTTTTTTTGTAGAAGCAGAAGTGTTTTCCCAAATATATATCCAAAATATTTTGAAACCATTAAAGATCTTGAACAATCAAATAATCTTGAGTAATAAAAATAATGGAACAAAATCAAAACCTAACAAACACAAAAATCTAGAAACAAAGATGTAGGCATCATGCTATCTGACTTCAAAATATACTACCAAACCAGAGTATTCAAAATAGCATGGTGTATAGGAAGAAAACAAACTCAGACCAGTGGAATAGAAGAGAGAGCCCAGAAACAAATCTACACATTTCCAAGGAACTGATTTTCAACAAAGGTTCTGAGTATACAAACTGGAGAAGAAACATTTTCTTTAATAATGATGCTGGAGATAAAATGGATATTGTCATGCTGAAGAAAGAAGGCAGACCCATGTCTTTACTGCATAGGGAAATTGATCCAAAATAGACTGCAGACTTAAATGGAAGTCCCCCAAACCATTACACTATCAGAAGAAAACTTGGAATAAAAATACACGACTGTGGTGTTGGCAAGAATTTTTTAGATGAGACCTCAGAAGGGAACAAAAGTCAAAATTCACAAGTGGGATTAGACAAAAAATTCTGCACATAAACGAAGCAAGGAACATATGGGAGAAACAAAATACGCAGGGAAGAAGATATTTGTCAACTATGCTTCTGACAAGTCGTTGTTCTCCAAGATGTATGAGGAACGCAAATGATTCAATAACCAAAAATGAATGAAAATACAAAAAAAATTAATAAAACTAATCAAATATTAAGATGGGAACACAATATTCAAAATCATCTGGAACAGCTCAAAAATACAGATTCCTAGGCTCCAACATCCCCCTCCCCAACACTTACACACAAGGATCCTTATGAGCAGTAGTGGGAGCCATCAATTTTTTAAAAAGTGGGCAAAGATCTGAACAGACACCTCTCAAAAGAAGACCTGTGAATGGGTAATAGGTTTAAAAAAATGCTCAATATCACTAAACACACAGTAAAATGCACATCAGTCCTGCAGTGAAGCAGGAAATGGTGGCATGTGCTTGTAAGCCCAGCTACTTGGGAGGCTGAGGCAGGAGAATTGTAAATTTGAGTCCAGCTTGGGCAATTGAGTGATTCCCCTCTCTCAAAATAAGAAAGTGGAGGAGATACTGGGGATGTAGCTCAGTGATGGAGCAACCTTGAGTTCAATCCCTAGCAACAGAAAAAAAAAATATGTACAGTGATATATTTACTTGTCCCTATTTGGAAAGGCTATTATCAAAAAAAAAAAACACAAAGGATTACAAGTGTTAATGAGAATGTGAACAACAGGGAAACTTTGCACACTGTTTATAGAAACAAATTAGTACAATCATTATGGGAAATAGTATGAAGTTTCTTCAAAGAAGTAAAAATAGAATTGCTATATTCAGGGTGTATATCAAAGGAAATGAAATCAGCGTGTCAAGAAAGATGTCTATCTGCATTCACATGTCTATAGTATCATCATTTACAAGAGCCAAGATATGGAACCACCTCGAGTGTTCATCAACAGATGAGTGAATAGGTTGGGCTTGATGGTGAATGCGTGTAATCCCAGCAAATCAGAAGACTGAGGCAGGAGCATCACAAGGCTAGCCTCAACAACTTAGTAGGACCCTGTCTCGAAATAAAAAGACTGGAAATGTAGTTCAGTGGTAAAACAGAAAGAGGTTCAATTCCAAAAATTAAAGTTAACAGATAAATAAATAAATAAAACCAGATGAGGGAGCAAATAAAATTGATTATATGATTAGATTAATAATATCATAACATAGTCAGTGAATAATCCTTTGGAAGGATTCAAAATTTGAATGGATTATTCAATTTTACCAGGGTAAAATTACAATACACTTTCTCCAGAAATAAACTTTGATTTTTGATCATTTCCTGTGGGATACTGCATGACCTTCTTTCAACATGTTAGGCAGCTGCAGTGAGCCATAGTTCCCACCAAAACATGATCTTTATGGTAATAACCTACCGCCCCGTGACCAGCACAGGCAGTTAAACTAGAGGTCGCTCAAGTGAATTTCCTAAGGCATCAAATAAAACACAGACCACAATTTACCTTTAAATTCAAGCCCCAGGACAGCTCCTCTGCCCTCGGCCTCAAGCTCCCCAAACAGGAGAGGGAGGAATATCACAAGAGGCTTCAGAGAGACAGCAAGCACGTTTCCGAGTAGTCTTTTATTGGGGGGACTCTAGATTCTTTAGAAATTTCCATCCAATAAAGGTCAAGAGAGGCAGGGTTACAAGGACAGGTAAGGTAACTCAACCTCTGCAGAAAGGCACGCCCATGCATGAAGACACATTTGGATGCATTTTTACATTTTTACTACCCTCAATATTGGGGCTACCATCTTCAGCCACTTAGAAATAGCCAGGTCTCCAGGGGTGACCGACAGTGCCTTGAACTGATCAGGAGGGGAAAACACTGGTTACATAATGTGATAGCCTCCCACAACAGCCTACACTCCACCAGGTGCTGTGTGTGTGTGTGTGTGTGTGTGTGTGTGTGTATCAGATTATATATATTAAATGCACTTTTGACTTATTGTTGGTTGTTATGATTTGGATATGAGGAACTCCCGCCTCCCCCACCAATGTTCCACTGTATTGGTGGAGGTGAAATGATTAGATTAATAGTATCATAACTAGTCAGTGAATAATCCTTTTGAAGGATTTAAAATTTGAAGGATTGCCAAGTGGTTTACCATAGGCAGGTGGGGTGTGGATGGAGGAAGTGGGTCACTAGGGAAACACCTTTGGGATTATGTGTTTTATTTTTGTTTCCTTCTCCTCTATTTTGGTTTCCTGATTACCATGAAGTGCACAGCCTTCCTCTGCAATGCCTTCTGCAAAAAAAATACTCCATCTCACCTCTGGACCAGACCTATAGAGTCAACTGACGATGGACTGGGATCTCTGAAACTGTGAGCACAAAGTAAAATTTTCCTGGGCAAAATCATTCTTGTCAAGTATTTTGGTCACTGACACCAAAAGCTAAATAACATGTTGGTTTATTGAGACTTTTATTAATTAGTTTACTTAATTGATTTAATTGGCTAGACTTAACCATGCCACCCTGTAGGCTTCAAAACATCACATTGTGAAGATAAAAACATACAGTGGTATCTGTCAAATTAAAAACTAGTCAAATAAAAAGAATAAAATCCTGTGGAGGCAGTTGTGTGAATTAATTTTGAGTTCCAAAAGGAAGAAAAAATTGGAACTCTTTGCCTCCTCTGAATAAAATCTCTGTGCCCAATCTTTTCAATGACACCACATTGCATCTTTGGACACCTATTAACAGTGTGTCTTCCCTGTCTCATAAGCACCTCCCATACTGCTCACCTCTATGGTTAGGGCATCTGCAGAAGTCTTCATTCCATTCACCCGTGCAGCTTTTTTAAGTTCCTGTAAGCCCTCCTCGGGTTTGTTGTTGATAATCAGCCACCGAGCTGACTCTGACATCCACCTGATCAAAGACAATGGAAGTGTAGTCAACTCTCACAGGGTATTTACCACATCACCTTCAATCTAATACTACTACTGGCTTAATTAAGCCAAGAAACACACTGTCGTGTTGCCTGGTACCATAACTGGGCAAATGGGAAATGATGCCTGCATGCAGTACACCTGCACAGCTAGGATGGCAGACGTGGAGTCCTTCCTATTAGCAGCCTTCTTGGTTGGACACACCTTGACTATGGTACCCACAGCTCTGGAGCATGAGGGACACTTGGCTGTTCAGACCTTCTCCAAGTTCTTTGTAAGGGCAAAAGAAATGCTGATTTATAAAGTGTTTTTTCTTAAAATAAGCACCCCCAAAATATTTTTGCTTACTGAAGGTCCCATGCAGACTGGAAGCATTCCTGATCCTGCCACTGTGGTGGAATCTGATACACAAACAGCTCAGTCTGCCTGGACACTCTCATCTATGTAATGGGAACAGCAAAGTCACCGGTTTTCAGATTTGTTATGAGGATGAATGACATCATGGATGAGTGCACCACAGGGTACACTCTCTTGTCTATCTGAATTTATCTCATTCTCTTAATCGGTAATCATCTCTTAGAGTCACTTCTCACCAAATAGGCCTCTTCCACTGAGTCAGCCTCTTGGGAGGAGGAACATCAAAGCCTGTCTTAGGCTTTCTAAAGAAAGGAAAGGAAGATGATTTGTGGAAAAAATTATGTAAGTTGTCCAGGCAGCCTTCATTTTCAACATGATAAACAGTGCTGCTCCTTCATTAAATAGCTGTGGATGGAAATATGTTCTTTCTCTCATCCATTATCACCTCCGAAGTTGAAAATCACCCCAAAATTCTCTGTTGGGCTTTTAAATTGAAAGCTAAACACAAAAATACATGGCATAGTTGTGGCTATCTAATCTTCAAGTGCTTCCTGATGTAATGGAAAATGTTTTATTGTTTTGTCATTTCATGTTTATTGAATACGTTTAGTTTTCATCAAGCATCTTCATAGTCACTATATATTTCAATTTTTAAAATTAAAGAGAGAGAGCATAACAGTGGTTGTTACCACAAATTTTACTAGAAATAATATTAATTTTCGCAAGTCCCTAAAATAGGAAGTGGCAGAGTCAAACTAAAACTTAATTTAAAAAAACTTATTAACCTATTATAACTGTATATATAATACTGGGATTCATTGACATATTCATAGATGCACACAGCATAATTTATCTATCTTATTCCCCAGTATCTGCCCTTCTCCATTCCCTACTCCCTCATCATGATCCCCTTCCTCTCCTCCACTGGTCTCTCTTCTGTTATATTTTAATTAGTGGTTTTAATTATATATAAAAATTGATTCATTGTGGTACCTTTTTTCATGGCAATACCATAATTTAGTTTTATTTCCAAGAACATACCACCCCTCTCATTACATTTACATTTCCTGTCACTACTCTATGGGTCTCACATTTTTGTGATAGCCCTTTTTATTTCTTTTTTCTCTCTCATTTCTGCATATGAGAGAGAACATTTGACCATTGATCTTCTAAAGTATGATGTATTTCACTTAGTTGATGTGCTTTGGATCCATCCATTTACCAGAAAATGACTTAATTTCATTTTTTGTTCAAGTAAAACTCCACTTTGTGTATGTGTGTGTGTGTGTGTGTGTGTGTATATATATATATAATTTTCTTTATCCACTTATCTGTTGATGGACATCAAGGATGGTTCCATAACTTGGGTATTGTGAATTATGTTGCCATAAAGATGGGTATGCATGTATCACTATAGAATGCTGATTTTAGTTTTTGTGGATAGATAAAGAGGAGTGGAATATCTGAGTCACATGGTGATTCTTTTTCTAGTCTTCTGAGTGTCCATACTTCTGCCCACAGTGGTTGTAGGAATTTAGTTACACCAACATTGTATAAGTGTGTTTTCCCCCTCATTCTCATCAGCATTTATTTCTATTTGCATACTGATGAATGCCATTCTCACTGGGGTGAGATGAAATCCCAGTGTAGTGTTGATTTGCATTTCCATGATTGCTAAGGATATTAAACTTTTTATGTATTTGTATTTCTTCTTTTGAGAAATATGTCTCATTTGTTTTGCAAATTTATTGATCATGTGTTTTTCTGATTTTAAGGTTTTGTGGGTTCTTTATGTATTATGAATATCAATTCCCTGTAGGAAGAACAGTTGGCAAATATTTTCTCCCATTCAGCAGGATCTCTCTTCATGTTCTTGTTTCCTTGCTCTGCAATTTGTTTTTAAAATTCCATACCATCCCACTTATTAGTTCTTTGTTTTATTTCTTATGCTGTAGGATCAATACCTGCACCAATATGTTGTAATATTGAACTAATGTTTTCTTCTAACAGTTGCTGAGTTTCTGTACTAACTTCTATGTCCTTGAGCTACTTTGACTTGACTATTATGTTGGATGAGAGGTAAGGATATAATTTCATTCTTCTACATATGAATATCCAGCTTTCCCAGCACCATTTCTTCAAAAGACTATCTTCTCCACTCTGTTTTCAGCACCGTTGACAAGGATCATGAATGTATTTATGTGGATTTTTCTCTGTGTCTTCTATTCTGCTTAATTGATCCTCATGTCTATTTCTATGCCAGTTCCATGCTGGTCTTGTTACTATACCTCTGTAATATAATTTGAAGAACACTGTGATGCCTCCATTATTGTGCTTATTCCTCAAAATTTTGGGCCATTCTACATCTTTTATTCTTCCAAATGAATTTTATTTCCAAATGAACTGTTTCCCATTTCAGTGAAGAATTTTACTGGCATTGTGATGGGGATGGCACTGTATCTGTAGATTCCTTAAGCAGTATGAAATAATCTTCTTGGTCTCTTCTGATTAATTTTAGCTTTCAGTCCACTTTATCTGCTATAAGATACAGCAAGCATGTTGGTCTTCAGTTTTCATTCCTTGATTTTTAATTATCTGGTTTGGGTATCAGGGTGTTACTCTCTTCATGGAATAAATTTGTAAATATTACCCAGTTTTTTATCTCATGAAACAAGTTAGAGAATCTTGAGAAGGTTTCTTCTTTAAAGATCTTATAGAATGCAACCAAAAATCCAACTAGTACCAGAACTTTCTTTGTCACAAAGGTCTTTACTGTTGCTTCAATCTTATTGCTTTTTATTGATCCACTTAGCTTTTCTATACACTTTAGCTCAAGTCTGGGTAAGTCACATGCTTTTACAAATTTGTCAATACCATCTAGTTTTTCCAATTTACAGGAAAATAAGTATTTAAAATAGTCCTTAATGGTCCTCTGTATTTCACAAATGTCTGTGGTTATATGTCCCCATGTAGCACTAATTTTCTTTATATGGTTCTTTCCTCTTTTTCTTACAATTAGTTTAGATAATGATTTATCAGTATTCTTTATTTTTTCCAAAAATCAACTCTTTGTTACATTAATCCTGTGAGTTTGGTTTTTTTATTATTTTTTATTTCACTGGTTTGTATTTTAATTATTTTCTATCATCTAATGGACATAGAAGTAATTTGATCCTGGTTGTCTATAGAAAAGTTATATCCAATTAGAAATTTTTAAAACATACTTTTGTATCTGTTTCAAAAGCTATAACCTACAAACTGTGAGAAAATTATTCAAATGCACATCTCATGCTTTTTACTGATTTTTCACTCTAACTCAAGCCAACCAAATTGTTAAATCACACATGAAGGCCGATGGAAAAGAATAGAAGACACAGAGACAAACCCATGCAGATACATCCGATTCTTGCCAAAGTTGTCAAAACATATGGAGAAAAGACAACATTTTAAACACATTTTGCTGGGAAAATTAGATATCCATATGTAGAAGAATAAAATTAGATTTCTATCTCTCACCCTGCACGAAAGGCAACTCAAAATGGATCAAAGACCTAGGAATTAGACCAGCAATGTTGCAACTGAGAGAATAAACTATAGGGTTCACATTGCAACATTCAGGTGCAGGCAGTGACTTCCTTAATAAAACTATAGGAGATGCAGAAGATGGTTCTTTGCAAACATGAGTTTGGCCCAAAATATAGGCCCAGTAAACACATACTACACAACATAGAGTGTGCTTAAGTCACTAGGAGAAAATCACACATGAACAGAGATTTACACAGAGGACAACTGGTTGTGGAAACCCACCTGGCTCTACCCCTCGCCTTCTGATCTGGCTGTTTGCAATACTGGCTGGGAGAGACCTGTCTGTCCAGGAATTCAGAAGGGCCAGAGTAAGAGTGATTGAGTTTGGAAACTGAACCCAAGACAAGAAAATGTGATGTCTAAAGGTGACATCCTGGACTAAGAATTTGCTCTTTGTAACACATAAATGAAGGGGTACAGTCTCCCAGCTTAGAACAGCAGTTGCTGGACCCTGGAGGTTTACTGTTTTTAAATCTCCAGACCAATTGGCATTCAGAGAAGAGCCTGAATCCTACCAAAGCTTAAACCCTCCCTCTAGGCATTCCACCTAAATTTTGGTCTAATTCTAGGGTCTTTGATCCATTTTGAGTTGAACTTTGTGAAGGGTGAAGAATAGAAATCTAGTTTCATTCATTCTTCAGAGGTTGGGTTTTGTTGTTGTTCTTGCTTAGTTGTTTGTTTTCATAAGGGGAATAATAGAGATTTTACTTAGGCACGATCTACAACTGAACATCATCCCTATCATTTTTTATTTTCTTTTGAGTCAGGGTCTCACTAAGGTGCCCAGGCTGACCTATTACCTTTAACTACCTATTTCAGACTCTCAAATCACTGAGATTATAGACATGCACTACTGCATCCAGCCTATTTCTAAGGATTGTTTTTTCATTTTGCTTTGTTTTTGAGCCTATAGCAAATGGATTTGTTTTCCTGATCTCTTTTAACAAAGTCGTTATTAGTGTTTAGGAAAGTTATTGATTTTCTAAATGCTGATTTATTTTCCAGCAACTTCACTGAATTCTTTTATTAGATCTAGATGTTTTCAGTTGAAGTTTTGAATCTTTCAAATACAGCATTATATTAATCTTCAGACAGTGAAAATTCGACTATTTCCTTTCCTGTGTGCATTCCTATTATTTCCTTCTCTTGCCTAACTGATCTGGATAGAGTTTCAAGAGCTATATCAAATAGGAGTTATGGGAATGACCATGCTTGCCTTGTTCTTTATTTTAGAGAAAATGCTTTCTATTTTTCTTCATTCAGTATGACTTTGCATTTGGATTATTCATATATAGGCTTCATGGTATTGAAGTAAATTTCTTCTATCAATAATTTAGTTAATGTTTTATCATGAATTGGTGCTGAATTTTGTCAAAGATTGCTCTGCATTTATTGAGATGACTGTCTTAATTCTCTGTGGTAGATTACACTTATTGATTTGCCTATATGAACCATCATTTCATTCCTGGAATGAAGTCAACTTGTTCACAAGTACAACATTCTGAATGTGCTCTTGAATTCAATTTACTAATATATTTTGAAGATTACTGTCTCTATGTTTATCTGGAATATTGGTCTGTAATTTTCATTCATTTGTGTGTTGTTCTTTGGTTTTGTTATCAGGGTGACATTGACTTCATAGAATAAACTTGATAGTGTTTCACCCATTTTTACTTTATGAAATAATTTGAGGAGCTTGGCATTCTTTTTTTAAAAAAGTCTAGTAGATTTCATATGAATTCCCATGTGTCCTAAACTTTTCTTTGTTGGAAAAATTTTTACTACTGCCTCGTATTTTAGTTGTTATTGATCTGTTTGGGTTTTATGTATGCTCTTGATTCAATTGTGGCAGGTTATATGTGTCTAAAAATGCATCCATTTTTTCTAGATTTTTCAATTACTTGGAGTATAAGTTTTCAAAATTGTACCTAATGATCCTCTGTATTTACGTGATGTCTTTGTAATATCTTCTTTTTCTATCTGATTTTATTAATTGGTGTCTATTTTCTTTATTTTGGCTAGCTTGGCTAAGAGTTTATCATTTTGTTTATCTTTTCAAAGAATCCATGATTAATCTCATCAATATTTTTTATTTTCTTTTTTATTGGATTGGCTCTGATAGTATTTCCTTTCTTCTATGGGTTTTGCAATGGGTTTGTTCTTGTTTTTCCAGTACTGTGGGATGTATCACTGGATTGTTTTGGGATCTTTAAGATGTTCTTTTTTAGGCACTTAGAGCTATAAACTTTGTCTTATAACTCCCTTCATGGTGTCCCAGATGATCTGATGTTCTTTATATCTATTCTCATTTCATTCTAGGAACCTTTAAATTTCCCCCTTGTTTTCTTCTATGACCCACTTATCATTTGACAGTGTAGTATTTACTATCTGTGTGTTTTCATATTTTCTGTAGTTTTTCTTGGTGTTTGTTTCTAATTTTGTTCCACTATGATGTAATAAGATGAAGTAATTATATTGGTATTTTTGTATTTTTAGGAGTGACTCTGTAGCCTAAAATATGGAATATTTTATAGAAAGTACATTGAGTACTTGAGGAGAAAATTAATTTGGGTGTTGCTGGATGAAATATTCTATTGATGTCTGGTAAGTACATTCTACTTATACAATATTTTTTAGGTCTAAAGAGGCTTTGCTGAGTTGATGTCCGAGATTTATCGATTGGAAAGAGAGGTGTGTTAAAATCACTCAGTATTTTTTTATATTAGGGTCTTTCTGATTCTTGAAGTCTAGTAGTGTCTGTTTTTTATAGTGAGGTGCACTGGCATAAATATTTATTATCATTACATCTTTTATTGGATTAATTTGACCTGTTTGAAGTGACCTTCTTTCTCTTCTGATAATTTTTGTTTGAAGTCTGATTTGTTGGATATGAGCATTTCTAGATTGACTTCTTTGGAGGCTCAATTTGAATGGAATATACTTTTTCATGCTTTCTCTTTAAGCATGTTTCTGTCTTTTCATATAAATGAGTTTCTTGCCAACAACATATAGATGGGTCTTGTCTTGTAAATTATCCTGCCAACATATGTCTTTTACTTAGAAAGTTGAGACCTCTTACATTCAATGGTAATGTACAGAGGTGCTTATTAATTTTTGCCATTTTTTCTAATGTTTAATTTGATCTTACTTCTCATTTTCTTAGCTGTTCTTTAAATGAAATTTGTCCATTTGTGAGCTCATGAGTTGGAATCTGACTTCTTCTGTGTGTACTATTTAAGTATTTTTGTAGTTCTCTCTTGGTAGTTATGAATTATTTTCTGCTTATGCTAAGAAATTGGAAGTGATCTGATGTTTTTTTTTCTCTTGAGGATTTGGAAATTCTATGCTTTCTTTATATTTTAGGCCTTTTAATTATAACATGTTGTGGAGAGATTCTATTTTGATCCTGTCTATTTGGGGTTCTGAATGCATCCTGTATCTGAATATCCAACTCATTTCCAAGATTTTGAAATTCTTCTGTTAATGGTTCCCTTAAGAGTTTCTCCATGTCATTAGCCTACATCTCAAAACACTCCCCAATTCAAATAAGTCTTAAATTTGTTCTGTTTAATGTCTCAGAATTCTTATATATTCTCTTCATGTTTCCTTTTTATTTTCCTTAAATCTATCTGAATATTTGAGGCCACACAGTTTGTCTTCCAGGTCTGAGATTCTATCATCTACACAGTCAACTCCTTTGGGGAGACTTTCATCTGAATGTTTTATATGATTTATGGTGCCTTTCATTTCCAAGATTTTGGTTTGGTTCTTTCTAAATATTTCTATCTCTTTGCTAAATTTACCATTCATATCTTGCACTGCCTTACTCCATTTATTCAGTTATTTTTCTGTGTTCTTGCATAATTCCTTGATCATTTTTATAATTATCCTTTTGAGTTATTTACATGGTATTTTGTTCACTTCAATATCTTTGGAATCATTTGCTGGTGAGTTACTAACTTTAATAGTGTCTTGTTATCTATCCTATTTTTGTGATATTTCTTGTATTCCTGTGTTGGATTTTTGCATCTATTTGAATAGATTTCTCTTCGGCTCTTATGCGTTTGCCTTTTTAAGGCACATCATTTTCCTGAAAAAAGGGTTCTGTAATATCAGGTTGTTGTTAATTGTTCCATGTACTTCCAGGTGAGTTTTGTAATAGAGCATCCCTACTAGTTCTTAGTGGTGTAATTTGTATACTTTTATATGGAGTGCATTGTGTCGTGGCTTCAGAATTACACTTTTCAATAGGTCTCATGAGAGTGAGATACTTCTATAGATGGCAATGGTGTTGTATACAGCAGGGTTCATGGTTTACACTTCCATGAGATTTTTCCTAGATTTAACAATTCTGTGTATTCTTTAAAAGTATGGGAAAATTATATTGAGACCCTTTTATGTGTGGTGTCCACAGTTTTTGTGTTATTTCTCTGTATTTTTTTCTTAGGAGGAGTAATACAAGGAATGGCACCTGAGTCCCTATGCCCAGTCATTCCTACTTAGGACCTGATTATCAGATTGAGGGTTTCATCTCCTTTACTCTGTGTATTAAAGTACTGTTAAAGTAAAGAGTAGGTGTTGTCTGTGAAATCCATCCTACTAATAAACACAACAGAGGAGTAGTAGGAAATTATTTAAACTAAGTAGTTCTAAATGGTGATAAGAATACATTTTATTAAAAGGAAATAAAATGGAACAAGAAGAAAGTTGGAATAATCAGTACATTACGCATAGAGAAGGAAATGAGATAGCATGTGAGGGGTAAAAAAAGTGGAAAAGAAAAACAGAAGAGAACAAAAAATAACATAGAGCAAGAACATCTAGCTATTAGATGAAAAAGAAAGGAAAGAGTAACCATGAAACAAAAACATTAAAAGAAAAACTTAACAAAACAAATACAAACCTTAATCCTCAAAAAATAAAACAGAGGAAAATAACAAATGGATATTTTTTAAAAATGATGAACATGAAAAAGGAAAAAGAAGCAAATGTATGTGTGTGTATATTCATAAACCTATCAGCAAATAAACACACACACACAGAAACATTTTCATGAAACTTGAAAGAATATTCTCTGTGGAGAGGGTCAAAATTTGACAAGGATAGATGTTCTCTGCCTATGACAGACCGACTTCCTGGACTCTCTCCCACTTAGAGCAAGGAATAGATAAACCCTTCCTTTTTTGTGTTGCTCACCAAGCTGCCAGATAGATTGTCCTGGAACCAAAACTGGTTGAAATAGCTCTCAGCTTCTCTTCTCACCAGTATAAGGTAGAACCAAATTGGGAGGGAGTACTGTCAGTGGCATTTTGTCTGGATAGATTAGGTCAGTGCTTTCCCATGGTGGAGATGACGTAGAGTTTAAAATGGGAAGCCCTGGTGGTTGGAGTTTATCTCTGCTCCAAACTCTGGAGCTTTGTCTGGTATAACTGTCAGGAGATAGACAAATAAAAATGGCGGGAACTTGAGGTTAAGAGAATATTCTATTAAAACGCCCACTGTGCTCACCCTGACATGCTTTCTACTGTAGCACTATCTGGCCTAAGTGAACAGGATATGTCACACTCCTCAGCAAACTACCTTTTATTTCCAAGATTCTAACTACCTTTCATTTCCAAGATGTTAACTGCAGGAGAAATGCAGCCCCAAGATAATGTCAATGAGAGGAACCCAATTTACCCTGAAGGGGGAGACTTTTTTGACCAGATCCTGAAGCCCTGGAGATAGATTAGTTCCTTCTACCCTAAAATCTGTAAGAATGTATCATCAAGTATCCAATTAGTGTTTCAAGGACTATGTTAAATAGAAGTGGTGAAAGAAGGCATCCCTATTTTGTTCCAGTTTTAAGAGGGAATGCTTTCAATTTTTCTCCATTTAGAATGTTGTTTCCCTTGGACTTAATATAGATAGCTTTTACAATGTTGAGCTATTCCTATTATCCCTAGTTTTTCTAGTGTTTTGAATATGAAGTGGTGCTATATTTTCTCAATTTTTTTTGCATCTATTGAGATGATCACATGATTCTTATCTTTAAGTTTATTGATGTGATGAATTATATTTATCGATTTTCATATGTTGAGCCAAACTTGCATCCCTAGGATAAATCCTACCTGATCATGGTGCACTATCTTTTTAATGTTTTTGTATTCAATTTGCAAGAATTTTATTGAGAATTTTTGCATCAATGTTCATTAGAGATATTGGTCTGAAGTTTTCTTTCTTTGATGTCTTGATCTGGTTTTGGAATCAGAGTAATATTGGCCTCATAGAATGAGTTTGGAAGTATTCCTTCTTTTTCTATTTCATGGAATAACTTGAGGAGTGTTGAAATTATTTATTCTTTGAAGGTCTTGTAGACCTCAGTGGTGAATCCGTATGATCCTGGGCTTTTTTAGGTTGGTAGACTTTTGATGGCATCTTCTATTTCATTGCTCAAAATTAATCTGTTTAAATTGTATACATCATCCTGATTCAGTTTAGGTCAATCATACGACTCTAGAAATTTTTTGATGTCTCTTATATTTTCTATTTTAGTGGAGTACAAAGTTTCAAAATAATTTCTAATTATCTTCTGTACTTCAGTAGTGTTCATCATATTTCCTATTTCATCACATATTTTAATAATTTGTGTTTTCTCTTTCCTTCTCTTCATTAGCATGGCTAAGTGTTTATCAATTTTATTTATTTATTTAAAGAACCAACTTCTTATTTTGTCAACTTTTTATTTCTTTGGTTTTAATTTTATTGATTTCAGCTCTAATTTTAAATATTTCTTGTCTTCTATTACTTCTAGTGTTGATTTGTTCTTCATTTTCTAGTGCTTTAAGATGTAATGTCAGGTCATTCATTTGTTGACTTTTTCTTCTTTGAAGAAATAAACTCCATGCAATCAACTTTCCTCTCAGTACTGCCTTCATGGTGTCCCAGAGATGTATATATATTGTACCAGTGTTCTCATTTACCTCTAATAATTTTTGAATCTCCTCTCTGATGTCTTCTGCAATCAATTGTTCATTTAATATAATATTATTTAGTCTCCAGGTGTTTGAGTAGCTTTTATTTTTTATTTTATAATTGATTTCTAATTATGTTTCACTATGATCTGATAGAATACAGGGTACTATTGTGTTGTGGTCTATTTGACTCTTGAAATTGTTTAATGAATGTAGATGCTACATTGTTTGGGGCATATATATTTATAATTGTTATCTCTTGTTGGTGTATGGTTTCATTAATCAGTATGAAATATTCTTCTTTATCCCTTTTGATTAGCTTTGGCTTGAAGTCTACTTTATTTGATATAAGTGTGGAAATGCCTGCTTGCTTATACAGTCCATGGGAATGCTATGTTTTTTCCCAAACTTTCACCTTCAGTCCATGGATGTCTTGTGCTATGAGTCCCTGGAAGGTAGCATATTGTTGAGTCTTTTAAAAAATCCAGTCCGCCAGTCTACTTAAAAATTGTACATATAAAATAAATTAAAGGGATACAAATAGTAAAAAAGAAGAATTCAAACTCACTATTTATGGTAACATGAATATATACTTAGAGGATCCAAAAAATTCCACAGAAAATTTCTACAACCAATAAATGAATTTATCAAAGTAGCAGGATATAAAATCAATACCCATAAATCAAAACCATTTCTATACATCAGAGATGAAACCTCTGAAAGAGAAACTTGGAAATCTATCCCATTTACAATAGCATCAGAAAAAAAATCAAACACTTGGAAATCAATGAAAAAGAAGAAAAAACTCTACAATGAAAACTACTAAATGCTAAAGAAAGATATTAAAGAAGACCTTAGAAAAGAGAAAGATCTGCCTTGTTCTAGGATAAGCAGAATTAATATTGTCAAAATGAACATGCTACCAAAACACTATATAGATTTAATCAAATTCTGATCAAAATCCCAATGGCATTCCTCATAGAAATAGAAAAGGAAATCATGAAATTCATCTGGAAAAATAAAAGACCCAGAATAGATAAAACAATCTTTAGCAAGAAGAGTGAAACAGGTGGAATCAGAATACCAGACCTTAAAGTATACTCACTCACCATGTACAAAACTCAACGCAAAGTGGATCAAGGACCTAGAAAATAGATCAGAGACCCTGGGCCTAATAGAGTATATACCAGTATAGACCCAAATCTCTATCATGTTGGACTAGGCCCTAACTTCCCTAGCAAGACTCCTAAAGCACAAGAAATAAAAACAAGAATCAGTAAATGGTATGGATTCAAACTGAAAAGCTATTTCTCAGCAAAAAAATCAGTGAAGTGAATAGAGAGCCTACAGAATGGGAGCAAATTTTTACCACATGGACATCAGATAGAGCACTAATCTCCAGAATATATAAAGAACTCAAAAAACAGCAAAGCAGCAAATAACCCAATCAATAAATGGGCTAAAGAATTGGAACTGAACAGATACTTCTCAGAAGATGATATACAATCAATCTATAAAGTATATGAAAAAAAAATGTTCGACACCTCTAGCAATTAGAAATACAAATCAAAACTAATATTTCATCTCACTCCAGTCATAATAACAGTTATTAAGAATAAAAGCAACAATAAAAGTTGGTGAGGATGTGGGGAAAAAGACACATCCATACATTGCTGATGGGACTAAAATAGATGCAACCAATCTGGAAAGCAGTATGGAGATTTTTGAGAAAACTTGGAATGTACTCAAAGAATTTAAAAACAGCATACTACAGTGACACACCCACAACAATGTTTATAGTAGCACAATTCACAGTAGCTAAATTGTGGAGTCAACCTAGACGCCCTTCAATAGATGAAAGAATAAAGATACTGGTATATATACACAATGGACTATTACTCAGTATTAAAAGAGAATGAAATCATAGCATTTGCAGATTAATGGATGGAATTGGAGAATATCATACTAAGTGAATTTAGCCAATCCAAGAAAACCAAAGGCTAAATGTTTTCTCTGATAAGTGGATGCTGATCCATAATGAGAATCAGGGGGAGCATGGGAGAAATGGAGGAACTTTGCATATGGCAAAGGGAAGAAGGGGAAGGGGGAGGTATGAAGGTAGGAAAGATTGTGGAATGAGATGGGCATCGTTACTTAGGTACATTTATGAAAACATGAATGATGTGAGGCTATTTTGTGTAAAACCAGAGAAATGAAAATTGTGCTTCATAAGTGTACTATGAATTGAAAATCATTTTGCTGTCATGTATAACAAATTATAACAAGTAAATAATTTTTAAAAAAAAAGAATCCAATCAGAACTGGTCAGCATGGGCCAAGGTGACTTGGAATTGTCATGGCAGTCGGAACTTCGAAGTCTGATATCATGTGCTGCCCATCAATCATCAAGTGATGGACCAGGATAGGATTTGCTAGAAACTTCTCTTGGATACCCAATAAAACTGGAGTGCAGAACAGTCATGTTGTCCCTTTCCTGTGTCAGAAGACCAACTCTCTACCTTGAGAGTGTCCCCTTTTCCTATCCCTTCAATAATGTCATTCCGCTTACTCTGACTTACATATTTGAAATCTTACTAACTTGATCACAATAATTTGGTTTGAAGAGGGGGTCTTCATGTTGCAGCAGTTCCTTGGAAGGCCCACGCTCTATAATAGTAACTGCTTTGGAGAGATTAGATCACACACACCTAAGGCC
This sequence comes from Callospermophilus lateralis, assembly GCF_048772815.1. Classification (NCBI taxonomy): domain Eukaryota; kingdom Metazoa; phylum Chordata; class Mammalia; order Rodentia; family Sciuridae; genus Callospermophilus; species Callospermophilus lateralis. The sequence goes on along the minus strand of NC_135306.1, from coordinate 202,440,111 downwards.
AGATAATGCTGACCTCTGCTGGGAGTCTTAGTCCCAGGGGATTTCCAAAAATATAGGGCTAGATAACCCATTCTCTACAATTCTTATACACTCTGCACTCTTTTTTAAAATATATTTATTTTTTTAGTTGTAGTTGGACACAATACCCCCATTTTATTTACTTATTTTTATGTGGTGTTGAGGATCGAACCCAGGGCCTCCCGTGTGCTAGGCAAGCGATGTACCACTGAGCCACAACCCAGCCCCACTCTGCAATCTTGAATATGGCCTTCCTACATTCAGTCATGCCCACCTGTTCAGACTCCTGACCCATTTCAACTCATCCTTTAACATCTTTGCTGGACTTTAAAGAGTTCAAAGAATCAGTCAGATTCTTCTATCTTCCTTCAAAGCTGGCTTTGAATAAAACCAACTTTCCTAACAATTTGATTCTGAATATTTCTGGGGCAGGACATGTTGCAGCCTGGGTTTGTCCCCCAGCCTGACATTGGTTCCCTTGGTAATAGGATTCCTTTATTGTGGTTACCTCTTTATAATAAGCCCTGTGCTGGGAGGATAGCCTAGCTTCAACACATCACATCAGCATAATCAAAATGTTAATTTCAACTTCCAATTCCTCTTTGAAAGGAAAGATGCCATAAGTAACAGTGGTAGTGTAAGGGTTACCCATATATCAACACACATTATACATGCAATTAAAAATGATCTCTATAACTCTATTAACCCAGGAGGAACATGTGCAACAACTAATACAGAACAAGCTCTAAAGATCACATGTTAACAATTGTAGAATAAATTGAATTTGAAGATGGAACAAAAAAGAAGAAAAAAGAAAGAAAGTATGGGAAGGGATGGAAGACAAGAGTTAAAATGGGGAGAGTACAATGAGTGCAGGACGGGGCTCAAGTGAAGATTGGCAAGGAGGACAAAATTGTGTATGGGAGTTTATGTTGTGTGTAGGATATGTGTCTAAGGTAAGGCAATAATTTTCATAAAAGTGTTTGGATTGCTTCTTTTGAATTTTTGAAATGAGAATTTTTTATTCAGTGTTTTAATTTTAGAAACCTCCAAATGTGAGAAAGAAAAATGACTTCATGATATTTGCCAGTAAATGGATGGATCTGGAGACTATCATAAGTGAAATAAGCCCATCCCCAAAAGCCAAAGGTCAAATGCTTTCTCTAATATGGGGAAGCTAATCCAAAATAACAGGAAGGGGAAAAATAGAGGGTCAGTAGATTTCCCAACGGGGATTGGAGGGAAAGCAAGGCAGACAGAAAGAAGAGAGACATTGGATGGACCTGACATAATTTTCCCTGTACATATATGAAAACGTCACAGTGAATCCCACCATCATGTACATACACTAGAATAGAATCCTAAATAGAATGAGATATATCCCATGCTAGCATAATTACATCAAACTGGATTTTTAATGTCATATATAACTAAAAAATCCAATAATTTTTTTAAAAAGAAAATCTCTATTATACAGAATTCACACACTTTGTAGTTTTCAGGACTGAGCTAACCTGCCAAACTTGCCAGGTTAGTCTGTATGCTAAACTGAGCTAGCTTCTTGCTTGGCCCCCTTGCTGAGGGGTCGTGGAGGGGTGAGACAGTTTTCACTCTCCAAATGGTTTTTTTGTTGTGTGTGCAGGTGGGAATGTAGGTCTGCAGGTCTCCTGACCAGCTCCTCCACTTGCTTTGTCTATAGACTGACCTGAATTAAATTCCATTCCTCTTTCCAATAGTTACTGCACATGTGCTAGGAAAAGGTGTGTAGAAACATCACTCTATCATCCAGCCTCTCCTAGGCTTGAAGATATGGGACTTTATGTTTCATCATAATCTATTCCAGTCCCCTACATCAGTCACACTTTTCCTTCAGAGATTATACTGTCAATTTCAAAGGGAAGCCCTCTTTGTTGTTCTCCACTCTGCAGACTGATTGACTAGTCACTCTGAGTTTAACCCCACACTGTATTCTCATAAAAGAGTATTCTCTCTTTGTTGCCCAAATCGGCTCTCAGTATGGACACTCACAGATATTCAAAATGCATGTGTACCAAGTGAAAGACAAAAATGAAGAAAAAAGAGGGAGAAAGAAGACAAATAAAACAGGAAATGCTATCTAAAAAACAAGGATAAAATTCAGGAATTCCCAGTTGGGGAATCAGGAAGGATAATTAACAAGTTCCTTTAAGCTGTCAGGGCTTCCCCGATCCAAACACCTCTGCTGGAAGGCTCCAAGACCTTTTCGGGGAGTGGTGGTTCACTCTCCAGCAAGACACATCTAAAACATTCTCCTGAGTAAACACAGTTCAGCTTTCCTGAATTTATTGTCTGTTCTGATTGTGGATATATTGGTCAGTGTCTGTTTTTCTAGAGCTAGGTGGTAGAAAGACTTTTGGCTTCTTGAGAAATGCTTCCCTTCTTGCCACTGAGGGATTGCATTCCTGACTCTTCCACTGCTTATTATTTCTCTTTCTGTCCTGAAAACTGATCATTTTTGTTTTCTCCTGATTATTAGTTCACTAAGTTGCCTCCCTGCTCTTTCCCCTCCTTCACCTACCTCAGTTTGTCACTGCAAACTCTTGAGGAACTTCTCTGACACTCTGGATCCTTCTGAGTTACCAATCTCCAAAGAAAAATATGTTTGCAATAATTCTTTCTACACATTACAAAATGAGACTTACATCAAGGATAAGCTGAAAGACTCAGAACTTCATGTATGGATTCATTGCTATTTTGTTTTCATGGTTCTTGTTTTAGTAAATATAACTAGAGTAAGCATAGTTGACTTAAATTCCAAATAGTGTATCATATTTTAAAAACTGAATCCCATGCCTAAAACATTATTTGTTGCTTATCTATGATGTAAATATAATAGGATATCTTATATTTTACTATAATGTAAATATAATAGGATACCTTGTATTTTACCTATTAGTAAAAACAGTATATAACAGTTAAAGAGAAATTCACATAAACAGTAAATAATTTTCAGTATATCACTTGCAAAGCTTGGGATAAAAATATTTACTAGTTATCATGAATTGAAAGATTTTCAATGTCCTCAATTTCATCTGACCATCCTACTTGCCCTGCTTCTCAAATTCTACCAAGACACATGTTCTGAGAGCACATCCTCATGTAGAACCAAGAAGAAATCAATTTTTATGTCCTGATGCCATGAACATTACCATACCATGGTTTTAGAAGAGAAAGACAAAAGGGAGCTCATACCTTGAAGAAATAAAAAAGAAGAACATCGGTATAGACAGAACCAGCTGAAGAGTATGCCAGTTTCGAATAGCAAAAGCCAGGCTTCCCAGTAGGATATCCCCGAAACTAGTAGCACACACTGCCATTGTTGTTCCCATAGCTTGGTATTTGGTACTTGTCCATTCTACAACTGAAAGAAAACATCACTGAATAATTACTTCAAGCAAAGGTAGAATATCAAGGTCAAAGTCAAATCTCAGTAAACGTCCAAGAGTCAATGCTGACTTACTGAGAAGAAGAGCATTTGTCACGATGGCCATGGTGGACATGCCAGCCAGGAAGCGTAGTGAGCAGTAAACCAGGAAGGTGGGAGCAAAGGCAGCACAGGTGTCAGCAACAGCCACCTGGAGAAGACACCATGTCAGAAGTAACCTCCTCCCAAACCTATGGAAAAGGGAAAGATGAGATTGTGGGAACAATAACAACTGTGGTAAAAGTTAGCACAAAGAAAACACTTCACCCCTATGAAATATCCATAAAGGACCAATGTTAGAGTCTGTAAACAAGTCAGGATGGTGCCTGGCATTTTGCCAGAGAAATGTTAGAGTTTGTAAACAAGTCTGGATGGCGCCTGGCCAAATGCCAGAGGGAGTGGTTTGTGAAGTAACAAAAGCGAGCCATTAAGTGTGGAGGTTCCTTATTGGTTGACTGCTGTATCTATTTTATGTTAATTAAGATAAGCTGTGTGAAATGTATAAATATCGCTCCGGTTTATCCTGACTTGTTTACAGACTCTAACAGACCAACAGCTGATATTCTCAAATCAACTCTCCTTCTTTTAAAATAGATAGCTTGTCCTCAAAACTACTTCTTCAATTGTTACCAGTAGTTCAACACCAATTCAAGCTATACAAGACATGTTTCAGTGTTAGAAATATTAATACATCATAATATTTCTTGCACTGAGCCATACACTTATGATAGTGGAGAGTCAACGTTGTGTATAAAATATTAAAATCAGCCCTTGAGACTCTAGAACTGCACAGGTTATGGCTAACATGATGGAATAGGAACAGCTATGAAGCAGAACATCAACGTTGCTGATGGGTTGGGTAAGAGTCTCTATCTGGTGAGTTTGGATTTGTTGACCTTGGGAAACAAAACATATTTGTAAAAATATAACATGTATTTATCACAGCAAAAGAACATATGAAGTTGACCTTTTCTTAGATTTGGGAGGGCGAGCATTGGGTGGTAATCTGGTTGTCCATTTCCCAAAAGTGGCTCAGGAACACTGTTATGGATTTCCACTGTGGAGCATTATGTAGCAATTAGAAAAGTGAACTAAAAGTACAAATAGGAATATGTATGTATCCCAAAAACAGAGTGGTAAGTACACAAAAGAAGAAAAGGAAACAACACATTTAAGTTACATGAAAATTAAGATCCATAAACCCAACTGTCTCATTTTGCAAAACATGAATTTATAGATTCATAGGCAACATACTATAATGAGCCTTATTGAGAAGCAAAGGTTGGGATGCTTCCATGTATTCTGAAGAAAAATCTCCCAATATTCCATTGAAGATCCATTTTATGTGAAAAAGCACATTTTCTTGCTTCATTGGGACTTCACTCTTTTACTCTTCAACATTTTTAGGATAATGTAGCATAGTGAAGTCCTTTGAGTTTACCTACTGAGATTTTATTTTCATGATGCCCCTGAGTGACGCTGACAATGTCTTTTTCCTACCTGCATATTCAAGCAGGCTGGATCCAATGTGGTGACATATCCACCTCTGTGTCCCCATTGTTAACTGTGATCTTTCAAACCCCATGTTGTGGCATCTTCTCTCCAAATTCTCTGATAAAGCACCTCCAAATCTTATACTGATTTCCTACACACAGGATTCAGTCTGTTTAAAACAGCACTGAGTGACATTTTACATTTGTGTTTGTAGATCCCTGGGAAAAAAGGTACACCCAGGACAGTGTAATTTGTAATAATTTTTTCATATGCATAAATGATTCATAAGCTGATGACAGTACCCAGGGGTAGAGAGATCTGTGAACCAGAGACACTCACCTGTCTGACAAATAGCCACATACAATGTTTCCAATCAACATTCCAGCCATGAAGAAGAACTTAGACACTGAATTCAGTGACTGAGATTCACATACCAGGTCCCACTGGAAGACAAGGAAACCAGCATAAAAAACACCTTCACAGACCTGCAGTTTTCTTAATAATAGGTCCCTGTCTTCTTCAACAGCTTCCCTTTTCAAAAACACTTGAATTCTACCATCCATTCCTCAGTTTAATAAATGTTTATCTAGGAAGACTACCTTACACCTGTGGGTTACATTAATGATCACTTTTAACTAAGAAGTCCTCTAATTTGGCCACAGTCCACCATCATTGAAGGACTCTGAAAATTTTACTGTAAATCTTCTCATATGATAGGAGTTCAGTCAGGGTATGCAGGTTTTGGTCAACCCACCTCCATATTCAATTGGCAATCAAGACAGTGTGTTACTGGCTAAATATCACAATTTTCACAAGACACATGACTTACTCGCTTCGATCAAAGTGCCATGACAGTAGGCTCCTATTTGTTTTTTATCATTACCCTAAGTATGTTCCCTGAATTGCATTAAAAAAAAATCAGTAGTTTCTGAAAAAAGAAAAGAAGAACCAACTCCCACACAGCAATTAAAGGCTCAAAGCATGTTCATTATTTTCATTGTTTCCACACACCCAGGTCAATTACTTATGAGTGAAAAATTAAGCCTTTTACCTCAGTCACGGTGGTGGAGAGGAACGAGCTCCGGTCATATACCCAGCCATCCACGCAGGGCTCCGTGTCCACCTCACTCATGTTTGAGAAGGTTCCATTCGGATGAAGGAGCTGCCACTGTGGGTGGATGAAGCGATGACACTTGTCTGGCCTCAGGCTTGAGTCTAGTGGGATGGAGACCCTCAGGAGGGCTTCTTGGCTGAGGGTCCCAGTGTCCTTGTCAGAGACAGTGGCATTGTCGAGTATGTGGACCCAGCAGCGATGACCAAGGATGACTGCAGTGAAATTCTCCAATAAAAGATGAGTCTGTGCCATGGCATTGTAGGTAAGAAGAAAAGCCATCTGGATTATCTGGAACCTTCCCAGACCACCAACTTGATCCAGGAGGTCCTGAAAGGCCATGGTGGCTGAATGACCCTCACCAACTGAAAGCAAAGTGGTCGTATCTAGATGAGTTCAAAGAACAAAGTGTTCTATCCTCTCTCACTGTGACACAGCAAAGGCTGTTGACCCTGAGCAGTGTCATCATCCCCTCTTCACCTCTGCGGCAAGTCCACAAAGCTAATATTCCCTAGTCATCCTCAGGTTACTTGGGTGGCTGTTTTCTTTAAATCACTGAGAGAGAGATTTTGCTGAGGTGCCTTCTAGTTAAATCTGTTAATGATCTACTTTGTGAAAATTCTTGTTGTGGGCAATGAACTGCAGTTAATCTTGGACATTGATCTGCAAATACTCTGCAAGCAAACCGGAGTAACTCTGCTACATGTGATGTGATTTTTTAGTGAATATATGTGGTTTGAAATACTCCATTGAAGTGTTTGATTTTTCTAGGAGAAATGGAGAGAAAATTTTTGGTTTGTTTAGTACTAAGTCTTGATTGACAGAGATCATGAAAAGCATCCCAAGTAAAATATTGCAGTAAGGTGTAAGGTTTAGGTGGGAGATAAATTCATATGTTAGGCAATGCAGGAGTGTTCAGAGGGGTTATGATTAGCTTATGAGTGCTCAAAACATATCAGTGAGTTAAATCATTTGACGGATTAATAGTGGCTACTGGGTGGTAACTTAAGCAGATAGGGTTTGGCTGGAAGAAGCAGATCACTGGGGACATTCATTTTCAAACAGAAGTTATGAGAGTTGACATTCCTGTACCCTGAACTTTATGGAAAGCACTCAACTATCAGTCTCTTCCACGATGATCCCTGTGTCTGTTTTATCTGCTCTATTCATTTTTCTTTCATTTTTTCCCATTCTTCCTGTTTCATAACTTGAATTATTCTATGCTCACATACATCAATTCTTTTTTTTATTGATTGTTCAAAACATTACAGAGCTCATGATATATCATCTTTCATACATTTGACTCAATTGGGTTATGAATTCCCATTTTTTGCCCAAATACAAATTGCAGAATCACATCTGTTACACACTCACATTTTTACATAATGGCATATTAGTGACTGTTGTGTTCTGCTACCATTCCTATCCCCTACTATCCCCCCTCCCCTCCCCTCCCCTCCCATCTTCCCTCTCGAGCTCCTCTGCTGTTGTTTAATTCTCTCCCTTTTTTCCCTCCTCCTTTCCCCTCACAACCTCTTATAATATTGTGTAACATTGAAGGTCTCCTACTTTTTCCATATGCTTTCCCATCTATCTCCCTTTCTCTCCCCACTCTCGTCTTTGTTTAATGTTAGTCTTTTCCTCATGCTCATCCTTCCTGTTCTGTTCTTAGTTGCTCTCTTTATATCAAAGAAGACATTTGGCATTTGTTTTTTAAAGACTGGCTAGCTTCGCTTAGCATAATCTGCTCTAATGCCATCCATTTCCCTGCAAATTCTATGATTTTGTCATTTTTAGTGCTGCATAATATTCCATTGTGTATAGATGCCACATTTTTTTTATCCATTCATCTATTGAAGGGCATCTAGGTTGGTTCCACAGTCTAGCTATTGTGAATTATGCCGCTATAATCATTGATGTGGCAGTATCCCTATAGCATGCTCTTTTAAGGTCCTCAGGGAATAGTCCGAGAAGGGCGATAGCTGGGTCAAATGGTGGATCCATTCCCAGCTTTCCCAGGAATCTCCATACTGCTTTCCAAATTGGCCTCACCAATTTGCAGTCCCACCAGCAATGTACAAGTGTACCCTTTTCCCCACATCCTCGCCAACACTTATTGTTATTTGACTTCATAATGGCTGCCAATCTTACTGGAGTGAGATGGTATCTTAGGGTGGTTTTGATTTGCATTTCTCTGACTGCTAGAGATGGTGAGCATTTTTCCATGTACTTGTTGATTGTTTGTATGTCCTCCTCTGAGAAGTGTCTGTTCAGGTCCTTGGCCCATTTGTTGATTGGGTTATTTGTTATCTTATTGTTTAATTTTTTGAGTTTTTTGTATATTCTGGATATTAGGGCTCTATCTGAAGTGTGAGGAGTAAAGATTTGTTCCCAGGATGTAGGCTCCCTATTTACCTCTCTTATTGTTTCTTTTGCTGAGAAAAAACTTTTTAGTTTAAGTAAGTCCCATTTGTTTATTCTTGTAATTAACTCTTAGGCTATGGGCATCCTATTAAGGAATTTGGAGCCCGACCCCACAGTATGTAGATCGTAGCCAACTTTTTCTTCTATCAGACGCAGTGTCTCCGATTTGGTATCTAGCTCCTTGATCCATTTTGAGTTAACTTTTGTGCGTGGCGAGAGAAAGGGATTCAGTTTCATTTTGTTGCATATGGATTTCCAATTTTCCCAGCACCATTTGTTGAAGATGCTATCCTTCCTCCATTGCATGTTTTTAGCCCATTTATCAAATATAAGAGAGTTGTAACTTTGTGGATTAGTCTTTGTGTCCTCTATTCTGTACCATTGGTCCACCCACCTGTTTTGGTGGCAGTACCACGCTGTTTTTGTTACTATTGCTTTGTAGTACAGTTTGAACTCTGGTATCGCTATACCTCCAGATTCACACTTCCTGCTTAGAATTGCTTTTGCTATTCTGGGTCTTTTGTTTTTCCATATGAATTTCATGATTGCTTTATCTATTTCTACAAGAAATGCCATTGGGATTTTGATTGGCATTGCATTAAACCTGTAGAGAACTTTGGATAATTTTGCCATTTTGATGATGTTAGTTCTGCCTATCCATGAACAGGGTACATTTTTCCATCTTCTGAGATCTTCTTCTATTTCTCTCTTTATGGTTCTCTAGTTTTCATTGTATAAATCTTTCACCTCTTTTGTTAGGTTGATTCTCAAGTATCTTATTTTCTTTGAGGATATTGTGAATGGAGTGGTTTTCCTCATTTCATTTCAGAAGTTTTGTTGCTGATATACAGGAATGCCTTTGATTTATGCGTGTTGATTTTATATCCTGCCACTTTGCTGAATTCATTTATTAACTCTAGCAGTTTCTTTGTAGACCCTTTTGGGTCTGTTAAATATATTATCATGTCATCCGCAAATAGTGATAATTTAAGTTCTTCTTTTCCTATTTTTATGCCTTTAATTTCTTTTGTCTGTCTAATTGCTCTGGCTGGTACTTCAAGAACTAAATTGAATAGAAGTGGTGATAGAGGGTATCCCTGTCTTGTTCCAGATTTTAGAGGGAATGCCTTCAGTTTTTCTCCGTTTAGGATGATGCTAGCCTGAGGTTTAGCATATATAGCTTTTACAATGTTGAGGTAAGTTCCTGTTACCCCTAGTTTTTCTAGTGTTTTGAACATAAAGGGATGCTGTACTTTGTCGAATGCTTTTTCTGCATCTATCGAGATGATCATGTGGTTCTTATCTTTAAGTCTGTTAATGTGGTGAATAACATTTATTGATTTCCGTATATTGAACCAGCCCTGCATCCCAGGGATGAATCCTACTTGATCGTGGTGCACAAGTTTTTTGATATGCTTTTGTATTCGATTCGCCAGAATTTTATTGAGAATTTTTGCATCCAAGTTCATTAGAGATATTGGTCTGTAGTTTTCTTTCTTTGAAGTGTCTTTGTCTGGTTTTGGGAATAGGGTGATGTTGGCCTCATAGAATGAATTTGGAAGAGCTCCTTCTTTTTCTATTTCTTGAAATAGCTTGAAAAGTATTGGTATTAATTCTTCCTTGAAGGTTTTGTAAAACTCCGCTGTATACATCCGGTCCAGGGCTTTTCTTGGTTGGTAGTATTTTGATGGCTTCTTCTATTTCTTCCTTTGATATTGCTCTGTTTAAATTGTGTGTGTCTTCCTGACTCAATCTGGCAGATCATATGATTTAAGAAATTTATCGATATCTTCACTATCTTCTATTTTATTGGAATATAGGGTTTCAAAATACTTTCTAATTATCTTCTGTATTTCTGCAGTGTCTATTGTGATATTGGCTTTTTCATCCCGTATGTTAGTAATTTGAGTTTTCTCTCTTATTCTCTTCATTAGCATGGCTAGGGGCCTGTCTATCTTATTTATTTTTTCAAAGAACCAACTTTTAGTTTTATCGATTTTTTCAATGGTTTTTTTTTGTTTCAATTTCGTTGATTTCTGCTCTAATTTTAATTATTTCTTGTCTTCTACTACATTTGCTGTTGTTTTGCTCTTCCTTTTCTAGGTTTTTGAGGTGTAGTGTGAGTTCATTTATTTGTTGGTTTTTCTTTTTTTTGAGGAAAGAACTCCAAGAAATGAATTTTCCTCTTAAAACTGCTTTCATTGTGGCCCATAGATTCCGGTATGTTGTGTCTATATTATCATTTGTCTCTAAGAATTTTTTTATCTCCTCCTTTATGTCTTCTGAAACCCATTGATCGTTCAGTAACATATTGTTCATTTTCCATGTGTTGTAGGATTTTTCCTTCCTTCTTTTATCATTGATTTCCAATTTCATTCCATTATGATCAGATATGGTGCATGGTATTATCTCCACACCTTTATATTTACTAAGAGTTGCCCTATGGCATAATATATGGTCTATCTTTGAGTAGGATCCATGTGCTGCTGAGAAGAACGTGTATCCACTTGATGATGGTTGATATATTCTATATATGTCGGTTAAGTCTAGGTTATTGATTGTGCTGTTGAGTTCTATAGTTTCTTTATTCAGTTTTTGTCTAGAGGATCTGTCTAATGGCGAGAGCGGTGTGTTGAAGTCACCCATTATAATTGTGTTGTAGTCTATTTGACTCTTGAAGTTGAGGAGAGTTTGTTTTATGAACATTGCGGCTCCATTGTTTGGTGCATACAAATTGATAATTGTTATGTCTTGTTGGTGGATGGTTCCTTTTAACAGTATATAGTGTCCTTCTTTATCCCTTTTGATTAACTTAGGTTTGAAATTGATTTTATTTGATATGAGTATGGCCACTCCTGCTTGCTTCCGAGGGCCATGTGAGTGGTATGATTTTTCCCAACCTTTTACCTTCAGCCTGTGTATGTCTTTTCCTATCATATGAGTCTCCTGAAGGCAGCATATTGTTGGATTTGTTTCTTTGATCCAGGTTACTAGCCTATGTCTCTTGATTGGTGAGTTTAGGCCATTAACATTTAAGGTTACAATTGAAATATGATTTGTACTTCCAGTCATGTATATTTATTTATTTATTTTAGTTTGGTTAGTTTTACTTTTTGGTTTTTTTTCCCCCCCCCTTTACTGAGATACCTCCCACTGTTAGTTTTGGGCACAATTTTTCAATTCCTCTTCTTGTAGTATTTTGCTCAAAATGCTTTGCAGTGCTGGTTTGATTGCTGCGAATTCTTTTAGCTTTTGTTTATCATGAAAGATTTTAATTTCATTGTCAAATCTGAAGCTTAATTTTGCTGGATACAGTATTCTTAGTTGGAGGCCATTATTTTTCAGCGTTTGAAATACATTGTTCCAGGCTCTTCTCGCTTTCAAAGTCTGTGATGAAAAATCAGTCGTTAACCTAATTGGTTTACCCCTGAATGTAATCTGCCTCCTTTCTCTCGTAGCTTTTAATATTCTCTCCTTGTTCTGTATGTTGGCTATCTTCATAATGATATGTGTTGGAGTTGGTCTATTACAGTTTTGAATGTTTGGGGTCCTGTAGGCTTCCAGGATTTGGCAATCCATTCCATCTTTCATCTCTGGGAAGTTTTCTAGAATTATTTCATTTAGTATGCTGTCCGTTCCTTTGGTTTGAATCTCTATGCCTTCTTCTATCCCGATGACTCTCAAATTTGGTTTTTTTATGACATCCCATATCTCTTGAATAGATTGCTCATGGGATTTAAGCATCTTTTCTGTGTTGACTATATTCTTTTCAAGTTGATAAACCTTGTCTTCATTATCTGATGTTCTGACTTCTACTTGATCTAGTCTATTTGTAATATTCTCATTTGAGTTTTTAATTTGGTTTATAGTTTCCTGCATTTCTAGGATTATTGTTTGATTTTTTTTAAGATCTCTATCTCCTGGTAAAGCTCGTTCTTTGCCATTTGAATTTGTTTGTTTAATTCATTTTCAAAATATACTTTTATTGCTTGGACTTGCTGTCTCATGTCTTCTCTAATATTCCTTTCCATTTGAGTTAGGCATGCCTTGAGTTCTTTCCCTAACCCTGTTTTTGATGCTTCTAGGTCTTCCTGTAGAATTAAGTTATTCTGCATTGTTTGTACTCCTTTTTTCCCTTGTTTTCTCATGATGTTCACGTTACTTTCCAGCTCTATTTGATTGCTGTGTTTCTGCTCTCTTCTATAGATTTGTTTTGGTTTTGTATATCTCTGTTGTCTCTCCTTTGTGTTGGTAAACTACGCCTGCTAACATGGATTCCGCTGGGAAGGAATTCCGACAGCCGAGCTCCAATGACGTCACTTCTCTGCTATGACGGGCCCCAGGCTCCTTGCCGGGGTGTCCCACTAGGGGGGGTGTGACTGGAATGTCTCTGGTTGGTTTCAGCTCCCGGTCACGGCAGGCAGGCGATCTCCAGCCGCCCAGTCGCGCAGGCAGTGGGCGGGTGATTGGTCGCCGGCAGGGGGGTGGACTCCAGCCGCCCAGTTGCACAGGCAGCGGGCCCGCCTGTCACCAGCAGGCAGGCGATCTCTAGCCACCCAGTTGTGCGGTCGGTAGCCAGCGGGCAGGCGTTCTCCAGCCGCCCAGTTACGAGGACAGTCGGTGGACTGTCGCTGGCAGACCTGCGGTTTCCAGCCGCCCATTCGCCAGGGCCTGGCCTCTAGACCCCTGGCTTCTCCTGCTAGTCTTGGTTTCTCCTGCTAGACCAGATTTCCCCTAAGTGACGGCTCTCAGCAGTTCAAACCGTACTCTGGGCCGGCTGTTTGTTGGGTGTGGAGGGTGGCTATTGGGAACCCCCGCACTCTATTGTTTTGATTTTCTCCGCTTGCCCCTCCCCCAGCGCTGGCTAGACAGATTTCGTTTTGGCTGCCGATGGGAGGGGGAGTTGAAGATCAGGTGTCTCTAGTTTTGCCCGAGTCTTATTGCAGGCTCGCTCTGATACTCCCTCCCCCGGAAAGCCTAGGAAAGATTTTATGAGACTTCCCTGATGTATGAAGGATGAGCTGAGTAACACACCTGTTTTATTGTTGCAATCTGTCCAAGAGTGGCGGTGGTCACTTCAGCTCTCCAAGATGGTGGCTGCTGATTTCCTTGGTGGAGTCTCCGCTGTGGGAGACAGAACTGTACTGCTTCCTTCACCATCTGGAATCCCGTACTCAGCCTGGGGGTCAGTGCAGGCTCAGCCGGCGGGATTCCACAGAATCGCAGCCACTTTTCTCCCTGCTTGCTAACTAATCGCTTCTCTGCGGCGCCCCGCTGTCTGTAGCCGCAGGGCAGGCCGCGCGAATCCTACATCAATTCTTTTTTCAGCCAAATCAAATGTGCGGCTGTGAACTTTAATCAATTTATGCAGCAGTTATTTTCTATTTCAATTCCCAATTTTTCATATGGCTATATTTTAGAATACCTACATCTTTATAGAATTTTCATAAGTCACTATCTTACTTTTATTCCTTAAGCATGTTATTTGAACACATTTTAACTAACTTCTTTGAAGCTTTTATATGATAAATAAAATATCTGGGAAACTGCATAACCATTATATCTATTTGAGTTTGTTAAATTTTTTTAGTTGTGATGGACACAATACCTTTATTTTATTTGTTTTTATTTTATTTTATTTTTAAATTATTTTTTATTTATATATGACAGTGGAATGCATTACAATTCATAGTACACATATACAGCACAATTTTTCATATCTCTGGTTGTATAAGAAAGTATATTCACACCAATTTGTGTCTCTATACATGTACTTTGGATAATAATGCCCATCACCTTCCCTATTCCCCCTCCCTTGCTTCCCACCTCTGCCCTATCTAGAGTTCATCTATTCCTCCCATGCTCCCCCTCCCTACTCCTCTATGAATCAGTCTCCTTGTATCAGAGAAAACATTTGGCATTTGTTATTTTGGGATTCTCTGAGTTCACTTAAAATTATCCTCCCTAAATCCATCCATTTACCTGCACATGCCATGATTTTATTCTCTTTTATTGATGAGTAATATTTCATTATGTATATTTGCAACATTTTTTAATCCATTCATCTATGGAAGAGCATCTAGGTTGGTTCCAGTTTAGCTATTATGAATTGTGCTGCTATAAACATTGATGTGGCTGTATCCCTGTAGTATGCTGTTTTTAGGTCCTTTGGGTATAGACCAAGGAGAGGGATAGATGGGTCAAATGGTGGTTCCATCCAATTTTCCAAGAAATCTCCATACTGTTTTCCATATTGGCTGCACCAATTTGCAGCCCCACCAGCAGCGTATGAGTGTACCTTTTTCCTCACATCCTTGCCAACACTTATTGTTCTTTGTCTTCAAAATAGCTGCCATTCTGACTGGAGTGAGATGAAATCTTAGAGGGTTTTGATTTGCATTTCTCTAATTGCAAGTGATGATGAACATTTTTTCATGTGTTTGTTGATTGATTGTACATCATCTTCTGAGAAGTGTCTCTTCAGGTCCTTGGCCCATTTATTGATTGGGTTATTTGTCTTTTTGGTGGTCAGATTTTTGAGTTATTTATATACCCTAGAGATAGTGCTCTATCTGATGTGTGGGGAGTAAAGATTTGCTCCCAAGATGTAGGCTCTCTATTCACCTCACATTTTGTTGCTTTTTCTGAGAAGAAGATTTTTAGTTTGAGTCCATCCCATTTATTGATTCTTGGTTTTAATTCTTGCATTATAGGAGTCTTATTAAGGAAGTTGGGGCCTAATTCTACATTGAAATTAGGGCCCACTTTTTCTTCTATTAGATGCAGGGTCTCTGATTTTATTCCTAAGTCCTTGATCCATTTTGAGTTGAGTTTTGTGTATGCTGAGAGATAGGGGTTTAATTTCATTTTGTTGCATATGGATCTCCAGCTTTCCCAGCACCATTTGTTGAAGAGGCTGTCTTTTCTCCAATGCATGTTTTTGGCGCCTTTGTCTGATATAAGATAACTGTAATTTTATGGGTTAGTCTCTGTGACCTCTATTCTCTACCATTGGTCTACCAGTCTGTTTTGGTGCCAGTACCATGCTGTTTAAGTTAATATTGTCTGTAGTATAGTTTAAGGTCTGATATAGTGATGCCACCTGTTTCACTCTTCCTGGTAAGAATTGCTTTAGCTATTCTGGGTCTCTTATTTTTCCAGATAAACTTCATGACAGCTTTTTCTCTTTCTATGAAGTATGCCATTTGGGATTTTGATAAGTTTGCATTAAATCTGTGTAGTGCTTGTTTTAGTATGATCATTTTAATATTAATTCTGCCTATCCAAGAGCAAGGTACATCTTTCCATCTTCTAAGGTCTTCTTTGACTTCTTTCTTTAGGATTCTGTAATTATCATTATATAGACATTTTTACCTCTTTTGTTAAGTTGATTTCCAAGTATTTTATTTCTTTTTGAGGCTATTGTAAATGGGGTAGTTTTCCTCATTTCCCTTCCAGAAGATTTGTCACTAATATACAAAAATGCCTCTGATTTATGTTGCTGATTTTATATCCTGTTACTTTGCTGAATTTATTTACTAGTTCTAGAAGTTTCTGGTGGAACTTTTAGGGTCTTCTAGGTATAGAATCATGTCATCAGCATATAGTCCCAATTTGAGTTCTTTTTTTTTTCCCATGTGTATCCTTTTAATAAACCAAATTAAAAACTCAAATGAGAAAATAGCACACTTAAGGGAATCCCCATTAGACTAGCAGATTTCTTGGAAAAGACCTTACATATCAGAAAAGAATGTTATGATATATTGAAAATCCTCAAAAACAAAACACTTCTTAACAGAAAACTATACACAGCAAAGCTGGCTTCCAGAATGAAGGACATATAAGGACTTTACAGCACAAGCAAAAGCTGAGGGATTACTCATCACCAGACTGGCCTTAGAAGAAATGCTTCAAAAAATCCAAACATCAAGAGACAAAGGATAATAACCATCATCATGAACATGCAAAAGCATAATTCAGAAAAGCAGAAACTCAAAAGAGAAACAGAAAAAATCAGGCAATATCAATACAAAAACCTACCAAATCACAAAATTGTACAATAAGAGAGGAAGACAAAGAATTAAAAATAATAATAATAAAACAACCACCACAACAACCAGAAAAGAAAAATCACCAAAATCACAAAGTCCTTTCCTGTCAGTAATAATCTTGAAAATAAATAGATTAATATCCCCAATTAAAATATTTAAACTAGCTGTATTAAATGTGAATTAATAAAAACATGACCTAATGATTCACTACCTACAATTAACGCACCTCACTGGTAAAGACACATAGAGGCTAATACAAACCAACAGTGAGCTTACATGTATCAGATAAAGTAGAACTTAAGTCAAAAATTGTAAAAAGAGACAAAGGACAAGTGGCTATATAGTGGTACAGTGGTCAATTCCATAAGCAAAAATAACAATTGTAAATATATATGCATCGAATGACAGAACACCCAATTATATAAAACTAAAATTATTAAATCTAGAAGGAAGGGTAGACATCAATACAGTAGTAGTTGGGGATTCCAGTACCCCAGTTTCACCAATAGATCTTGCAGACAAAAATATCATTGTAGAGACTTAGGAATTATACTATACTAAAGGCCAAATGGACCTAACAGAATTTACAGAACATTTAATTTTTTTAAAAAAAGCAGAATATGTGTTCTTCTCATAAGCACATGGAAAATTCTTCAGGATAAACTCTATGTTAAGTCACAAAGAGGATTGCTGGGAGCCATCAGCCAAGTAGGTACGACAATTTCCTTGCCAACATACTCCCATGCTGACTAGTGGAAGGACTCCTGAAAGGTGACCTTGCACAAGGACCAGGGCGGATCCGTGTTTAGGGTGTTCCCGGTTTAGCATAATACAAGATTAGGGTGTTCCCCGTTTAGAATAGGGCGTATCCTGATGCCTGAGTTCCTCTTGAGTTCTTAGGGTCAGACAGTATATTTTGGGAGACAGAAGCCCAGTGGAGGTGGAATTGGGCAGAGAACGTGGATTTCCCCAGAACGTGTTTGTAGACGGCCGGTGTGAGTTCGGGAATAAAGAATTGCTGTTTGAATCTACAAGCTGTGTGGTGACTCGTGATTTGTGCCCAGCCAGAGACTGCGGCATTTGGTGGCCCGTACGGGGAACGTCTAAAAATTGGAGGTAAGTGAAATTACTCACCCCTGAAGGAGAGCAAAAGAATGGGTGAGCATTTCAAAAAACAATGTGTTCTTGTTCTGATTTATTTTGTTTTTATTTCAAGTTGCCTGTTCCTAGAACTTTCTCAGACAAACTGGGGAAAATGGTTGACTCAAAGTTTGAAGTTGTTCGCCTCCAAGGAAGAGAAATTGTTAGAGAAAGGAGGCAACCCAGTAAGACCAAGAACAATTAGGGCATATGTTGATACAATACAAAAATGTAGCCCATGGCTTTTTAAAGACAAGTTATTAAGTATATCAATGGGACCACCATGGTATACTGTAGAAGGATTTTTCTTCAACAAGAAAGAGATGGCTAATTCTGTTTACTACATTTGTCTAAGATCTTGGTTTCTACAAAGTTCTAATTAATTTACAAAGCTAAAATGTTAAAATATCAACCACTAAATATAAAATCAAGTGTTCTTTACTTATTAAGTTCCATAAGGTAATATATTTAAACATTATGTGTGTTTTCATAAATTGGTGAATGGAAAAAGGTTTAATATTGCTTTGGTCTGTGTCTTTCCTGAAACAAGGTTACTAAGAATTAAGATTCTATCATGTGTAATTTATATACAAAGAGTATAAGAAGTTTCAATTGGGTTTCAATTACAGTATTATAGTACCATAAAAAAACAAGAAAGTATTTCATCTTATTAAAGTGGAGTAATTTGTCTAAATCAGAAATTTTATAAGGGTTGTTTCAGAATGTGAATTTATAAAAAGGGTTAATGGTTAAAAAAGAGATATAAAAAGATTGAAGATGTGAAAATATATTTTAATATAAAAGGTTAATAGAAAAAGAAATGTTCTAGATGAGATAATCTCTGTGTGGTAAAGTAAAAAGTTGTAAAATAAATACCATTTAAAAAGATTTTGAGGAAATTAGACTTACTTTAAAAGCTTGAGAAAGGAAGAAAGAAGAAAAAGGTATTTGTACATGGCAGATTGAGACAAAGCTTCTTAATGGAGTAAAAAAGGCCTTTGGTTGAAGGGCAGCCATGTAAACTAATATTAAGCGATTTAAACAGAATTTAAGCCTCATTTAAAAGAGTAAAGCTGTAGGTGGTAAAAAAGTACATTTAAAAGTACAGTATAGATGATAATTGAAAGGCTTTAAAAGGTTAAAGTGAAGGTGGTTAAGATGCCTTCATGACGGAGGAAAAATTGCATTGTTCGAAGCCTAGTTAATCTTATAAGAATTACTTAAAAAAAAGAAAACTATGAAAATGGAAAGATAATAGGATAAAAGATATTTAGATAAAGAAGATTAAAAATTTTAAGTGAAACTTTAAAGACAGAAGTATAGAAAGTTAAAAAGAAAAAAAGATAGAGAAGATGTAGAAAGATAAAAAAGATGTAGGAAGACAAAAATTTTAACCCACAAAATAGGAAACAAAAGAAAACTAGGAGGAAAAAAGCAACTAAGTGTGAATGTATAAACCTTAGGGAAAAAAAACTAGAAGATACAAATAAGATAAAAAATGGTTGAAAATGTCAAGTAAGGTATTTCAGATAAAAAATGTAAAAAGCTAAGACAACTATTAGATACAAACATATACTTATTAAAGGAAAAAGAGGGAATTGGAAAAGGGTATATACCCCCAAAGATAAATTTAAAATTACCCATTTTACTCTAAACTTTTTAAATTTGGATTCATCAGGACTTAGTGCTGCGGAAAGACATATGTATCCAAAAAATGTTCATAAGCCTAAGGTACTTTGGAAAGATATTCTAACAGGACAATGGAAAGGTCCTGACCCAGTGATTGTCTGGAGTCGGGGTTCTGTTTTTGGTTTTCCACAGGAAGAACAACAACCGATTTGGATTCCAGAAAGACTAACTAAAGCAATTTCTACAGATCAAAAAGAAGATGATTTGACTCAAATCCATAACAGCTGATATCCAGAGCTCCAGCTTGGCCATTCTTACATCTGTGACAGTAATTAACCAGGATGCTTTTTTAAATATCTATTTTATTATTGCATTTTTCCACATCATAAGGTTCTATTTTTATTTTTTGAGCTCATACACACCTAGGTTAATGTTTTTTTGACCAGTTTTATTTTTTGACTGTGGAGTTTTTAAACATTTCAATGGAGATTTCACCTAGGTAAAGCTACAAGGCCTTTATTATTGTCTTATGTGTTGTACTTTTGTGTTTTGTGTTGTATGTCTGTGTGTACGTATGTCCATATATCATATATGAGGAGCGCTCATGAAAAAATGGATCCAAATTATTATTTTTTTTATTCACGTGATTTAAATGGCTTAATTTAAATTAGGTAAACAGCTATTAAGGATTGTTTTTAAAGGTGGTTAACAGATCTGTTTGTTTACTAATTTAAATCAGGTAAACAGCTGTTAAGGATTGTTTTTAAAGGAGGTTAACAGATCTGTTTGTTTACTTTCACCTTTCCATTTCATTATATTTAATAATTCTTTTCAGGATAATGTCTCTTTAGCATCATTGCCAGAATTCCTATCCTCATTCCAATGAATATAACTCAACAAGTATGCTCAATCAAGGAGTCAACTTACTTTGGGAGGAAATAAATTTTGGGAGGAGACAAACATATTGATAGATTCCTCCACTTTGAACCGCTTGCAGAACTTGCCTAGACTATGTAACTATCGTTTAGTGCAGCAAATTGTGGTAATGCTGGCATATCTTTGCTGATGGTGTCACCAGTGATGCAATTTTTATTTCCTTGCCAGCGCACCACATGTTAATTGTGGTAATGCTGGCATATCTTTGCTGATGGTATCACCAGTGATGCAATTTTTCCAAAGGAGCTGTCAATTGGCTTGGTGTCATGGCATTTCTGTATCCTCCTCCCTTCTGCTAGTGATGGTCTAAATTTGGGGGCCAATTGCTATATGCTGGACCGGTAATCAGTGACGGTATGATCCAATTGCAGTGGTATCAACCTAAGACAGGAGGCTAAGGCCTAAAGGTCAATTTTCCAATGACGGGTAAGAACCATATGTTGAATTGGACAACCTACCAGGCACGGTCCTTAAGCCACATTAACCTCACTCCCCCACTGGCACCAAGGCCAAATTTGGGGGCCAACAGAGGTGAGGCAAAGAACCTCACCCCCCCCACTGGTGCATAGACCTATCCACAAGTATGGCTATATGCTGGACCGGTAATCAGTGACGGGTATGATCCAGTTGCAGTGGTATCAACCTAAGACAGGAGGCTAACGTCTAAAGGTCAGTTTTCCGATGACGGGTAAGAACCATATGTTGAATTGGACAACCTACCAGGCACGGTCCTTAAGCCACATTACTTGTTGTTTAATTAATCAGAAGGGGGGAGATGCTGGGAGCCATCAGCCAAGTAGGTATGACAATTTCCTTGCCAGCATACTCCCATGCTGTCTAGTGGAAGGACTCCTGAAAGGTGACCTTGCTCAAGGACCAGGGCGGATCCGTGTTTAGGGTGTTCCCGGTTTAGCATAATACAAGATTAGGGTGTTCCCCGTTTAGAATAGGGCGTATCCTGCTGCCTGAGTTCCTCTTGAGTTCTTAGGGTCAGACAGTATATTTTGGGAGACAGAAGCCCAGTGGAGGTGGATTTGGACAGAGAACGTGGATTTCCCCAGAACGTGTTTGTAGACGGCCGGTGTGAGTTCGGGAATAAAGAATTGCTGTTTGAATCTACAAGCTGTGTGGTGACTCGTGATTTGTGCCCAGCCAGAGACTGCAGCAGAGAATTTTAGAAAATGTTATCATATACCTTCTCTGACCTCAATAGAATAAAATTACAAATCAATAACAAGCATGTATTGGAATATCACACTGTATCCCAAAAATATGAACAATTACAACTCAAAGTTTAAAATGTTTTTAACAATCACACAGAAAAGATTTAGAAATTGTACAAGTACATGAAAATGAAATGAATAAAAAACAAATGAATCAATAAAAGAATCAATAAGGACCCTTAAAGAATCTACTCACTCCTACTCAAAAAATAGATGATCTCTGATACCCAACCTGACAATGCAACTTGAGGAAGTGGAAAAGCAAGAGCTCATATAAAAGTCACTGGTTCAGCACCAGCCAACACAGCATCACAGAATTTATGGAAGCAGCTTGGATTGTGCACTATAAATGCACAGGATGCTTAAAAATTTCCCCTGTTAAAGTTTGTTTCTAAAAGTTTGTGCCCATTTCTTGTCCTTATATCAACCCAGAATAAACCTCAGGAGAAAACAATCAATTGCTTCTTTAGGTATTTCCTGATATAATGGTCAGGTATGTGTGCTCCTATGGTGGGATACTCTTAATTTGTCTATATAACTGCCCCACAGCCTAAAGGGCCTTTGCCTTACCACAAATTCAGACTTCAATTTTGTTGGTCTTATTGCCATGGCCTGGGCCATTTTCCAGAAATGTAAGAGAATATGAAATTATCTAGACATCAGGAGAAGTTATAAGATGAGAATGGCTCATCATGGGATCTGGTTTTTTTTTTCTGTTAAGAATCCCATGGCCAAGAACTTGCAACGTTCCAAAGGGAAGTCATAGCCTCCCATATTTTCAACCCACAGGTATGTATTGGAGGATATAAACTCATCTCAGGTAGGACACTGGTTTATTAAAGATGTAAAGACACACTGAAGTAATCCTTAATTTTTACATACATGTTCTTTGCCTATGTCCATATCAAAAGCCAAGTTCATTAGACATACAAATAATTTTACACACTCCAATAAAATATATATATATATATATATATATATATATATATATATATATATATATATATATATAATTCTTTTATTCACTCAAAAATTAAATAATCCCTAGTCCAACAAAATCAGCTTATTCTATCCATCAAAAATATCTTCATCACCATGATAAAATCAGGATGAAACTTATAGTATTTTCCTGACCTGATATGATTTCAATCCAAAATGAAGAATTGATATTCAGATTCTAGTTTTGTGAAGTAAAGTGTTTACTCAATGCTTTGGGATTCTCAAACCTTTCCCATTCCAAATGAAGGACAGTCTTCTTACAGATTTGTGGGAGGTAAAATTATTTGAAGTATCTTGCCTGTTAAGTTGATGGTGTATAGTTTGGGCCTTGGGCCATGAAATTGTATTAGTTCTTTTCTGTTGCTATAACAAAATGCCTGAGACTGTATAACATATAAGAAAAAAATGTTTATTATCTCATGACTTTGGAGGATGAGAATCCTAACTGTATGATTCAAAATCTGGTGAATGTCCCTCAGGTTTTGTTCCCTCATGCAGATGGCATCATAATGAGACCACATGCCAGAGAAAGAAAGTGCATACTAGGAAAAGAAGGCAGAGAGAAGGGTGGGGCAAGTCCATTCTTAGCAGTTGGAGGTATGAAGGTAGTGCTTTATTGACCCCATATGTTTTACCTCTTGTGCTCCACATGTGCATTCTCTTTATATAGAAGTTTCAATTAATTAAAGGAATGGGTCCTTCAGAGAAAACTTCTAAGAGGAATTTCTGTAATGAACTACTGATCCCTATTACTGAAGGTGACCTCAAGTCTGTAATTGTTACTCATCACCTTTCTCTGTTATATTCAGTTTGATGTTCCCCTCATAATTCTGGTTTAGGAGAAACTGTTAGTCAGCTTTTTTGTGGCTATAATGAAAATACCTGATACAAAAAAACTTTCAGGAGGAAAATCTTATATTGGGTCAAAGTTAACTTTTATGGTAAGCTTGTTCCAAGGCAGAAGCTTCCTAGAATAAGGGCAAGTCAGAAGAAAGAAGCTTGGCACATGGCATCCAGGAGAAAGGGAGGGGGGATAGAAAGAAGCCAGGGAGAAGATATAGTCCCCAAAGGCATGCACCCAGTGAACTGTTTCCTCCAGTCATGTCCCACGTGTCTACAGTTATCACCTAATAATCTATTCAAGTTATGAATCCATGAATGAAAATAGAGCCATCATGATTCAATTATTTACAATAAGCCCAAACTCTGATACTTGAAAAATTGGGGACCATAATTTTAACATGTAGGCCATAAGGGAAATATTTCAGATCCAAACCATATTAATACCCAAGGATAAACCCCACTGATCTATTTCCTCTGCCATGCCTGCAAGAAACCATCTGTGAAATACATGAGAATCTTCACTCGACATGAAGCCAGGGAGAGTTAGGCCTGGCATTGCGAACTATCCATGGCTTTCCCATGGCAATAGAGTGCCCAATGCATAGAACCGTTCTCTCAACTCTGCAAGGAAGTTTCCTCATAGTAGCTCTGGAGACAGGTATAACCTGTTACGAACTGAACAGCTCGCTTTTAATTTTTTTTAGAGAAGAATATTATATAGAATCTCTATGATGTTTCCTAATATAAATAAAGCAGGTGCAGGCTCCATTTGTCTAGAAGTACAAGCCGTCCAATCAGCTTGCCCATCTTGCCCCTGCTTTTGAAATTACTTTCTGTATTCTGTGGTTTTTCAACATTCTATTCCTCTTAGCTTTTATTTCTCAGCCAACCCATTCCACTGAGAAAAAACTCATTCCCACTGCCCACATGGGATGTGGGTGGGATAACCAACATGCCTACAGGTTCCAACACTTTGAAGCAATCCATTAAACAATCAGTGAAGATATCTGAGCTCTCATAATCCCATCATTTCCCAAAAGCACCACCACTGAACAGAGCCACTTCCTTAAATTATGTGAGGAGTACAGGCTGGAAGAGTTTTGATATGCAGATTGTTAAATGCCTAAATTGCCTTGAAAATATTACTGCTAAAAATGAATGTTAAAGATGATTCTCACGAAGTTAGAATGTTAGTATTGTGGAAAAAGTTCTACTGATTTTGAGAATACATTTTCCATCAATAAAAAAAACAGTGATAGCAAAATGAACATAATTGATGAATCTGATGAATATTATGTCATTGTTATAAAGAATGAAGGTAATTTTTCTGAACAAAGTGCACATATCCCAGGTGTTTGGGGCTATATTATGAGAACAGGTTAGGAGTTCAAGGGCATATTATTGCCATAACATATGAATATGAGCTTCCTTTTTTCTCATTTTTATTGTTAATAAAATGCCAAGAACACATTTCATAAATAGTAGAATAAAGCATTACTTGGGACCTTGAAAATTTTTTAAATTAGATGGCAACAACAGCATTAGCTTCCATGAGACTAATGTTTGGCTTATTTCTGAGAATCTATTGTGTACTTAAGAATTCTTCAACTCCTCTTGTATGGGCCACACTGATGAATTAAATGAAGACACACTGTGAATGACTGCCCCCTTATCCTTTAGGCTGTTTGGGTGGGGGATAATCTCTGTTATTAACCACAAATGCATATTATTTTTGACAGAATACCTTAGGTATTTTCAGTATTGTCTCATTTTCTACTTGGCTTATTCTTGTTTGATTGTTATTACTCCAATGGTCAAAGAATTAATGTGGGTTAATGTTAAATCCTGTTATCAATGTAAAGGATAACAATATAATCGGTTTTTAATTTACACCTCTTTTGGATACACTGTGAAAAGACCTTGGATATGTCATCCTTTATTTTCTGTTTACACAAAAAATCCTCACTGAGAAGGATGAATGATTACTTTAATACTAGTATTACTTCATTGAGTAATAATTCCAGATTTTCAATTAATCCCCAGTGGATGTTCACTGAAGTAACTGTTGTATTATTCTTGAGAATGAATGTTTGAGAATTCTGTTGGAAGAGGTGGTTTGAATTATGGTCTCTAATTTTCTTGTAGCAGGAAACTTCCTGTGCAAAGGCACAGGTTAAGACTTCCCAGTTGCTATGGTGATGTCCTGCTTAAAGGAAGTCCTCTGCAAGTAACAGTATTATTAATCTTGACCATGAGTTCACCAGATGCCAGAAGTAGAGAATTATAAGTGCAAAAACAATTATAATTGGACTTCATCCTTCAGCCTGCTTGTTTTGAAGATACCTTCTCTCAGAAAATGCTTTTGATGTTAAAACCTATATAGCAACTATGCTGAGATATCTCTGAGTCATTCACCCTCCCTCAGAGGGTGAATTACCACCCAGCCCTAGCTTCCTCTCTATGTGTGTTTGTGTTTTACATATCCCCCATCATTCCTCACCAGTTTCTGAATTAACAGCTATGCAGGTCATAGCAGTTGCCTCCTGTACAGTTACCAGACACTAGGTAAATTCAATTGTCAGATGAGAAAATGTTCCTGAGGATGAGCATCAGATAAAGAAATGTGAAGGGCACAAGTTTATAGATGGGTGTAAGACATGGAACAGCTAGGATCCAAGGAAAGGGATCTTGATGTTGCTATGCTAATGGACACTATGAAAGCAGTTCTAAGAAGAAAGTTCATTGCATGGAGTTTGTTCCTTAAGAAAAGAAAAAGTCAATAAATAAATGACTAAACATGACATCTCAAAGCCCTAGAAAAAGAAGAGAAAATCAACAACAAAATCAATAAAAGACAGGAAATAATTAAAATCAGAGATGAAATTGAAACAAAAGACACAATGGAAAAAATTGACAGAACAAAAAGTTGGATCTTTGAAAAAAATAAATAAAATTGACAGAACATCAGCCGGGCTGATGAAGAGAAGGAGAGAGAAAATTCAAATCACACATACATGATGAAAAAGAAAACATCACAACAGACTCTACAGAAATACAGAATATAATTATAAATTATTTTGAAAACTTGTACTCCAATAAAATAGAAAATATTGAAGGCACTGACAAATTTCTACAGTCATATAATTTGCCCAAATTGAATCAGAATGATATACACAATTTAAACAGATCAATTTCAAGCAACAAAATAGCAGAAGCCATCAAAAGTCTTCTAACCAAGAAAAGCCCAGGACTGGATGAATGCACAGTCAATTTCTACAAGACCTTTAAGGAAGTACTAATACCAACACACTTCAATTTTTTGAGGAAATAGAAAAAGAGGCAGCACTTCCAAACTTATTTAATGAGGCCAATATCACCCTGATTTCAAAACCAGGCAAAGACACATCAAAAAAAAATTCAGACCAATATCTCTAATGAACATAAAAGCAAAATTCTCAATAAAATTCAGGCAAATAAAATATAAAAAACATATCAAAAAGATCATGTACCATGATCAAGTGGGGTTCATCCAAGGGATGCAACATTGGTTCAACATAAATCAATAAATAATTCATCACATCAATAGACTTAAAGATAAGAATCATATGATCATCTCAATAGATACAGAAAAAGCATTTGACAAAATATAGCACCACTTCATGTTCAAAATACTAGAAAAACTAGGGATAACAGGAAAATATCTCAACATCATAAAGGCTATCTATGCTAAACCCCAGGCCAACATCACTCTAAATGGAGAAAAATTGAAGACATTCCCTCTAAAAACTGGAACAAGAGAGGGATTCCCTCTTTCACCAGTTGTATTTAACATAGTTCTTAAAACACTGCCCAGAGTAATTAGACAGATGAAAGAAATTAAAGGAATTCACATAGGAAAAGAAGAACTCAACTTGGCACTATTTGCTGATGATATGATTCTATACCTAGAAGACACTAAAAGTTCCATGAGAAAACCTCTAGAACTAGTATTTGAATTCAGCAGAGTAGCAGGAATAATAAAATCAACACCCATAGATCAAAGGCATTTCTATACATCAGTGACAATTCTCATAAAGGGAAACAAGAAAAACTACCCAATTTACAATAGCCTCAAAAGAAAAAAAATAAAGTAAAATACTTGGGAACCAACTTAATTAAAGAGGTGAAAGATCTATATAATGAAAATTACAGAACCCTAAATAAATAAGTCAAAAAAGACCTTAGAAGATGGAAAGATCTACCTTGCTCTTGGATAGGCAGAATTAATATTATCAAAATGACCATACTTCCAAAAGCACTAGACAGATTTAATGTAATTCCAATCAAAATCCCAGTGACATTCCTCATAGAAATAGAAAAAGCAATTATAAAATTTATCTGGAAAAATAAGAGACCCAGAATAGCTAAATCAATTCTTAGCAGGAAGCATGAAGCAGGTAGCATCACTATACCAGACTTTAAACTATACTACAAAGTAATAGTAACAAAAACAGCATGGTATTGGCACCAAAACAGTCTGATAGACCAATAGTTATGTATATACATTGGTTATGTATAATTCTTTTTTTATAAATATTTATTTTTTAGTTGTAGTTGGACACAATACTTTTATTTTATTTATTTATATTTATGTGGTGCTGAGGATCGAACTCAGGGCCCTACTCGTGCTAAGTGAGCACTCTACCGCTGAGCCACAACCCCAGCCCATGTATAATTCTTTTAAGCACTATGAAATGTCCTTCTTTGTCCCTTCTGATTAACTGTGGCCCAAATCTGAATCATGTTGGCTTAGGAACTGAATTCCTCAGAATATAGAACAAAGAGACGAACCCACAAAATTACAATTACTTTATGTTAGACAAAGGTACCAGAAACATGCATTGGAGAAAAGGTAGCCTCTTCAACAAATGGTGCTGGGAAAACTGGAAGTCCATATGCAACAAAATGAAATTAAACCCCTATCACCATGCACAAAACTCAACTCAAAATGGATCAAAGACCTAGAGATTCTGCATCTAATAGAAAAAAAAGTAGGCCCTAATCTTCGTCATATGGGATTAGATCCCAAATTCCTTAATAAGACTCCTGTGACACAAGAATTAAAACCAAGAATCAATAAATGAGATGGACTCAAATTTAAAAGTTTCTTCTCAGCAAAAGAAACAATCTGTGATGTGAATAGAGAGCCTAAATCCTGGGAGCAAATCTTGACCCCTCACACATCAGGTAGAGCACTAATCTATAGGGTATATAAAGAACTCAAAGCTAAGCACCAAAAATCAAATAACCCAATCAATAAATGGGCCAAGGACCTGAACAGACACTTCTCAGCTGAGGATATACAATCAATCAACAAATATATGAAAAAAATGTTCATCAGAGAAAAAAAATAGAGAGATTACATTGTGACATTTAGGTGTAGACAGTGAGTTCCTTAATGAAACACTAAGAATTCAAGAAATAAAACTGAGAAGCTTCTGCACAGTAAAGAATAATGTAAAGACTGAATTCACAGAAGATATTTTGATATGTTGCATCACTATTCTCATTTACGTGTTTTTTTTTTAATTTCATCCCTGATTTATTCTGCTATCAACTTGTCATTCAATGATGTATAATTTAGCCTCCAATTGTTAGAGTAGCTTCTATTTTTTATCATTACTTCTTATTTCATTCTATTATAATCTGATAGGATCAAAAGTATTATCTCTATTTTTTATATTTTCTAAGAGTTGTTTTGAGGCCTGTGATATGGTCTATTTTAAAGTAGAATCCATGTGCTGCTGAGAAGAAAGTGATTCAGACATTGATGGATGAAATATTCTATATATGTCTATTAAGTCTAAATTATTAATTGTATTTTGCAGTTTTATAACCTCTTTCTTTAGTTTTTGTTTCATGATCAATCCAGTGGTGAGAGAGGTATGTAAAAGTCACCCAGTATAATTGTGTTGTGATCTATTTGATTCTTGAGATTAAGAAGGATTTGTTTACTCTATCTCTATGCTTCATTGTTTGGGGCATATATGTTTAGATGGTTATGTCTTGGTTATGTATAATTCCTTTAAGCACTATGAAATGTCCTTCTTTGTCCTTTCTGATTAACTGTGGCCCAAATCTGAATCGTGTTGGCTTACAAACTGAATTCCTCAGCAAGACTCCTAAAGCACAAGAAGCAAAATCAAGAATCAATAAATGGGATCATATCAAACTAAAATACTGATTCACAGCAAAGAGAACAATAAGAACATGAAGAAAGAGCCTACAAAATGGTTTAAAATCTTTGTCATCCGCCCCTCAGAGAGGAGAATTTACCTCCAGGATAAACAAATAATCCAATGTATAAATGGACTAAGGAACTAAACAAACAC
This sequence comes from Callospermophilus lateralis, assembly GCF_048772815.1. Taxonomy (NCBI): domain Eukaryota; kingdom Metazoa; phylum Chordata; class Mammalia; order Rodentia; family Sciuridae; genus Callospermophilus; species Callospermophilus lateralis. The sequence continues at coordinate 202,410,409 of NC_135306.1, read as the reverse complement.
TTCACAGAAGAAAAAATATAAATGGTCAACAAATATATGAAAAAATGTTCAACATCACTAGCAGTTAGAAAAATGCAAATCAAAATTACTCTAAGATTTTATCTCACACAAGTCAGAATGGCACTTACGAAGAATTCAAGTAACAATAAATGTTGGCGAGGAAGTGGGAGAAAAAGTACACTCATATATTGGTGGTGGAACTGCAAATTGGTGAAACCAAATAAAATCAGTATGGAGATTCCTCAGAAAACTTGGAATGGAATCACCATTGAATCCAGTTATCCCACTCCCTGGCATATACCCAATGGACTTAAAACCAGTATACTATAGTGATATGGCCACACCAGTCTTCATAGCACCTTAATTCACAATAGCTAAGCTATGGAACTAATCTAGGTATCCTTCAATAGATGAATGGATAAAGAAAATGTGGTACATATACATAAAATGAAATATTACTCTTCCATAAAGAAGAATGAAATTATGGCATTTGCTGGTAAGTGGATGGAACTGAGGAATATCATACTAAGTGAAATAAGCCAACCCCCCCCAAAAAAAAACAGGCCAAATGTTCTCTCTGATATGTATATTCTGACTCACAATAAATGGTGGGGAGGAAGGAGTGAAGGTTCACTATTTTAGACAGAGAAGAATGGAGTGAATGTGGGGAGGTTGGTATGGGAAAGACAGTAGAATGAATCAGACATAATTTCCCTATGTTCATATATGAATACACTACCAGTGTAACTCCACTTCATGTACAACCACAAAAATGGAAAGTTAGGGGCTGGGGTGTGGCTTAGTGGTAGAGTGTGCACGTAGCACAGCAAGGCCCTGGATTCTATCATCAGCACCACATAAAAATAAATAAAATAAAGGTATTGTGTCTAACTACAACTAAAAAATAAATTTAAAAAAAAATTAAAAATGGGAAGTTGTACTCCATGTATGTATGACATGTCAAAATATATTCTATTGTCATTTATAACTAAAGAGAATAAACAAAAAATATTCATACATGCATAAAACAGAAATGTATAATTTTGTCAATTTTACTTCATAGTACCTTCCTTCCTCCTTCCCACAAGTACCTTTCCTTTACTGTACTGGTCTGCTTTCTATTTTTATATTTCCCCTGAATTTTGCCCTTTTTCTCTCTTTACCTTCCACATCTGAGAGAAAACATGACACTTGACTTTCTGATGTTGTTATTTAACATAATATGACTTTTCCAAGTTTTATCCCTTTACCAAAAAAAATATGTAATGTTGGGGACCACAAATCAAGTCAAGATGGCGCCTGACAGTTTGCCAGGAGAAGTGGTTTGTGAGGCAACGCCACCGAGCCATTAAGTTTGTGGGGATTCCTTATTGGCTGACTGCTGTACCTAGATGATGCTAATTGAGTCAAGCTGTGTGTAATCAGTTAGGTATATATACCTCTGCTGTTTTGCAATAAGGCGGCTCCTGCTACCTTGGGTGCCTGCTACTTTGAGTTCCCGCTCAGTTCCCGCTGAGTTTTCCCTACAATAAAGCAGTTCCCGCTTCAACCCTCAAGTTGCTTGTCACCTCCCGGTTATTTGGCCCAGCCAGACTGTGGTAAAACTTCATTGTGTATATAAACCACATTTTCTTTATACATTCATCTATTGATGGATACTAGACTGATTTCATAAGTTGGCAAGTGTGAATTGCATGGCAATGAATACTGGTATGTATGTGTCATGTAGAATGCTGATTTTAATAATTTTGAATAAATACCAAGGAGTTGCAATAGCTGGGTCATATGGTGGTTCCATTCCTAGTGTTTGAGAAATCTCCAAGCTAATTTCCATAGTTGTGCTAATTTCCATAACTATACTAATTTGCAGTCCCACCAACAATGTATAAATGTACTCTTCCCAGAAACCCTTGCCACTACTTATTGTTATTTTCATTCTTGATGTTTGCCTTTCTAACTGGACTAAGATGAAACCCTTGTGTATTTTTGATGTTCAACTCCCTGATGGCTAAAAACATGGAAAATTTTACAATATATTTGTTGGCAATTGTATTTTTAACTTGAGAAATATTTGCTTATATCACTTGTCCATTTAGGCACTGCTGTATGTGTGTGTGTGTTTCTAAGTTATTTTACATATTCTGGATATTAGTTCCCTGTTAAAAGAGTATGTGGCAAAGATTTTCTCCCATTCTTTGGGCTCTATATTCATGTTCAATTGTTTCATTGCTGTTCAGAAACTTTTTAGTTTGATGCCATCCCACTTATTGATTCTTGGTTTCATTCCATGAGCTTTATGAGTCTTATTAAAGAAGTCTATGCCTACATCAATAGTTTGGAGTGTTGACTGAATGTTTTCATCTGTCATCTGCACAATTTTTGGTCTAATTCTAGGGTCTTTGATCCATTTTGAGTTGAATTTTGTGCAGGGTGAACAACAGAGATCAAGTTTCATTCATTCTTCAGATGTTAGGTTTTGTTGTTGTTGTTGTTGTTTAGTTGTTTGTTTTGGTGGGGGGAATAATAGAGATTTTACTTAGGCATGATCTACCACTGAACATTATTCCTATCACTTTTTATTTTCTTTTGAGATAGGGTCTCATTAAGTTACCCAGGCTGACCTATAACTTGTGATCATCCTATTTCAGCCTCCCAAATCACTGGGAATATAGACATGCACTACTGCACCCAGCCTATTCTAAGTAGTGGTTGGTTTGTTTGTTTTTTCATTTTGCTTTGTTTTGAACCTATATCAAATGGAGTTGTTTACCTGATCTCTTTTTAACAAATTTATTATTAGTGTTTAGGAAAGTTGTTGATTTTTAAAATGTTGATTTATTTTCCTACAATCTAGCTGAATTTTTTGCTAGCTCTAGAAGTTTTCAATTGAAGTTTTTGAATCTTCCAAATACAGTATTATATCATCTGCAAAGAGTGATAATTTGGTTACTTCCTTTCCTGTTTGCATTCTTATTATTTCCTTCTTTTGCCTAACTGCTCTGGATAGAGTTTCAAAAGATATAGCAAATAGGAGTTGTGAGAGGGCCTTGATCCTGATGTTAGAGAAAATGATTTCTATTTTTCTCCATTGAGTATGATTTTGGTTTTGGATTTTTCATATGTAGTCTTTGTAGTGTTGATGTAAATTTCTTCTATCAATAATCTCTTCAATGTTTTGAATAGATGCAAGACTTTCTCTGCATCTATTGAGGTGATTGTACTAATTCTATGTGGTGGATTACATTTGTTGATTTGCATATGTGAACTATCCTTTCATTCTGGGAATGAAGTCAACTTGTTCGTGAGAACAATCTTCTGAATGTGTCGTTAAATTCAATTTGCTAATATATTTTGAGGATTGTTGCTTCTATGTTTATCTGGGATATTGGTCTGTAATTTTCATTCCTTGATGAGTTCTGTGGTTTTTTTATCATGGTGATATATACTTCACAGAATAAACATGGTATTGTTTCTCCCCCTTTCTTTTTGATGAAATAATTTGAGGAGCTTGGCATTATTTCTTTTAAAGTTTTAGTAGAATTCATTTGAAAACCCATCTGGTTCTGAATTTTTCTTTGCTGGAAAGATTGTTACTATTACCTCAATATCTTTAGCTGTTATTGATCTGTTTGGGTTTTATGTATCCTCTCAGTTAAACTTTGACTGGTCATATGTGAATAGAAATGTATTCATTTCTTCTAGATATTTCAATTTCCTAGGCTATAAATTTTAAAAATTGTACCTAATGATCTCTACTGGATTTCTGTAATGTTTTTGGTAATATCTTTGTTTTCCCTTTAATTTTATTAATTTAGTGTCTTCTCTCTTTCTTTTGGCTAGCTTGGCTAAGGGTTTATCATTTTGTTTATTTTTTTAAGTATCAATGTTTCATTTCATCAATATTTTTTATTTTTTATTAAATTGGCACTGATAATATTTCCTTTCTCTATAGGTTTTGGAATCTGTTTGTTCTTGTTTTTCCAGTGCCTTATGATGCATCATTGGATTGTTTAGAATCTTTCAGATTTTCCTTTGTAGAACCTACAATAAACTTTACTCCTAGAACTGCCTTCATAGTGTCCCAGATGAGCTGATATTTTGTATATCTATTCTTATTTGATTCTAGGAATCATTTACATTTTTCCCTGAATTTCTCCTTTGACCCATTTATCATTTGGCAGTGTAATATTCAATATCTACTTGTTTCTGTAGTTTTTCTTGGTATTAATTTCTAATTTTTTTCCATTATGATCTACTAAGATGAAGGGATTGTATTTTTTTTTTGTATTTTGTAAGAGATGCTTTGTGGTCTAAAATATGGACTATTTCAAAGAGTGTGCATAGAGTACTTGAGGAGAATATTAATTTGGCCAAAAGAAAGGGAGAAGACACCAATGGATGACATATTCTATTGATGTCTGTTAGGATCATTTGACTTACAATATTTTTTAGGTTTAAAGAGACTTTGCTGAGTTGATGTCCAGGACACCTATCTACTGGAGAGAGAGGTGTTTTGAAACCACACAGTATTTTTTTGGAGTCTATCTGATTCTTCTAGACTAGTAGTGCCTGTTTTATATATTCAGGTACACTGGAATCTGGGGCACAAATATTTAATATTTAATATCTTATTGTTGGATTGTTAACTTTACCTGTATGAAGAGGCCTTCTTTTGCTTCTGATAATTTTTGCTTAAAGTCTAATTTGTTGGATACGAGCATTGCTACTCTTAATTGTTTGGGGGCTCAATATGAATGAAATATAATTTTTTATCCTTTCTCCTTAAGAATGTTGCTGTTTTTTCTGTAAGATGAGTCTCTTGCAAACAATATATAAATGGTTCTTGTCTTGTAATCCATTCTTCCAATCTATATCTTTTATTACTTAGAGAGTTGATATTACTTACACTCAATGTTATTTTAGAGAGATGTTTATTAACTTCTGTCTTTTTTCTAATGTTTAATTTGGTCTTATTTCTCATTTTCTTAGCTGTTTATTAAATGAGATTTGTCCATTTTTGAGTTCTGAATATTGTTTCTGATTTCTTCTATGCTCAGTATTTAAATATTTTTGTAGTTTTTTCTTGGTAGTTATAAGTTATTCTCCACTTATCCTGAATTGTTTTTTTAAAAAATTCTGAATGGTAGCTTTTCTTGGGATATTAGCTTTTGTGCTAAGAAATTGAAAGTGACATGGTGTTTTTCTCTTGAGGATTTTAAAATTCTATTCTTGCTTTATATTTTAGGTATTTTAATTATAATATGTTGTGAAGAGATTCTCTGTTAATCCTGTCTATTTGGGATTCTGAATGCATTCCTATATCTCAATGTCCAACTCATTTCCAAGGAAATTTTTCTGTTATTGTTTCCCAAAGAGTTTCTCCACATTATTGGCCTGAATCTCAAAAACTTCTCCCAGTCAAATTTCCATATTTGTTCTCCCACTATTGTATATTCTGTTCCTGCTTACTTTTCCTCTAGATCCTCTGAGTCACCAATCTCCAAAGGAAAATAGTTTTGCAGAAATTTTTTCTTTTTATTATTATTAATAAGTTTTATTCTAATTTGTTATGTATAACAGAAGAATGCATTTCAATTCATATTACACACACATAGCACAAATTTTCATATCTCTGGTTGTACACAAAGTAGAGTCACACCATTTGTCTTCATACATGTACTTAGGGTAATGATATCCATCTCATTCCACCATCTTTCCTATCCTTAAGCCCCCTCCCCTCCCCTTTGCTCTATCTAGAGTTTGTCTAATCCTCCCATGTTCCCCCATCCCCAATATGAATCAGCTTGTTTATATCAGAGAAAACATCCAGCATTTGATTTTTTGGGAGTGGCTAACTTCACTTAGCATTATCTTCTCCAACATCATCCATTTACCTGCAAATGCCATGATTTTATTCTCTGTTATTGCTGAGTAATATTCCATTGCATATATATACCACATTTTCTTTACCCATTCATCTCCTAAAGGGCATCTAAGTTGGTCCCACAGTTTAGCTATTGTGAACTGTGCTGCTATAAACATTGTTGTGGCTGTGTCCCTGTAGTATGCTATTTTTAAGTCCTTTGGGTATAAACTGAGGAGTGAGATAGCTGGGTCAAATGGTGGTTCCATTCCAAGTTTTCCATGGAATCTCCATACTGTTTTCCATATTGGCTGCACCAATTTGCAATCCCACCAGCAATGTATGAGTGTACCTTTTTCTCCCACGTCCTAGACCACACATATTTTTGTTTGTATTCATTTTTTTTGAAATATTGAAAAAAAATTTAATTTTTATGCCATTGCTTATTTGAGCAGAATACATATAATTTTAGAGAAATAAATTTAATAATTTACTTCTGGTTTCAAATTTCTGGGGATAATGCATTCTTCCATTAGTAGGGATAATGGAAGAAACTTTTCCTTGTGAAAACAGTAAATGATATCCCAAACTGAACTCTTCATGTGCTAACGTGTAAATATAAACAAGACTCAAGTTACAAGAGGGAACTTGAAGAACACCACTCCAACTTAGTCAATCCCTAAAAAACAAATGCTGAAAACAAATGCCAAATGTTTTCTCTGATATAAGGAGTCTGACTCATAGTGGGGTAGGGAGGGGAAACATGGGAAGAATAGAGTAACTCTAGATAGGGCAGATGGGTAGGAGGGGAAGAGACAGGGTAGGGGGTTAGTAATGATGGTGGAATGTGATGAACATCATTATTCAAAGTACATGTATGAAGACATGAATTGGTGTGAACATAATTTATATACAGAGATATGAAAAATTGTGCTCTATATGGGTAATAAGAATTGTAATGCATTCCACCATCATGTATTTAAAAAATAAAATCAATTAAAAAGAAAGAAAGAAAGAAAAAGAACTCAAAAATCTTAACACCTAAAAAAAAACACAAATAACCCAATTAATAAATGGGCCAAGGAACTAAACAGATACTTCTCAGAAGATGACATACAATCAATCAACAAATATATGAAAAAAATGTTTAACACCTCTAGCAATTCAAGAAATGTAAATCAAAACTACTCTAAGATTTTATCACATTCCAGTCAAAATGGCAGTTGTTAAGAATACAAACACGCTTCCCATGGACCAAAAGAACCCTCCACTGGAGTTTGAAGAAGAGGTAGTGTCAACTGTGTGCATTTAAATGTCTAACTTCCAGGCTTGTGGAAACAGGGAACAGTGATCTGACACTGTACCGTAGGATTTTATTTGTTCATTTGTTTCTGAGTTACATGTGCCTTTTCCAATGGAAATGTTTTATCCTAGTTCTGCCAACAACAAGTCTGTGCTTTGGTCAACTCATTGAAGGAATTCTTTCTACACATTACCATATAAGGCTTACATCAAGAGCAAACTGAAAGACCCAGAATATTCAGGTAAGGATTCATTGCTATCTTGTTTTCAGGGGTTTTGTCTTATTAATATAACTAGAATGAACATAGTTGATTTGAATCCAAATACTATATGACTTTTTAAAAACTATATCCTATGCCTTAAAAATTATTTGTTTTGGCTATTCTGGGTCTCTTTTTTTTTCAAATGAATTTCATGATTGCTTTTTCTACTTCTATGAAGAATGCAATTAGGATTTTAATAGGAATTGCATTAAATCTGTGTAACACTTTTGTTAGTATCTTCATTTGCTAATGTGTGTAAATATAAATAAGACTCAAAATTAATATTTTGACAATATTAATTCCGTCTATCCTGGAGCATGGTAGATCTTTCCATCTTCTAAGGTCTTCTTCAATTTCTTTCCTTGGTGTTTTATAGTTTTCAGTCTAAATCTCTTTCACCTCCTTTGTTAGATTGATTACCAAGTTTGTTATTGTTGTTGTTGTTTTGTTTGTTTGTTTGTTTTGAGGACACTGTGAATGGGGTATTTTTTTCAGGTTTGTTTTTCAGAGGTTTCATCACTGATGTACAGAAATACATTTCATTGATGGGTGTTGATTTTTATATCCTGCTACTTTTCTGAATTCATTTATTAGTTCCAGAACCTTAAACTATACTACAGAGCTACAGTAATAAAAAGACATGGTATTGGCACCAAAACAGACACATAGACCAATGGTACAGAATAGAAGACACAGAGCCCATACAAATACAATTATCTCATATTTGACAAAGATGCCAAAAACATTCACTGGAGAAAATGGTGCAGGGGAAAATACATGTAACACAATTAAATTAAACCCCTATCTGTCACCCTGCACAAAACTTAACTCAAAGTTGATCAAAGATTTAGACACAATAACAAAGATCCTGTGCCTACTAGAAGAAAAAGTTGGCCCAAATTTTACCATGATGGGCCTAGGATCTGACTTCCTTAACAAGGTCCCTAAAGCATAAGAAGTTAAGAATCAATAAATAGGATGGATTCAAACAAAAAAACTTCTTCTCAGAAATAAAAGAGCTACCACAGAGTAGGAGAAAAATTTTAACTATACACACATCAGATAGAGCACTAATTTCCAGAATATATAAAGAACCCAAAAAACTTAAAAGCAAAACAAAAAACAAATAACCCAATCAATAAATGGGGTAAGGAACTGAACAGACACTTCAAAGAATAAGAAAAACAATTAAACTATGATTCTATACCTAGAATACCCAAAAAACTCCACAAGAAAACTTCTAGAACAATTAATTCAGCAAAGTAGCAGGATATAAAATCAACACCCAAAAATCAAAGACATTTCTGTATATCAGTGACAAAGCCTCTGAGAAGGAAATTAGAAAAATGACCATATTCACAATAACCTCAAAAAAATAAGATTCTTGGGAATTAACTTAATGAAACAGGTGAAAGATCTATACAATGAAAAATACAGAACCCTAAAAAAAGAAATCAAAGAAGACCTTAGAAGATGGAAAGATCTACCTTGCTCTTGGATAGGCAGAATTAATAATATCAAAATGAACATACTACCAAAAGAACTATACAGATTTAATGCAATTCTGATCAAAATCCCAATGACATTCCTCATAGAAATAAAAAAAGCAATCATAAAATTCACCTGGAAAATTATGAGACCCAGAAGAGCTAAAGCAATCCTTATCAGGAAGAGTGAAACAGGTGGCATCACTATATCAGACCTTAAACTATACTATAGAGCAGTAGTAACAATAACAGCATGGTATTGGCACCAAAACAGACTGGTAGACCAATGGTACAGAATAGAGGACACAAAGACTAACCCACAAAATTACAATTATCTTATATTAGACAAAGGTACCAAAAACATGCATTGGAAAAAAGACAGCCTCTTCAAGAAATGGTGCTGGGAAAACTGAAAATCCATATGCAACAAAATGAAATTAAACCCCTATCTCTCACCATGCACAAAACTTAACTCAAAATGGATCAAGGACCTAGGAATTAAACAAGAGACTCTGCATCCAATAGAAGAAAAAGTAGGCCATAATCTTCATCATGTGGGATTAGGCCCCAACTTCCTTAAAAGGTCTCCTTTGGTGCAAGAATTAAAAACAAGAATCAATAAATGGGATGGAATCAAACTAAAATGTTTCTTCTCAGCAAAAGAAACAATCTGTGAGGTGAACAGAGAACCTACATCCTGGGAGCAAATCTTTACCTCTCACACATCAGAAAGAGGACTAATCTCTAGGGTATATAAAGAATTCGAGAAGCTAAGCACCCACCAAAAAAAAAAAAACAAATAACTCAATCAACAAATGGGCCAAACACCTGAACAGACACTTCTCAGAGAGAATATAAAATCAATCAACAAATATATGGAAAAATGCTCATCATCTCTAGCAATCAGAAAAATGCAAATCAAAACTACTCTAAGATATTGTCTCACTCCAGTCAGAATGGCAGCTATTTTGAAGACAAACAACAATAAGTGTTGGTGAGGATGTGGGAATAAAGGTATACTCATACACTGCTGGTGGGACTGCAAATTGGTGCAGCCATTATGGAAAGCAGTATGGAGATTCCTTGGAAATCTGGGAATGGAAACATCATTTGACCCCGGTACCCCTCTCCTCGGACTATACCCAAAGGATTTAAAAACAGAATACTATAGGGACATTGCCACATCAATGTTTATAGCAGCACAATTCACAATAGATAAACTGTGGAGCCAACCTAGATGCCCTTCAGTGGATGATCGGATTTAAAAAATGTGGCATATATTCACAATGGAATTTTACTCAGCAATAAAAGAGAATAAAATCATGGCATTTGCAGGTAAATGGATGGTGTTAGAGAAGATAATGCTAAGTGAAGTTACCCAATCCCCCCCAAAATGCCAAATGTTTTCTCTGATATAAAGAGACTGACTCGTAATGGGGTAGGGAGGGAGAACATGAGATGAGTAGATAAATTCTAGATAGGGATGAGGGGAGGAAGGGAAAGGGAGGAGGTAGGGGATTAGCAAGGATGGTGAAATGTGATGAACATCATTATCCAAAGTACATGTATGAAGACATGAATTGGGTGCCAACCTACTTTATATACAAACAGAGACATGAAAAATTTTGTAATGTAGTTGTGTAATTGTGAATATATGTGTAATAAGAATTGAATTGCAAAAAACAAGTACATGTATAAAGAATGAATTGGTGTGAACATACTTTATACAAAGATGAAGAATTGTGCTATATATGTATAATAAGAATTGTAATACATTCAGCTGTCATGTATTTAAAAAAATAAAATCAATTTAAAAAACTCGAATTGGATATCAACATACTTTATATATAAACAGAGATATCAAAAATTGTGGTATATATGTGTAATAAGAATTTTAATGCAAAAAAACAAAGTACATGTATAGAGACATAAATTGGTGTGAACATACTCTATATACAAAGATATTAAAAATCGTACTCTATATGTGTAATAAGAATTGTAATGCATTCTGCTATCGTGTATTTAAAAAAAATAAAATCAATAAAACTAAAAAAATACAATCAATCAATAAATATATGAAAAAATGTTCAACATCTCTAGCAATTAAAGGAATGCAAACCAAAACTACTTCAGTCAGAATGGCAATCATCAAGAATACAATAATATGTTGGTGAGGATGTGGAGGGAAAGTATACTCATACACTGCTGGTAGGACTGAAAATTAGTACAACCACTAAGGAAAGCAGTATTTATATTCCTCAGAAAACTTGAAATGGAACTCCCATTTGACTCAGCTATCCTACACCTAGGTCTATATCGAAGGACCTAAAATCAGCATACTACAGTGATACAGCCACATCAATGTTTATAGAAGCTCAATTCACAATAGCTAAACTATGAAACCAATCCTGGTGTCCTTCATTATAAAATGTCTCTCATACACACACACACACACACACACACACACACACACACACACACACATATACACACATATATTGTGGTGCTGGGGGTTGAACACAGGGCATTATGTATGTAGGGCAAACACTCTTCCAACCGAGCTATATCCCCAGCCTGAAAATGTGGTATAAATATATTCAATGGAATATTACCCAGCATAATAAAGAATAAATTATGGCATTTTCTGGTAAACGGATAGAATTGGAGAATATCATGCTAAGCAAAATAAGCCAATCCTCAAAAACCAAAGGCCAAATGTTTTCTCTGATATGCAGATGCTAAATAACAATAAGGTAGGAGACACTAGAGAAGAATAAAGTTACCTTAAATTTGGTAGAGGGGAGTGAAGGAAGGGGAAGGGATACAGAGATAGGAAGAATACTAGAATAAAATATACATTATTAACTTACATATATATATATATATATATATATATATATATATATATATATATATATGACTGCATGACCAATGTGATTATACAATATGTACCATCAGAAAAATGATAAATTATAACTTATCTATGTATAATATACCAAAAGTGCATAAATGCATTCTACTCTCATGTATAACTAATTAAAACAAATAAAAAATTTTAAAAAATTTTTGTTGTATATCTATGATATTAATATAATGGGATAGTTTATATTTTACCTAATTAGTAAATACAGTATATAACAGTTAAAGAGAAATTCACATAAACAGTGAGTAATTTTCATATATCTCTTGCAATACTTGGGATATAATTTTCCAAAAATATTTATTAGTTATTGTAAATTGAAAGACTACTCAATGTCCTAAATTTCACCTGACAGTTCTACTTTCCCTGCTGTTCAAATTACACACAGACAAACAACTTAGAAAGGCATATTAGCCAAGACTCCCTCAGATACCAGGACTGAAGCTTTTGTTCTGTCCACGCTGCACCTTCTAAGCATATGTTTCTCCAATTAACTCTCCTAGCTGCTAAAAAAAGAAAGATTATTCAGTGTTCTCAATTTCATCTGACAGTCCTACTTACCCTGCTTCTCAAATCACACATGGACACCTGTTCTGAGAGCATATCCTCAGGAGTAGAATCAAGACAAAATAAATTTTTATGTCCTGATGCCATGTATACATTCCCATCCCACAATCCAGTAAGAGAAAGAGCAAAAGGAGCTCATACCTTGAGGAAATAAATATGAAGAACATCGATATAGACATGACCAGCTGGAGAGTATGAGAATAGCAAAAGCCAGGCTTCTCAACATGATGTTTCCAAAAGTAGCAGCACAGACTGTCATTGTTGTTCCCATGGTTTGATATTTGGGACTTGTCCATTCTGCAACTGAGAGAAAACATCACTGAATAATTACTTCAAGCAAAGGTAGAATATCAAGGTCAAAGTCAAAGCTCAATAAATGTCCAAGAGTCCGTGCTGACTTACTGAGAAGAATAGCATTTGTCAGGATGGCCATGGTGGACATGCCAGCCAGGAGACGAAGTGAGCACCAAACCTGGAAAGTGGGAGCAAAGCCAGCACAGGTGTCAGTGACAGCCAGCTGGAGAAGTAACCTCCTCCCAAACCTATGGAAAAGGGAAAGATGAGATTTCGGGAACAACAACAACTGTTAAAAATTAACACAAAGAAAACACTTCACACCTATGAAATATCCATAAAGAACTAACAGCTGATATCCTTAAATCAACTCTCCTTCTTTGTAAATAGATATTGTATGAACAAAACTTCTTCAATTTTTACCAGTAGTTTGGTACCAATTCAAGCTATATAAGATGTGTTACAGTGTTAGAAATATTAATAAACATAAAGATCTCTTGCACTGTACCATACACTAGCATAGTGGAAAGTCAATATCATGTATAAAGTGTTAAAATCAGCCCTTGGGATTCTAGAACTGCCTAGGTTATGGTTAACATGATATAATAGGAACATCTGTGAAGTGGTACATCAAAGTTGTTGATGGGTTGGGGTAAGAGTCTCTATCTGCTGAGTTTGGATTTTTGGCCTTGGGCAACAAAACAGATATGTAAAAATATAACATGTACTTTCTCACAGGAAAAACACATAAAAATTGACCATTTCCTTAGTTTTGGGACAGCGAGCATTGGGTGGTAATCTGGTTGTCCATTACCAAAAAGCAGCTTAGGAACACTGTTATGGATCTCCATTGTAGAGCATTATGTGACAATTAGAAATGTGAACTAAAAGTACTAATAGGAATGTGTGTGTATCTCAGAAACATAATGCTAAGTACACAAAAGGAGAGAAACAGACAGCACATTTGAATTATATGTAAATTTAAATACACAAACCCAACTGTCTCATTTTGTAAAACATGAATTTACAGGTGCATAGCTAACATGACTATGTTAGTAGAATGACTCTTATTGAGAAGAGGAGGCTAGGATGCTTCCATGTTTTCTGAAGAAAAAAAAGTCATCTAATATTCTATTTAGGAGCCATTGTATGTGAGAATGCTCTTCTTTCTTGTTTCATTCGAGTTCACTCTTTGAATTTAACATTTTTATTGTAATATATCATAGTGACGGCCTTTGAGTTTACCTGCTTAGATTTTATTGGGACAATTGGATTTGTATATTGTGAGATTTCTTCAAATAATGTCTCAGCCCACTACTCTCTCTTTTCTCCTTCTGAGACTCCCATAGTGCATATGTGGGTGCACTGCATGGTGCTCCATACATCCTTTGCATGCTAGCATCTTCCTTCAATCTAGTTTTTTTTTAATTATTATTTAATTTTATTTTTGGCTCATCAGACTTGATGATTCCTACTGATTCTCATTTAAGTTCATGGATTCATTTTTATTCAGCTATTATACTTTTCTCTTTCAGATTTCTGTTTGGTTCCTGCTTTACAATTCCTATATTATTATTGATAGTCTCACTTACCATACATTTTTTACTAACTTTCTTCATCTCTATTTTCATTATATCTTCTATTTTTTGAGCACATGTAAACTATTTATTTATGTGACTAATTTTCTAATAATTCTTAGAGAATATTCTTATATATTTTTTTCCATTTGAATGAGATATTGACCCTTCCACAATATAAGAATACATTTTAGTCTTCCTCTGCTGTGTGAAGACAGCAGACAGCAAGACCCTACCAGTTATCCAATAAGCTGATGCCTTGACCTTGGACTTTCCAGTCTCCAGATCTGTGAGAAACACAATTCTACTATTTATAAGTTACCCAGTATCAGGTATTTTGCTAGACCTTCAGAATCAATTAAGACACATTATTCTCTAGAGATCAGATATCAAATTCAAAATCTTTCATAAGCAAAGCACTCAGAAAACTAGAAATGAAAGGGAACTTCCTGAAACTTATTAAGGGAATCTATCAGAACTCTATATAGTTAATGGCATACACAGGACTGAAAAGCATACTACATTCACTGAAAATCATCAAGAAAATCAGGATGTCAGTTCTCACATGTTTCATTTAGCATTGAAAGGTAGATCCTAGTACTGTGGAGAAAATAGTCAAAGGCAGAAGAAGCAAAAACAAGAAGTCAAACTATCCTTACTTGCAGATGATATGGTTGTGAAATAAAAAAAAATTATCTAAAACAAATCTTCTAGAACTACTAATATTTGTATATTGCAAAACTTTTTCAAATAATTTCTCAGCCCATTAATCTCTCTGTTCTCCTTCTGAAACTCCCATAGTGCATATGTGGATAAAATGTGTGGTACTCTGAAAGTTCTTTGCACAGAATGATTGTTTTCAATCTACTTATATTTATTTTATTTTTTAGCTCCTCAAATGATAATCCCTAGTATTCTTTATTCATGAACTTGTTCTTTATTTATAAAATTGTTCTTCATTTATGAATCTACCAGTATAGCAGTTCATAAAATCAGTACATAAATAAATTGAAGTTCTATTTTAATAGTATTTATTAACATAAGCAAGGAATAAAAAATTAGGCAAAATATAGACAAAGGATGTGTGAGATTCATAAGAATTGAATCTAGTCACAGAAGTACTTGCTTATACTCAATAATGTGCCACTGTTGAAAGCATCTTATTTTGAATATTGCAACCTTATTTATTGTATATACTTAGAAATTGACCTAAGTCAAATTTTATTCATTGGATTAAAAATAAAAGATATCTTATAACCTCAGGACATGATAAAGATCTAATTAGATACATGAAAGAGGGACTACTGAAATGCCAAGTATAGTCTTCATATTTAATAACTATTTATAATTATTTTAAAAAAGAAATTCTTCATAGTAGTTATTAGTACAAGGCAATTAAAGTTAAAAGAGACTACTTCATATCCTCAAAAACTAAGTTAATTGGCAATAAAGTATGAGGGCAATCATTGTCTATCATTTCAAAGAACACATGTAAAGGCACAGGATCAAAATTGTTGTACCACAAATTGCAACACTAATTGTCATTAAATTAATTACCCTACATGGTTGAAAATCTTCCTTAAAAAGTTGTTCTGGCAAAAGCAAAATTGAAGGTGACAGGCAGAACCTCCCACACACCACAAATGACATGTTGCTGTGGACTCTACAGGAGGAATGGGACTGTCAAGCCATACTGCATTGTCCACACAACCACAATGAGCATTCTCTTGACACCAAAAGGATTTGGTGCAGTATCCAGGAAGGACTGAGCACAGTACCCTTGGGCAATACTGACAGTGTTCTTTTCCATAGCAGCATATTCTAGCAGGCTGGATCTGATGTGGTGACACATCTTCATCTGTGTCCCCAGAGAAACACTTTGTCACTCTTTGTGACATTCAAACCCCATGATGTTGCATCTTCTTTCCATACCCTTTGGCAAAACACTTCCACATCTCTGGTGATGTCCTGCACACAAGACTCAAACTTTTAAAATTAGGTCTCACCACATTGAATTAAATTTTGCATTTGTGTTTGTAGATCCCTAGGAACAAAGGTATTCCCAGGACAGTGTAGTTTGCAATAAGTGTTTTATAATGGATGAATAATTCATAAGCTAATAAGAGAACCCACTGGTAGGAAAGAGCTGTGAACCAGAGACACTCACTTGTCTGACAAATAGCCACATACAATGTTTCCAATTAACATTCCACCCATGAAGAAGAATTTAGACACTGAATACAGTGACTGAGATTCACATACCAGGTCCCACTGGAAGACAAGGAAACCAGCATAACAAAATACCTTCACAGACCTGCAGTTTTCATTATAATAGGCCCCTATCTTCTTCTACAACTTCCCTTTTCAAAAATATTTGAATTCTACCATACAATCCTCAGTTTAAACAAATGTCTATCTAGGAAGACTACCTTACACCTGTGGATTACATTAATGATCACTTTTCACACATGCTGAAAAGTTCTCAAATTTGGGACCATCATTCAAGGACTTTGAAGAATTTACTGAATCTTGAATACCACTGCACACCTTCCCACATGATTACTCTAGGAGTTCATTCTTGGTATGTAGGTTTTTATCAACCTACCAGATGTCTCTAATTGGCAATCATGGCAGGGAATTACTGACTAACATGACATTTTTAACAAGACACATGATCTACTTGCTTAAACTGTAATCATCACAAGAATAAAAGTGTCATGATATTGGATTCCTATTTTTTATTTATCATTACACTATGTATGTGTCCCATATTGCATAAAGAACCCATAGCTTCTGGGGAAAAAAAAGAAGAACCAGCATCCACACACCAATTAAAATCTCAAAACATGTTCATTATTTTCTTTGTTTCTACATGTCAAGCACTCACAGTGGAAAATTAAGCCTGTTACCTCAGTTACGGTGGTGGAGAGGAACGAGCTCTGGTCATATACCCAGTCACTTCACTCATGTTTGAGAAGGTTCCATTCAGATGAAGAAGCTGCCATTGTGGTGGATGAAGCGATGACATTTCTCTGGCCTCAGGTTTGAGTCTAGTGGGATGGAGATCCTCAGGAGGGCTTCTTGGCTGAGGGTCCCAGTGTCCTTGTTAGAGACAGCATCATTGTCAAGGAGGCAGACCCAGCAGCAATGACCAAGGATGACTGCAGTGAAATTTTCCAATATAATATGAGTCTGTGCCATGGCATTGTAGGTAAGAAGAAAAGCCATCTGAATTATCTGGAACCTTCCCAGACCACCAGCTTCATCCAGGAGATCCTGAAAGGCCATGGTGTCTCTATGACTCTCCCCAACTAAAGGCAAAGTGAACTTATCTGGATAAGTTCAAAGAACAAAGTGTTCTATCCTCTTTCACTGTGACACAGAAAAGGGTGTTGATCCTGACCTCAATTTCTCTTTAATGGTCCCCTCTTCACTTCTGTGGCAACTCCATGGAACTAATATCCCCTAGTCATCAGGTTATTTAGATGACTGATTTCTTTAAATCAATGATAGAAATATTTTTGTTGATCTGCTTTCTGCAATTAAATTTGTTAATGTTGTACTTTATGAAAATTCTTGTCATGGAAAATAAACTGCAGTCAACTCTGAACATTGATCTCCAAATTCTCTGAGGAAAAAAAAAAGAGTAATGCTGTTACATTTTTATGATTTTTTTTTACAGAATAGGTAGTTTGAGTACTGATTGAAGTGTTTGATTTTTCTAGGAGAGATGGTGAGAGGAAATTTTTGGTTTGTTTAGTACTAAATCTTGATTGACAGAGGTCATAAAAATCATTCCAAGTAAAATTAATTCAGTGAAGTGTTACGTTTTGGATGCAAGATACCCCACAAAAGTTCATATGTTATGCAATGCAGGAATATTCAGAGCTGCTAGGATTAGTTTATGAGTGCTCTAACCTCATCAGTGGGTTAATTTATATGATGGATTTATAATATGAGTGGCTACTGGGAGATAACTTAGGCAGATAGGCCTTGGCGGGAACACTTAGACCACTGGGGCCTGCACTTGGGGATCACATCTTCTCCTTGGCTCCTAGTACACACACCCCTAACCCCCGTGTCTGTCTCTCTCTCTCTCTCTCTCTCTCTCTCTCTCTCTCTCTCTCTCTCTCTCTCCTGGCTGCCGGAGCTAAGAATCTTTCTTTGCCTGGTCTTTCTGCTACAATGGTCTGCCCCATATCAGGGACAGAGTAATCAAATTGGCCAACCATGTACTATATCTCTGAAATGGTGAGCCCCAAATAAGCTTTTGTTCCTCTCTATGCTGTTCTTGTCAGTTATTTTGGTCAAAGTGATGAAAAGATGACTAACACATGAAGTATGGTCCTATATTTTGGTGACTTTCTGCTTGAGCTCAAATAATACCGCTGGAAACTGGGCAGCTTCTTGAAGGAAAGATGGTGTATTAGAGGCTCATAGCATTCACCTGCTTCTCCTTGAGATTGAGCCAAAACAACAGGAGTTGTGGCTTCATGTTGCAGAAGAAGACTATTTAAAAAATAACTAGAGGGCAGCAGTAAAAAAAATCAGTGACCAGGAAACCCCCAGAAAAATTTCTGTAAGGGAAATGGAGCACCCCAACACTGAGTGCTCTGCTTCTTGGTAGGAAGAGGGGAAGTACCCCACAGTGGAATAGAGAGAATCCTGGCAATCTCCACAAGTGCATCTTTGTCTATTTGCATCTGGAGCCTTGCAAACAAACAATTGAAGCAGATAGGAGACCTGGGATTTCTGCAGCATGCCACGAGTGGGGAAGAGATTCTCAGTTCCCAGCATATTCATAAGGTACCCCATCAGAAAGCCCTCTTAGAAAGGGTCCCATCATCTGAACTTACTGCTTGGCTGATCAGAAGTCCCTAAAATTTTGTATCAGAAGATCTCACAGCATCTTCTTCTCACTAGTCAATGGGCTCCTACCCCAAATGCCAGTTTCAGCCCCAGTGAAGTAAGCTTGACCCAGATCTGCTGAGAACTTTATGCAGTAGGAAGTCCAGTGTGCAATGTGGAGGGAAGCTGAAGATGCTCCACTTAAATAAGCAGTTCTACCTCTCTCATGGGGATTGAGACTACTATGTGTGGATTCAAGGTGGTCTAGGTCTGTGATCATCATGGCCTGAACTGGTGAATTATTTTGTTACAAAGGATGCCTCAGCACAAATTGTGTTTTCATTTCTTTTTTCCTGATCAGAAGCAGTGAGAGGAGATGACACTGTGTCTTGGATATTTTGCCTTGGATACAAAAAGACTAAAGAGATTAAAAACAAATAAAGAAATGAGTCAATATTTAAAAACAAAGAAACAAACAAAAAAACTCCCAAGAAAGAAAAGCTCCAAACCAGATGCATTCAGCTGAATTCTACCAGACTTTTAAAGAAGTAGTACCAATGCTCCTCAAGATATTCCATAAAATAGAAAGGGGAGGAACTATTCTAAATTCATTATGTGAAGTCAAAATCTGATAAAAACACAACAATCAAAAATAACTTTACAAACTAATATCCTTGCTGAACATACATGTTAAAATCCTCAAAAAAAATCTTGCAAATAAAATTCAGGTTCACATCAAATATCACACATCATGCACCACAAAAAGGTTGGCTTCATTCCAGTGATGCAAAGTTGGTTCAACATAGGCAAATCAATAAATGTAATATATCACTAAGGGCTATATATGGTAAATGTGCAGCCAATATTTTAATAAACCATTCCAGGAGGAATGGTTTGTGAAGTAATGCCAACGAGTCATTAAGATGATGAGGATTCCGGAGTGAATCGTGCACCCAGAGATTCAGGCTGTTTGATGGGTGGCCCACCCCGCTGCTAGAGACTCCGGCACACTGGGAAACAGCGTGCCAGCAACGCAGAGGAAAGGTGCTGCAGATTCTGTGGGGTTCCGCCGGCTGGGCCCTCACTGTGCTCCGGGCTGAGTTCTGGGTTTGAGACTGGGAAGGAAGCGGGCCAATTCTGTCCTCCACACCGGACAGTCCACTGAGGAAGCCAGCGACGACCGTCTTGGAGAGCTGATGTCACCATCACCAGTTTTCGACAGATTGCAGCACGCTCGGCGATAGAAAAGATGTGTGTCATTTAGACCATCTCCCATACAGCGGGGAAATCGCATAGAATCTCTCCCCAGCTTTCCGAGGGCGTGATTAACACAGTGAGGGAAAGGTAAAGGCACCTGACTTCCAACTCCCCCCCACACCAGTGGCGAAAACGAAACCTATCTCGCCAGCTCTCGGAGGAGGGGCTAGCAGAGGGAATCAAAACAATACAGGCGGTTACCAGGAACCAGTTCCTCCCCTTTCTATTTTATGGAATATCTTGAGGAGCATTGGTACTACTTCAGGAAACTGCAGGCCCAGAGTGTAGCTTGAACTGCCAAGAGGTAGCACATTGGGAAAGGCCTGGCTGGCAGGAGAAGCGAGATGACTAGAGACCAGGAATAAACCTAAGCTAACAGGTTTTTGCGGGGGGGGGGGGGGGGGGGGGGGGGGGGGGGGGGGGGGGCAGGAGAGAGCCTCACACGAATTGTTTCCTACAGCCAGAGGGCAAAATCATGGCCCGGAAGGCACAGCACCACCTACTGGAAGTGACGAAAATAGAAGCCTAACACTGCTCTTTTTTTTTTCTTTCTTTCTTCTTTTTTAAAATTTTTTAATTTTTTTAATTTTTTATTTTAATTTTTTAAATTATTTTTTAATTGTAATTTTTATTTTACTGCATTTTATTATTTTTTATCATTTCTTTTTCTTTTCTATTCTTTTCTCTTTCTTTCCTCTCTCCCTCTCTCTTTCTTGGTTTGCTTCCTTATCTTTTCCCCATCTTTCCTCTTAAGCATGACCACCCAGATTACATACAACTTACTAAATGCAAATAGATGATTACTACAAATCGGTCTATAGTCCGCCTAAGCCTTTAACTACCCCCAAGTACTCCTGTCTATTCTCTTGTTAATATCCGCCTGCATTTGAGCAACCCCCCAAAGAAGCTAACATATACTAACCTCCATACGATCAAATTGCCCTACCTCAACATAAAATCCTAAATTCAAACCTCAATTCTCTATATGCCATCAAAATATGTAGGCCTTTAATGAAACTAATGAATTTACCTTAAATCACAATTAAATCCAACATCTCTAAACATTGTCTCCCAACACAAAGGAGAGATATTGGAACTATAAAAACCAAAACAAATTTAAAGAAGAAAACAGAAACACAGCAGTCAAACAGAGTTGGAAAGTAACGTGAGCACCAAGGAAAAAAAGGATTACAAACAATGCAGGAGAACTTAAATTCACAGGAGAACCTAGAGGCATCTGAAAAATGCACAGAGAAAGAACTCAAGGCATACCTAACTCAGATGGAACGGAATCTTAGAGAAGACTTTAGACAGCAAGTCCAAACAAGGAAAGTATACTTTGAAAACGAATTACATAAGCAAATTCAAATGGCAAAAATGAGCTCTACCAGGAGATAGATTTTAAAAAAATCAAACAGTAATCCTAGAAATGCAGGAAACCATAAACGAAATTAAAAACTCAAATGAGAATATTACAAATAGACTAGATCAAATAGAAGTCAGAACATCAGATAATGAAGACAAAGTTTATCAACTTGAAAAGAATATAGACAACACAGAAAGGATCCTAAGAAATCACGAGCAAACCATCCAAGAGATATGGGATGTCATAAAAAAACCAAATTTGAGAGTCATCGGGATAGAAGAAGGTGTAGAGGTTCAAACCAAAGGAATGAAAAATCTATTGAATGAAATAATCTTAGAAAACATCCCAGAGATGAAAGATGGAATGGATTGCCAAATCCTGGAAGCCTACAGGACCCCAAACATATAAAACTGTAATAGACCAACTCCAAGACACATAATTATGAAGATATTTACATACAGAACAAGGATAGAATATTAAAATCTACGAGAGAAAGAAGGCACATTATATTCAGGGGTAAACCAATCAGGTTAACATCTGATTTTTCACAGATGTTGAAAGCGAGAAGATCCTGGAACAACGTATTTCAACGTATTACACCAGCAATACCACAATTCGTTGCACCAACAGATAGCTCACAATGCATACAAGTGATACATAGTCCAGGCAAGTTCTGCAAGCAGTTCAAAGTGGAAGAATCTATCAATATGTCCATTTCCTCACAAAGTAAATCAACTCCTTGACTGAGCATCACTTGTTGAGTTATAATTCATTGATGCATCAGTTTATACAGTTTGTTGTGATAACTATCGAAGAAGCTGTAGTTTGGTTTGATCTTTGTCTTCACTGGAACTGGGATGAACATAGGAATTCTGGCAATGATGCTAAAAAAAAATTATGTAACATTCCAACAGGTACTAAGAAAACAATTTGCTGAACAATTTACATTATCCTGAACAGAATTATTAAATATAATGAAAAGGAAAGGTGAAAGTAAACAAACAGATCTGTTAACCTCCTTATTTGTTCACATATTAAAACAATCCTAAAAGCTGTTTACCCAATTTAAATTAAACCATTAAAATCACATGAATAAAATAAATATTTGGATCGATTTTTTCATGAGCACTACTCATATATGATCTATGGACATACGCACATACAGATATACAACACAAAACACAAGTGTGCACACATAACATACAACACATAAGACAATAGTAAAAGCCTTGTAGCTTACACAGGCGAAATCTCCATTGCAATGTTTAAAAACACCACAGTCAAAAAATAAAACTGATCAGAAAAACATTAACCTAGGTCTGTATGAGCTCAAAAAATAAAATAGAACTTTATGATGTCCGAAAAGGCAATGATAAAATAGATATTGAAAAAAGCATCCTGGTTAATCACTGTCGCAGATTTAAGAATAGCCAAGCTGGAGCTCTGGATATCAGCTGTTATGGATTTGAGTCAAATCATCTTCTTTTTGGTCTGTAGAAATCGCATTGGTTAGTCTCTCTGGAATCCAAATCAGCTGCTGTTCTCCCTGTGAAAACACACAAACAGAACCCCGACTCCAGACAATCACTGAGTCAGGACCTTTCCATTGTCCTGTTAGAATATCCTTCCAAAGTACTTAAGGTTTATGTACATTTTTTGGACACATATGCCTTTCCGTAGCACTAAAACCTGAAGAATCCAAATTTAAAAAGTTTAGAGTAAAGAGGATTATTTGAAGTTTATCATTGGGGGATCTATACCCCTTTCCAATTCCCTCTTTTTGCTTTAATAAGTACATTTTAATAGTTTGATGAGCTCTTTCAACTATGCCTTGTCCCTGTGGATTGTATGGGATTCCTGTTATAGGAGTAATGACAAATGATGAGCAAAATTGTTTAAAAGAGGTAGAAGTATAACCAGGACCATTATCTGTTTTTAACTGTTTTGGAATGCCCACAGTGGCAAAATTTTGTAAGCAATGAGCTATAATATCTTTAGTTTTTTTCTCCGGCATGAAGGGAGCCCATCAAAAATCTGGAAGAAGTATCAACTGTAACATGCAAATATTTTAATTTTCCAAATTCTGGCAAGTGTGTGACGTCCATCTGCCAAATATGGTTAGGTATCAGTCCTCTAGGATTAACTCCAAGATTAACTTGTGGTAAAAAGGTCACACAATATTGACATTGTTTTATTATTTGTCTAGCTTCTTCCTTAGTTATTTTAAAATGATTTTGTAAAGCATTAGCATTGACATGGAACCTTTTATGAAAATTTGTAGCTTCTTCTATTGTGGAGAAAATATGTGTCATGTGTAGATTTATCTGCTAACTCATTGCCCAAACTAAGGGCTCCAGGCAATCCTGTATGTGCCCTGATATGTCCTATAAAGAATGGATCTTTTCTGTCCCAGATTAGACTTTGTATAGTGGAAAACAAAGAGAAAACAGTAGAGGAAGGGGAAATCCTACCAGCATCTTCAAGGGATACTATAGCATTAACTATATACTGACTATCAGAAAATAAATTAAATACAGAATCTTTAAACATCACAAAAGCTTGTGATACTGCATTAAGCTCTACCTTTTGAGCTGATTGTTTGGGTACTAAAAATGTAAAAGTTTGATCAGGTGTAACTATTGCTGCTGTACCATTATTTGACCCATCAGTGAATATATTTGGAGCACTCATGATAGGTGTTTTTCTTGTCATTTTTGGAAAAACTACAGGATGCAAAGACCAAAAAGACAACAAAGGATTAGATGGTAAGTGATTATCAAATGAAACATTAGATTTACACATGATTATTGCCCAAGTATTTAACTCATTAGCTAACTCATCAATTTGATCCATAGTATATGGAGTAATAATTTTATTGGGAGAAATTTCAAACACTCCCTTTGCTGCTTTTATTCTTTGAGTATTAGTAGTCCTACAGCCTCAGAATACCTAGTAAGAATAGTGTTAGGAGAATAAGATAAATGTATCCACAATAATGGACCTTCTTGCCAAAATACTCCTGTAGGAATATTTTTGTTGGTAGTACAATCAATAATAAAGACAAACTTATATCAATTCTATCCAAATGTATATTTTCCATATATGTTTCAATAATTTTTAATGCCTTTCTTGCTTCAGGCGTTAACATGTGGGGTGAATTTGGATCTGATGGACCTTTTAGGATATTAAATAAAGGTCCCAACTCTCCTGTTGGTATGCCTAGATAAGGCCTTATCCAATTTATGTCTCCCAATAAATTTTGAAAGTCGTTAAGTGATTTGAGTTGATCTACTCGTATTTGAATTTTTGGTGGACGAACCATCATTGAGGATAATAGAACTCCTAAATAATTAATTGCAAAATTTAATTGTACTTTATCTATTGCTATCTCTAGATTATAATTTTTTAATAAATTTGCAAATGTGGCATAATATTCTAGCAATGTGTTTTTAGCTTTGTGTGCTAATAATACATCATCCATATAGTGAAATATTTGTACTTCAGGATTTTGATTTCTAAGTGGCTGGATTGCTTTGTTAACATAAATTTCACACATAGTTGGGCTGTTAGCTATCCCTTGAGGGAGTACTTTCCATTCATATCTCTGATCAGGACCTTCATGATTCAGTGCAGGGATAGTAAGTGCAAAACATGGACTATCCTCAGGATGAATTGGAATTGAAAAAAAAAAAACAATCTGTAATATCTATAGCTAAAACATACCAGGTTTTTAGCAAAGCAGACAATTGAGGAATCTCTTATTGAGCAGGTCCCGTAATAACCATCTCATTATTAATGGCTCTAAATCTTGCAATAATCTCCATTTACCAGATTTCTTTTTGATGACAAAAATGGGAGTATTATGGGGAGATATGGAAAGTTGTATATGTCCCTCCACTAATTGTTGTTTCACCAGGTCATGGGCTACTTGTATCTTTTCTTTAGTCAGGGGCCACTGAGGAACCCATACTGGTCTTTCTGATTTCCAAGTAATTTTGATTATCTCAGTGGCCCCTTCTGAAAATGCAATCCATGTCTATTTATTCCTTGATCTATTTGAATTGGTGCTGCTATACCTTGTTCTTGTTCTCCTAATATTTTTTCTTTCCTAAAACCTTGTCTAGCCCTAGTAGTGAGAACATTAGGATTGATGTTATTTGTTAATGTCAAACCTAATTGATCTAGGACATCTCGTCCCCATAAATTTATAGGAAGATCATCCAATACATATGGCTATATAGTTCCTTCACATCCTTCAGGATCCTTCCAATCTAATACCATTGCACTTCTATGGGGATTAGTTGCCACTCCTAGGCCTCAAAGCATTTGAGTGGCTTGTTGTAATGGCCAATGTTTTGGCCATTCATGACGAGAATGATGCTAAGGTCAGCACCTGTGTCCAGTAGCCCATTAAATTCATGTCCTTGAATATTTGGTTTTAGCATTGGGCGAGAATCTAAATTTAAAGAAAGCATAGCCCAATCTACACCTGTGGAGCCTATTCCCCTGGAACCTCCAGTACAACTGGAAAATTTATTATGCGGGCTGGGTATTATTAATAACTGTGCTATTCTATCTCCTGGTGAAATTACTGATATACCTCTTGGAGAACTAGCTATAATTTTTATTTCACCTTCATAATCGGGATCAATTACCCCAGGACTTATCATAAGTCCTTTTAGTGTAGAAGAACTGCATCCCAATAATAAGCCTACTGTTCCTTGGGGAAGAGGTCCTTTTACTCCTGTGGGAATGATTTATACTCCCATCTCTGGCATTAGTACTGCTCTGGCGGAGGCGCAGATGTTGAACCCTGTGCTCCCTCTGGTTTGTCTGATGAGGGATTTAATGGATAATATTTCCTGGGCACTACCCTTTTGGTGTTGCTGGGTTCCTCCACTGCCCCGTATATTCGTGGTTGTGGGCCCCGGAGCATTGGGCCCCCCAATCCGTTTTTTGGCAATGGAGCCTGATGCCTTTCTCCATGATATCATGGGTAAACACCTGCTCCTTGTCCATTTTTTGATAATGGAGAACCTTCTATGGTGGTTTGAGAACGGCATTCATTAGCCCAATGTCTCCATCTACGGCATCGTGGGCAAATACCCGGTATTGTATTCTTTGATACCTAGTTTTGTTAAACCCTTTTCCTATGGGGCAATTCCTTTTAAAATGTCCTGTTTATTCACAATTGTAGCATGTTTTTGGCCTGGCATCTAAAGCCTGTTCTACTGCAGCTGCCATGACTTGCCCTTGTTCATTAATGTCTCTACATAATTTAATATATGTGTTTAAGTCTTCATGTTTCCATGGTCTAATAACCTCTCTGCAGCAATGATTTGCTTGGTCATAAGCCAGTTGTTTTATTAATGGCAGCTGTTTGAATAAGCCTGTCTACAAATTCAGCATAAGGTTCATTAGCTCTCTGTATTACCTTAGATAATTGACTTGTAAATCTCCATGTCCTTGTAAAATCTTCCATGCCCTAACTGTGTCTGCAGCAATTTGTGCATATATAGCAGGATCATATTCAATTTGTTGCCGTTGAACCTCATAAGGTCCCCTTCCTAACAACATATCTAGATTTCTTTGAGGTAACCAGCTGCTGCATTTCGCCTAGCTGTCTCCGTGCAAAATTCCTCATTGGCAACCTTCCATAACAAATATTGTCCTCCATTTAGCACAGATTTACACATGCTAGCCCAGACTGCTGGAGTCATGTCCAAGTTGGTAATGGATTTGGCCATGCTTACAGTGAAGGGTGCTTGGGGACCATGGGTTGTTACAGCCTCCTTTAACTGCTTCACTGTTTTGAAATCTAGAGCACGGTGAATTCGCTGCCCTCCTGCCTGCTCAAGTACAGGGCATGCTAATCTTTGAGGTCCTGTCTCAGGATTCCATTTATCAACTACGGGGGTTGAGGGCCACTCAGCTGTCTCTATAGGTGGACCTGTTGGTTGAATTATGCCCTCTGGTGATAGAATGGTGTTAGTAGCAGCCTCCTGTTGTAGCTTTTTCCCTAATAGCCCCTTTTCCTTTAAATTTTCTTCCTCTGTCTGACTAGCTCGAGAGACCTTATCTTTTGCTTGATCTAAAATGTCTTTCTCTTGGGCTGGGGATGTGGCTCAAGCGGTAGCGCGCTTGCCTGGCACGCGTGCGGCCCGGGTTCGATCCTCAGCACCACATACAAAGATGTTGTGTACGCCTATAACTAAAAAATAAATATTAAAATTCTCTCTCTCTCTCTCTCTCCCTCTCTCTTTAAAAAAAAAATCAACCTTTTAAAAAATAAAAAATAAATAAAATGTCTTTCTCCATGGTCTAAACCTCTAACAATTTACTTACCACTCTTTCGGTTTGTTTTTTACTAATTTCTAATTTACTATAAAGATAACGCAACCCAATAAGATAACACAAAACAAAACCGAAACAGAATGAAACAAAAATGGAACAAAAAATCGTTGTATCAATTTTCTCTTCCTCAGGGCCGAACAACTTCAAACCTTGAGTCAACCATTTTTCCCAATTTGCCTGAGAAAGTTCTAAGGATAGGCAGCTTGAAACAAAAACACAATAAATAAAATAAGAACACATTGTTTTTTGAAATGGTCACCCATTCTCTCGCCTTCCCTCAGGGGCGAGCAATTTCACTTACCTCTAAACTTCAGGCGTTCCCCATACGGGCCGCCAAATGCCGCAGTCTGGCTGGGCACAAAATCACAAGCCTCTCAAGCAGGAACAAACTTTATTTCCGAACTCTACCAGCACACTCCACACACGCTCCCGGGAAAAATGCCGAATGCCACACCACGCAGCTCCTCCTGGGACACACTCCCCAACAGGAAATCCCTCCTCCGGAATTCTCTCCTACCTCACTTCCCCAACCAATGGGAACTCTCTGGGAGTCCCATGAGAGCTCCAAAGTAGCAGGCTGAGGCGGACAGCAGGGGTCTAATCTCCAATTGAATACAACTTAACATAATCATTATCATCTCAATGGCTTGCTAGCCATCACCTTTCAACCAAAAATGCTATGCGTCATTCCTACTTGGCTATGGCTCTCAGCATGTGAGGAGCCACTCTGAATGACCGGCTCCTTCCATTCTGAAGCAAGAGGCTCTGACCAATCACTACTAGTGACTTGGGCAATGTCCCAGTTCAGGAAGTTGAGAGCATGTCTTCAGATGTAGGCATGTCACCATGGGGTTCAGCTACACTCACCTATTCCTTTGTAATCCAACCCCTTTGACCTGTGGAACAGAATGTTCCATGGAAACTCCCTTTTTGTGTCTCCTTCTCTTGCTCTGCCTTTGGGTGTGGCCTTCCTAGATGTCAGTCAACCTGCTGACAGCAGACATCATGAAGCTAGACTCAACCCCTTAAAACCTGACCCCTTGCCTCATTTGAATGGCATATCCTCAATAAAAGGGGTCAGCACATGCTCGTTTGCTCTCTTTCTGTGAAACCCTCAGGTCAGAGAAGCCGTCACAGGACCCCAAAGAAAAAGGCAATTCTGTCTCTTGTGTGATTATTTCATGCATCCCAGTTTACCTGGAGTGACTGTGAGTGTTTTAGTCATGAAGAATGCAACATTGCACCATAATCAAGTCAGGTTTATCCCATGGATGCAAGGTTGGTTCAACATATGGAAATCAATAAATGTAATTCATCACATTGGTAGACTTAAAAACAAGAATCATACGTTCACCTCAATGGATGCACAAAAGGTATTTGACAGAATACAGCACTGCTTCATGTTCAAAACACTAGAATAACTAGAGATAGTATCTATACTAAACAAAGGTCAACATAATTTTAAATGGAGAAAAATTGGAAGCATCCCTTCTAAAAATTGGAACACAAAAATGATGTCTTCTTTCATCACTTATATTTAATATTGTCCTTGAAATTCTAGCCACAGAAACTATAAAGAAGAAAGAAATTAAAGGTATATGAATAGGCACAGAAGAACTCAAAGTAACACTATTTCCTGATGGCATCATTCTATGTTTAGAAGAGCCAAAAAATCCCACCAGAAAACTTCTAAAAGTCATAAATGAATTCATCAAAGTGGCAGGTTATAAAATCAACACCCATAAATCAAATGCATTCCTATACATCAGTTAAAAATCTACTGAAAGAGAAATTAGGAAAACTGCCCCATTCACAATAGCTTCAAAAATTAAAATAAAACAATTGGGAATCAATATCTAACAAAAGAGGTAAAAGACCTCTACAATAAAAATTATAGAACACTAAAGAAATAAATTGAAGAAGAATTTAGAAGATGAAATACCTCCCAAGCTTTTGGATAGGTAGAATTAATATTGTCAAAATGGCCACACTACCAAAAGCATTAAACAAGATTTAATGCAATTCAAAATAAAGTCCCAATTACATTATTCATAGAAATAGAAAAAAAATCATGAAGTACATTCGAAAAATAAAAAAAAAAACAGAATAGCAAAAGGAGTCCTTAGCAAGAAGAGAATAGCAGGAGACATCACAATACCAGATCTTAAGCTATTCTACAGAGCCATAGTAACAAAAACAGTGTGGTATTGGCACCAAAACAAATACATAGACCAATAGTACAGAATCGAAGACACAGAGACAAACCCACACAAATAGTTATCTCATATTAGACAAAGGCATGAAAAAGATTCACTGGAGAAAAGATAGCCTATTTAATAAATGGTGCTGGGAAAATTGAATATCCACATGTAACAAAATAAAATTAACAACCCTGAATGAAACTCTACTCAAAGAGGATTAAAGACTTAGGCACTAGAACAGAGACCCTATGCCTAATAGAAGAAAAAATAGACCCAAATCTTCACCATGTCAGCTTAGGATCTGACTTCCTTAACAAGACTCCTAAAGCACAAGAAGTAAAATCAAGAATAAATAAATGGGATGGATTCAAACTAAAAAGCTTCTTCTCAACAAAGAAAACAAAATAATGGATGAGAGAGCATACATAATGGAAAAAATTCTTTACCACATGCACCTCAGATAGATCATTAATCTCTAGGATATATAAAGGACTCAAAAAACTTAACACCAAAAATAAAACCCAATCAATAAATGGGCTAAGAAACAGAACAGACACTTCACAGAAGAAATACAATCAATTAACAAATATATGAAAGAATGTTCAACATCTTTAGGAATTAAAGAAATGCAAATAAAAACTACCCTCAGATTTCATCTCAATCCAGTCAGAATGGCAATTATCAAGAATACAAGCAATAATAAGCGTTGATGAGGATATGGAGAAAAAGGTACACTCATACATTGCTGATGGAAAGGCAAACTGATGAAACCATTATGAAAAGTGGTATAGAGATTCCTCAAAAAACTTGAAATGGAACCAGCAATTGACCCATCTATCCCACTTCTCAGTTTATACCCAAATGACTTACAATTAGCATATTACTATGATTCCGCCACATCAATATTTATAGCACCTCAATTCACAATAGCTAGACTACCGAACCAAACTATGTTCTTTCAACAGATGAATGAGTTTTTCAAATGTGATACACATACACACACACACACACACACACACACACACAATGGAATATTACTCAGCCTTTAAAAAAATGAAATGATTGTGTTTGCCAGTAAATGGATGGAGCTAGAGAATATCATGCTAAATGAAATAAGCCAATCCCAAAAAACCAAAAGTCCATGTTTCCTCTAATTTGAGGATGCTAGCTCACAATGGAGGGTGGGAGGGAGGACACTAGGGAAAAAATAGAGTTACTTTAGATTTGATGTAAGGGAGTAAAGGGAGGGGAGAGTGTGGGGGGAGGAAGGACAGTAGAATGAATTAGACATTATTACCCTATGTGCGTATATGTACTGTATGACTGGTGGAATATATATCCAGAAGAATGAGAAATTATACCCCATTATATATGATACATCAAAGTTCATTCTACTGCCATGTATAATTAATTAAAATAAATTTTTAAATTAAGAAAAAATATATATTTAGAACATTTCAAGAGAATCAATGATTTTATCTTCTTTTCTGGCCCCGGCCCTTATTATTGCTTCATTTTCTTGATGTCTTTATTAATTGAACTCATGTTTATCTAGTCACCCATAAAAAAATGCTTAGAGATAAGCCCTTAACATTCTTTTATTCACTCAAAAATTTACTTGAACAAAATCAGTTAATTCTGTCTACCAAATATATCTTCATCACCATGATAAAATCAGAATGAAACTCTTACTGTATGGACACTGTCACTGAAGATATTAATTGGCTCATTAGAAAAATGAAGTAAGGCACAAATAAGAGCTTGAATCTCTGCTTGCTATTCAGAAGTATAGAGAGTCTGCACCACTTTAGAATGAACATGGCTATAGAAACGAGCTTTCCCTGAGCTGGAGCCAGCAAGTAAACACCGATTGCCCCAGCTACTGGCTGAGTACATAAAATCTTTGGAAAATAAATAAGGCGAGGACAGAGGAGGAGGCTCGGGCGCCAAGCCAGACCAGATTGGGAGGAGGCCTGGCACCAAGCCAGACCAGAGGGGGAGGAGGCCTGGCACCAAGCCAGACCAGAGGGGGAGGAGGCCCAGCCCCGCCCCCCGCGCTAGTCCAGAGGAAGCCCATCAACCCTTAAATCCCATCAAAGGGGGTGTGGCTACCAGCACGATTCTGCAGCTGATCCATGTACCTGGTTTCCAACTCCCCCACCTTTAGCTGCAATAACTTAAAATATTTCCCACAAGCTTTTAGGGGGTATAGCTATCAATGCAAAACAACAACTGTACAGGCACCTGGTTTCCACCTCAGAGACTAGAGTAGGGAGGATACAGGTGGAAGCTCATATTCTTTCACACTGGC
Organism: Callospermophilus lateralis; assembly: GCF_048772815.1. NCBI lineage: Eukaryota > Metazoa > Chordata > Mammalia > Rodentia > Sciuridae > Callospermophilus > Callospermophilus lateralis. Next base: position 202,377,799 of record NC_135306.1, on the reverse strand, counting down.
TATATCCACCACCCTGAACACAGAGGCTCAAGCTAGGAATAAACAACACCACCTACTGGAAGAAAGGAAAACAGAGTTTGAGAGGGTTTTTTTTTTTCTCTTTCTCTCTTTTCTTCTCTCTCTTTCACAACCTCAACATATGTGAAACCAAGAACTGTGCATGAACAACCAAATCACCAAAATAATATAATATAGAGGATTTGCATATGCCCCACCTTCCCCCAATTTTTTTCCTTATTTCTTTCTTACTTTCTTTATCCTCCCTTTTTTCTCTTTTCTTCCTTGTAATTTTTTTTCTTTTCTTCATTCATATTCCCTCCATCCCACTTTCAAACCCCTAAATTTTACTATCTATACATAGGGTAACTATATAAATACAGATAGGAGGTTGAGTCTATACATTCTTCCATAAATTACCAGTCTATTGGTTAGAGTTCTCCAAAGGTGCTAAGTTAGTTTAACCTCATACCCTCATTCCTTTCCCTCTAAGTATAACATCTTTCATCTGAAATTAAGTTTTCTATATGCCACCAGATATGGTATGCCTTTTATGAAACTAATGACTATATTTTTAAATAATAATTGAAACCAATAGCTGTAGACTTAGATTCTAACTATAAATGTATTAATAATGAAAACTTGTGCTTAGATGATGTACTGTTGATATTGGGAACTGTTAACATTGTCTTTCTCCGCAAAAGAGGGATTTTGGAGCTATACAAGAACAATATAAATATATAAGGGGAAAAACATTAACACAACAGTTTCACAAAGCTAGAAAGAAACATGAGCAGTATGAAAAGACAAGGAAATAAAGAACCACAAACAATGCAGGTCAATTCAACATTAGATGAGGTAATATCTGCAGCTGACGGAATGTCAGATAAAGAGTTCAGGATATACATGCTTCAGATGATCTGGAGTCTCAAGGAAGACATTAGACAGCAAATTCAGACAATGAAAGATCACTTTGATAATGAATTACATAAACAAATCCAAGAAGCAAAAGATCAACTCTACAGGGAGATAGAGGATACTAAAAAAAAAAAAAAAAAAAAAAAACAGAAATCCTGGGAATGCAGGAAACAATAAACCAAAGTAAAAACTCAAATGAGAGTATTACCAGCAGAGTAGAGCACTTAGAAGATAGAACATCAGACAACAAAGACAAAGTTTTTCAACTTGAAAAGAACATAGACAGCTCAGCGAGAATGTTAAGAAATTATGAGCAGAACATCCAAGAATTATGGGATAACATAAAGAGAGCAAACTTAAGAGTTATTGGGATACAAGAGGGTATAGAGGTCCAAACCAAAAGAATGAGCAACTATTCAATGAAATAATACTAGAAAACTTCCCAGACTTAAAGAATGAAAAAGAAATTCAAAGACCAGAGGGGGAGGCCTACAGGACTAGAGGCCTACAGGACACCAAATGTACAAAATCATAAGAGATCCACACCAAGACACATAATAATGAAGATGCCCAACATACAGAATAAGGAGAGAATCTTAAGAGCCATAAGAGAGAGGAAGCAGATTACATTACAGACTCTGAAAGCTAGAAGATCCTCAAACAACATAATTCAAATGCTGAAAGAAAAAGATTTCCAAACAAGAATCATGTATCCAGCGAAATTAAGCTTCAGGATTGAAGATGAAAAAAAAATCTTCCATGATAAACAAAAGTCAAAAGAATTTGCAGCTAGAAAACCAGCTCTTCAAAATATCCTTGGCAAAACATTACAGGAAGAGGAACTGAAAAATAACAATGAAAACCAACAGCGGGAGGTAGTACAGTAAAGGAAAAACTAATCAAAGAGGAAAAGCAAATCATGTTAAGTAACATAAATAACCAAATATGGCTGGAAGTACAAACCATATCTCAATAGTAACCCTAAATATTAATGGCTTAAATGCACCAATCAAAAGACATAGGCTAGTAGACTGGATTTTAAAAAAAGATCCAACAATATGCTGCCTACAGGAGACTCATCTGTTGGAAAAGACATACACAGACTGAAAGTGAAAGGTTGAGAAAAATTATATCACTCATATGGACCTCGGAAGCAAGCAGGGGTCTCCATACTTGTATCAAATAAAATAGACTTCAAGTCAAGTAATCAAAAGGGATAAACAAGGACACTACATACTGCTCAAGGGAACCATAAATCAGCAAGACTTAATGATCATTAATATATATGCCCCAAACAATGGTGCAGCTATGTTCATCAAACAAACTCTTCTCCAGTTCAAGAGTCAAACAGACCACAACACAATAATCATGGGAGATTTTAACACACCTCTCTCACCACTGGACAGATCTTCCAAACAAAAGTTGAATAAAGAAACCATAGAGCTCAATAATACAATTAATAACTTAGACTTAATTGATATATACAGAATATACCACCCAACATCAATCAAATACACTTTCTTCTCAGCAGCACATGGATCCTTCTCAAAAATAGACCATATATTATGTCACAGGGCAAATCTTAGCAATTACAAAGGAGTAGAGATACTACCATGCATTTTATATAATGGAATGAAATTGGAAAAAATAATAAAATAAGAAAGAAAAATTCCTACATCACATGGAGAATAAACAATATGCTACTGAATGAACAAAGGGTTACAGAAGACATCAAAAAGGGAATTAAAAAATTCTTAGAGGTAAATGAAAACTCAGACACAACATATCGAAATCTCTGGGACACTATGAAAGCAGTACTAAAAGGAAAATTCATTTCATGGAGTCCATTCCTTAAAAGAAGGAAAAGCCAACAAATAAATGACCTCACACTACACCTTGAAGCCTTAGAAAAAGAAGAACAAATCAGCAGCAAATATGTGAACGTCTAGAGCGTTCGGGTCCCTGGGTAAGGGTCGCGAAATAACCAGGACACAGGGGATGCAGAGCAAAGGCAGCAATTGCAACTGCATGCTGAGGTTTATTTCTAAGTTCCTTTTATATTCTTCTTCTAACAAAGCAAGCAATTCTTCAATAACACTTTACCCACATTGCCCAAATATCATGCCTCAGCGGATACACAGAGCTAAATTCAGATCGTTCCTGTTTATTTGATAAGTACCCTCTTAAAGTTCTTTGTAGACATTATCTAATCCCCTGAGGATGCATTTGTTTCTTTAGAATGTACTGTTCCCAGGACAAGTATGCAGGAAGCTTCTTCCTCTTGGCCAAACCATGCAGAACTTGTGACTTGCGATAAGGGGAAGAGAACTTTTCCTCCTCCTAGCTGAGGTTTGCCTCAGCTGACCTAAATCACAACCACAGCTCTTGCAAAATGTCAGGCCTGAGGGAGCTAAACTCTGCACACTCAAACCCCAACACAAATACAGTAGAAGGCAAGAAATAATTAAAATCAGAGCTGAAATCAATGAAATTGAAACAAAAGAAACAATTGAAAAAATTGACAAAACTAAAAGTTGGTTCTTTGAAAAAATAAATAAGATTGATAGACCACTAGCCACGCTAACAAAGAGAAGAAGAGAGAGAACCCAAATTACTAGCTTACAGAATGAAAAAGGCAACATCACAACAAATACTTCAGAAATACAGAAGATAATTAGAAATTATTTTGAAACCCTATACTCTAATAAAATAGAGGATAGTGAAGGCATCGATAAATTCCTTAAGGCATATGAGCTACCCAGATTGAGTCAGGATGATCTAAACAACCTAAACAGACCAAAATCAAGTGAGGAAATAGAAGAAGCCATAAAAAGATTACAGACCAAGAAAAGCCCAGGACCGGACAGATATACAGCAGAGTTTTACAAGAACTTTAAAGAATAACTAATACCAATACTCTACAATCTATTTCAGGAGATAGAAAAAGAGGGAGTACTTCTAAATTCATTCTATGAGGCCAACATCACCCTGATTCCAAAACCAGATAAAGACACTTCAAAGAAAGAAAACTTCAGACGAATATCCCTAATGAATTTAGATGCAAAAATCCTCAATAAAATTCTGGCAAATTGGATACAAAAACATATCAAAAAGATCGTGAACCATGACCAAGTGGGATTCATCCCCAGGATGCAAGGCTGGTTCAAGAAACAGAAATCAATAAATGTAATTCACCACATCAATAGACTTAAAGATAAGAACCATATGATCATCTCAATAGATGTTGAAAAAGCATTCGACAAAATACAGCATCCCTTTATGTTCAAAACTCTAGAAAAAATATGGATAACAGGAAATTACCTCAACATGGTAAAAACTATATACGCTAAGCCTCAGGCCACCATCATTCTAAATGGAGAAAAATTGAAGGCATTCCCTTTAAAATCTGGAACACAACAGGGATGCCCTCTCTCACCACTTCTATTCAACATAGTTCTTGAAACACTAGCCAGAGCAATTAGTCAGATGAAAGAAATTAAAGGCATAAATATAGGAAAAGAAGAACTTAAATTAGCACTATTTGCCGATGACATGATCCTATACCTAGTAGACTCAAAAAATTCAACCAAGAACTTCTAGAACTAGTAAACGAATTCAGCAAAGTGGCAGGATATAAAATCAATACCAATAAATCAAAGGCATTCCCGTATATCAGTGACAAATTCTCTGAATGGAAATGAGAACAACAACTCCATTCACAATATCCTCAAAAAAAATAAAATACCTGGGAATCAACTTAACAAAAGAGGTGAAAGAGCTATACAATGAAAACTACAGAACCCTGAAGAAAGAAATAGAAGAAGACCTTAGAAGATGTAAGGATTTACCTTGCTCATGGATTGGTAGAATTAATATTATTAAGATGGCCATACCTCGAAAAGCACTTTACAGATTCAATGCAATTCCCATCAAAATCCCAATGACATTTCTTGCAGAAATAGAAAAGGCAATCATAAAATTCATCTGGGAAAAACAAGAGACCCAGAAAAGCTAAAGTAATTCTAAGCAGAAAGAGTGAAATTGGTGGTATCGCGATTCCAGATTTTAAACTATACTATAGAGTAATAGTAAGAAAAACATCATGGTACTGGCACCAAAACAAGCTAGTAGACCAATGGTACAAAATAGAGGACACAGAGACAAATCCACAAAATTACAACTACCTTATATTAGACAAAGGTGCTAAAACCATGCAATGAAGAAAGAATAGCATCTTCAACAAATGGTGCTGGAAGAACTGGAAATCCATATGCAACAAAATGAAATTGAATCCCTTTCTCTCACCATGCACAAAAGTCAGTTCCAAATGGATCAAGGAGCTAGGAATCAGACCAGAGACTCTGCGTCTAATAGAAGATAAAGTAGGCCCTAATCTTCATCACATGGAGGCAGGCCCCAAATTTCTTAATAAGACACCTATAGCACAAGAGTTAAAACCAAGAATCAACAAATGGGACGAATCCAAACTAAAAAGTTTTTCTCAGCAAGAGAAATAATATGTGAAGTGAATAGGGAGCCTACATCCTGGGAACAAATTTTTACCCCTCAAACATCAGATAGAGCTCTAATCTCTAGAGTATACAAAGAACTCAAAAAGTTAAACAACAAAAAAGCAAATAACCCAATCAACAAATGGGCCAAGGACTTGAACAGAAACTTCTCAGAAGAGGATATACAATCAATCAACAAATACATGAAAAAATGCTCACCATCTCTAGCAATCAGAGAAATGCAAATTAAAACTACTCTAAGATACCATCTCACTCCAATAAGAATGGCAGCCATTGTGAAGTCAAACAACAATAAGTGCTGGCGAGGATGCGGGGAAAAGGGTACACTCATACATTGCTGGTGGGACTGCAAATAGGTGCAGCCAATTTGGAAAGCAGTATGGAAATTCTTTGGAAAGCTGAAAATGGAACCACCATTTGACCCAGCTATTCCCCTTCTCAAACTACACTCAAAAGACCTAAAAAGAGCATAATACAGGGACACAGCCACATAAATGCTTATAGCAGCACAATTCACAATAGCTAGAATGTGGAACCAACCTAGATGCCCTTCAATAGATGAATGGATTAAAAAATGTGGCATTTATACACAATGGAATATTACTCAGCACTAAAAAATAACAAGATCATGGCATTTGCAGGCAAATGGGATGGCATTAGAGCAGATTATGTTAACTGAAGTTAGCCAATCCCTAAAAAACAAATGCCAAATGTCTTCTCTGATATAAGGGGGGTGACTCAAAATGGGATAGGGAGGAAGAACATGAGAAGAAGAATACCACTAAATAGGGAAGAGAGGTGGGAGGGAAAAAGAGGGAGAAGGGGAGTTTCACAGAAGATGGAAGGAGAACCTCATTGTTATACAGAATACATATATGATGTTGTAATGAGAAAAAGGAAAAAAAGTATGTCACATTAGATTGGATAGAGAGAAAGGATGGGAGAGGAGGGGAGGAGTAGGGAGGACAGAAAGGGCAGCAGAATAGAATTGACAATATGATTGATGTATGTACATTCCATGCATGTATTATATGTCAAAACACATTCTGCTGTCATGTATGACTAAAAAAAATAAAAATAAATCGTATGGTAAAAATAAATAAATAAATAAGGCTAAAGTAGCCAATTAAATAATCTTATCATGAAGATAATGATTTTCTACTTGGCCAGGAAAATTATCAAAAGCTACTTGCCAAGAATTTGAAGATTGCAAAAGCCAATTTTTTTGTTGCACTGAAAATAGTACCACAAAGGTAAGAAATCTACAGTGGATAATTTTAGACTGGTCCTCAGGCAATTGATGTCCCCAAACAAATTTTTAAAATCATTAAGGGTATGTAAAACATCAGTTCTGATTTGTAAATTCTGTGAATGAATCATGCATCCTTCAATTAAGCTCCCTAAATACTGAAAAGGAGTAGCCTTTTGTACTTTTTCAGTTGCTATGCATAAACTCTCTGTGATAAGTGAGGTTTCTAAGTCAGCAAACATTTTTTAAAAGCATATCTGAATTAGGATGTGCCAAAAATATGTCATTCATATTAATAATAATATTAATAATATACTCTTTCATTGGAGCAATGTCTTGAGCGACAGAAGTCTGACATAAAGTAGGACTATTGGCCATTCCCTGTGGCAAAACCTTCCAACAATATATTTTAACTGGCTACTTAAAATTAATAACTGGAACACTAATGCAAAGCACTTACAAATGGCTGGGTGTAAAGATATAGTGAAAAAACAACATTTTAAGTCTATAATTATCAAATGATAATTAAAAGAAATAATTGCAGGATAAAAAAGTGCAGGCTGCAAAGCACCCATTAGCTCCACTGTCCAATTAATTGTTCTGAGATCTTGTAACAATCTTCATTTAGCAGATTTTTTTCTTTATTACAAAAATGAGTATTTCATGGGCTAAAATTAGGTTCAATATGACCAACTTGAAGCAGTTCTTGCATTAGCATATGAACCACTTGAAGTTTCACCCTTATAAGGGGCTATTGATCAACCCAGACACAATCATCTGACAGCCAATTAATTTTTTCCGCTGTTTTCTGGGACAGAGAAAAAAATCAATGCCCCTACCAAAAAGATGGATTAGGTAAATACTCCAATCGATATCATCCTTGTCAAAAGGATTGTGCCACAAGTAGATAACTTTCTTGTTGTTTTTTTCCCCAACCCCCTAGTGGGGCTAGACCCTTGATTAAGCATTTGAGAAGTAACCATTGTGGTAGGATACATCAGTAAAATTCTCATGCTGCTTACTACATCACAGCTCCATAAATTTACTGGAGGATAGATCTCAAGGATATAATGTTTGAAAGAGCCTTTGTTACCTTCAGCATCCTGCCATTGAAGACCCTGAGCACTATCTGCAGGTTTAGAAATATGACCTATACCTTCTAAGTCAGCAGGGGCCCTATGTAATGACCATCTTTTAGGTCAAGGCCTTGTGAAAATAACAGACATATCTGATCCTGTATCAATCACACCCTTATTTATCATTCAATTTATTTTAAGATCCAAATGGGACTGCTCTTGCTTAACTAATTGAGTCCAGTATGCCCTGTCTGACAACCCAGACCTTTATCATCTCTTGGTTTATCTGGTAAAATTTTTTCTTTACCTTTACACCCATCTGTTTGTAAGTGCTTTACATTAGTGTTCCAGCTATTAATTTGAATAATAAGGCAAAAGAAGAATTTGAGCTATGGTAATCTCTGGATATACTTGAACAATGGAACTATTTGAGTTATAATTTTCTCTCTCTGGTAAAATCTGAATTGATCAACTTGAAATCCTTTCATAGTCAAACTACTTCTTCCCAATATAAGTCCCACTATGCCAGAGGGCAAAGGGCCACAAATTCCCATAGGAATGGCCTGAGGCCCCATCTCCAAGTTAATACACATATTTGGTGATGGAACAGAGGTCCAATGCCATTCTCCCACTTGTGGCCCTGTAAAGGTCTCAGATGGAGAGACATGGGGCTGTGCTGAAATGTACGGCAGCTCTGAAATGATACCCCACTGTTTGAGGGGCCCTGGATAGGCCCCTTTTCCCATTTCCCGACTGAAGGATCAAAGATCCTCCTTTCACCTCTGACTGCAATTTGCATTCACTGGCCCAATTCTTGCCACCACAATGCAGACTCAGCCCTGATTTATTTCCTTGTCCCGGCTTTTGCCAGCAATCTCTGGCCTCCTATCCAGGCTTGCCACAGTTAAAACACTCCCTTTTGGAATTTTTAGTCTTCCAGGGAGACTAAAAATTTTCTTTTTCAGTTTTAATTAATTTTTAATTTGTTTTAATTAGTTACACATGACAGTACAATGCTACGGATATCCTAATGCTCGATAGTACTTAACTTGTGTAGTCCTAAAATAGTATAAAATAGTTCCATCATCTCTGAGATACCACTGCCAATGTTGCACAACATGTGGATGTTGTGTGATATTCCTTCATCAAACATGCCTAGTCCAACTTTTTTTTTCATTCAGTCACATCCTGGGATCCAATGTTAAATCCAATATCGCATGTCTTACATATAACTGTTCTAAAGGATTTTATTTTGTGTATTATATGTATCTGTAGTGTACATTTCCATGTAATGTAAAAGAAATATCTACAAATGAACATTGCAACCAGCTATCCAAGTGTCATACCAACTGAAATATCAAATACACCTTGAACAATGAAAAAAAATGAAAATTTTCTTTCAGTGTTACAGCCATTGCCATGCTTTGAGAATATGCAATCTTCATATCTGCACAGAGGTAGATAAAATATGAGACTGTCCCTTTCTTTCTATGAGGGCAGACTTCCCCTTGGCAGGTCTTATTAGCATTTTCAAAAGCCAGCTATTTAACTAATAATTCGTCAGCATCAGGGTTTTCTATTAAGTGATTTACAGCTTGGTATAATCTAGGAACAAAATCTGTGTAAAACTCATCAGGTTCTTTGCAGATCTGAGAGATGTTCAGTTTTCTCTCCCTTAACAGGTAACTCTCTTCATTCCCTTTTAGCATACACATACTTATTTGTAAACAGGTTTGTAAACAAAATTTAACTGATGCCACAAATAAGAAAATTGGCCAATTCCAGTCAACATTTCCAGAGTAACATCAACCCCCATGAGGCTCTATTTCTTTCATGTGTTCCACACTAAACTCCATCCAATTAGATTTCCACATTAAATACCATTTGAAAGACTGCTTTAGCCAGCATAATCCAATCATTAGACAGTAAGACTTCACTAGTAAAAGTTTCTAACAAACTCTGAACAAAGGGAGCCTTGCCCATACATAGAGCAGGCAGACTTAAGCTCCTTAAGAGTTTTAAAAGGAATGGCTCATGTGATCTGAAGTGGGGCTAACCTGCTGAAGTGATGCTAACTTCACAAATTGAGATAGATCTGATGAGGGAGGAAGAGGTGTAGTTGGCTGAAGATTTTTTGTTAGGTGTTTGCAACCACTAACTGTATTCTTAAAGGCAAAAATCAGATCAGAAGCTGACCAAATTATGCTGTCCTGAGATGGATTGAGACAGTCTCATATTAAAGACCACAAAGGAGAATTTTCCACAGAAATCTTGTCCAAATCTTTGGCCACATACCTAATAAGCTCCTCTTTACCAAGTCTCTCCCAGATTTTAAACCCATGCTTCCTTCCTCCCATTTCAATAACAAGTTCTAAAAACTGTGCCAGCTGCACCTTCTTTATGGAGTTCCCCCACAATTTCAGCATACTTTTAAGCATTGTAACATAAAGTTTTCTTTCTTTTGTGTTAGAATATCCCATTTTTTTACACCAAACTATGTAAAAAAACTCACTCCTTCCCTTCTTTTCCAGTGTACTGCAATTAAGGTCAGAGCCAAGCAGATACAGGCAAAAGGAGTCTCCCAGATTCTTCCCCACAGGGAACTAAGGTCCTTCATGAAAGGGACAAAGATAGAGCCTGGGCAAAAAGAGAGAGTTGAATCAGTAAAAGAGGAGAAATGATTTTGAAGTATGTAAGTTGTAAAACAGTGCACAGGAAAGCGGATCTGGAGGATCAGATAGTATTATCGCTTAGATTTTGGTTGTCCCCTAATGAGCTCATATGATGGAGAATGTAGCCAGGCTCAGAGATGAAATGATTAGATTATGGGAGTATAACCTACTCAGTAGATTAATTCATTTGATGGGTTAAAAATTAAAACAGATGTTGATGCTGATTGTACGCAGGTGAGGCATGGCTGGAGGAAGTAAGGAAGTGGGGAATGACATTGTGGCCTTGGCTCTAACACCTCTCTCTCTCTCTCTCTCTCTCTCTCTCTCTCTCTCTCTCTCTCTCTCTCTCTCTCTCTCTCTCTCATCTCCATCTCTCTTCCCTTCCTGGCTGCCATGAGCTGACCAGCTTTCCTCTGCCATACCCTTACTCCATGATGTTCTGCTTCATCACAACCCAAAGCAATTGAGTCAGCTGACTGTGAACTGAGACCTCTGAAACAATGAGCCAAAATAAACTTAACCTCTAAGTTTTTCTTGTTAGATATTTTGGTCACAGTGACAAAAAAAAGACTAATACATATAGATTAAGAAAGTTTCCTGAATAGAGTAAAAAGAAAACACCACATTTAAAACAGGATATGTAGATAAACATGATAACCAGAAATACATGAAACCAAGCTCGGATCCTGAGGTCAGAAAAGTTGAAAAAGGCTCTCCTAGTGTCACTGGCTTCCAAATCACTATCAGGTGCCCTGGGTTTGTTATGATGTCTTTCAATTTTCCAGATGGCACCCTGAGGCCTGGGGGTGGTGGGGCTTGGTCTCATAGCAGAAATATCTTGTTGATCATATGATGTATTATCTTGAAACCAAATCTGTTACCAAATTTTAACCCCAGACTGGGTCTTTTTCCTTCTTGGAATTATGGAACAAATAATACTAAGTGTCAACTAAGCAGAAAAGGAGATCTTTGTTCTTAGTCAAAATAGGAGAAGTGGGAAATAAGCTTCTGGATCAACTTTTCAACACCTGAGCATCAAAGTAAAAGAACAAGGAGAAAAAAATGGGCTAATAAAGAAGAGAAATATCTGTGTCCTTCCTGGAAAGGGGTAGAAATTTCCTAGAAATTTGGGGTCACTTATTTATGCTCCTTTTTTTTAAAGAGAGAGAGAGAGAGAATTTTTTAATATTTATTTTTCAGTTTTCGGTGGACACAACATCTTTATTTTATTTTATGTGGTGCTGAGGATCGAACCCAGCATCCCGCGCATGCCAGGCGAGCGGGTTACCACTTGAGCCACATCCCCAGCCCTATGTTTCTTTTTTTAATATCTATTTTTTAGTTGTAGTTGGAAAAAAAAACCTTTACTTTTTAATCATTTTTATGTGGTGCTAAGGATTGAACCCAGGGCCTCACACATGCTAGGTGAGAAATTTACCACTGAGGCACAACACCAGCCCTTATTTATGCTTCTTTAGTGGTTCCTTTATTTTTTTCTTTCTGAGATAGACAACTCACGAGAGAATACAAATGGTGTGGCAAAATAAATAAAGATTAATATAAATAAATATTTAATAAGATTAACAGGCCATGTAAGGTAAATAAATTTGGGGAGGTAGGAATTCGGCTGGGTATTGGAGGAAGTATAAGATTTGGGTGGGGTAACATTATCAATAAACCCATGTGCTATCCTTTAGAACAATGGAATAACTCCTGAGGAAATTCAGAAATCAGGTCTGACATTCTCATCATAGGCCCAGAGTGCAAGGGCCTCGTGGAGCAGAACGGAGAAGCCACAAGTGACTGCTGCACTCTTGTGTAGGGCCACCACACATCACAGCCTGCACTTCCTTTACTCTGTTACCATGCTTCTTGGGTGCCCCATGTGCAATTCAAATGGATCCAGTGCAGCAGAAGTTACAGTGGTCATCATTCTAGAGGACATAGGCAGTAAACTTTGACAGTATCCATGACACACCATCTCTAATACAAAGAGTACCTGTAATGGAGATATGGATGTCTCATCCACTTCCAAGAACAAATATGTCTGGAGCTACCAAGACATAATCCAAGCCCAACAGAAGTTTGGGGGTGGAGACTTGCCAGAAAGTGCCTGAGGCAACCTGCAGAGCTAACCTGTGGTGACATTGCCATTCCAATGAACCTAGAGGACAGAAAACATCAAGTCAATGAGAATTGTTCTCAAAACTTCAGATCTCATGGACTGAACTCACTGCTTTTTGTACTACAGGGGAACATGTAGCCCTTTTGTTTTTCCAATTTCTTCCCTTTGGAATGGAAATGTGTGTCCTATGCCAGTTCCATTGTGGTATTTTGGAAGCACATAACTTGTTTGGTTATACAAGTTCACAACTGAAGACTTATTTGCCTCAGGATTTGTATCTTACACACATCTTATGTAATTGATTTTTAGTGGGGACTTTGAATGTCAGATTTAGGAGTTGATTCCAGAACTAGGTAAGACTGTGGGAGCTGTTAAGATGGAATTAATGTATTTTAGAATAACATAAATATTTTAACAATACCATTCTTCTAATTCATAACAAGGAACTTGTTTTTCATTTGTGTGTTTGTATGTGTCCTCTTTAATTTCTTTCTCCTCCTCCTCCTCCTCCTCCTGTTGTTGTTGTTGTTGTTGTTGTTGTTGTTGTTCTTCTTCTTCTTCTTCTTCTTCTTCTTCTTCTTCTTCTTCTTCCTCTCTCTCTCTCTCTCTCTCTCTCTCTCTCTCTCTCTCTCTCTCTCTCTCCCCCCCCACCCCCATTTATCTTTTTCTTTTTTTTTTCTAGCACTGGGGATTCAACTTATTGTGCATGCTAGACAGTTACCATACAACTGAGCTACATTCCCAAATCTTTTGTATTTGAAGCAGGGTCTTGCTCAAGTGCTGAGACTGGCCTTGAGTTTGCAATCAGCCTGCCTCAGACTTCTGAGTAGCTGAGATTGCCAGGTGTGTACCACCACATCTGGTTCATTTCATTTATTCATTTTTGAATAGTTTTCACTGTAGAGATTTTTGGTTGAATTTATTCCTAACTGTTTTGTGTTTTGTAGCTATTATAATAGCTATAAAAATTATTATAATAGCTACAAAAAATATTATAATAAGAGATTATTTTTTAATTTCCTTTTCAGAGAGTTTGCTATTGGCATATAGAAATGTCACTGGTTTTATATGCCACCGTATACTAAAACTCATGGATCTGGCAAGGGGCAAAGAGCAATTACAAAAATAAAGATGCAGATTCTGAAGATAAATCTGGGGTCAGGTGGAGTGCTGCTCTCTGATGGAGGAGCAGATCTCAAGACTTACACAAGCAATCTTTATTTATATATGTCTCGTTATCAGGTTAAAGACTATGCAAGCATTATCTTTTGTATTCAGAAATGTTACAGAACTAGAAACATCTATACAGCTTGTCCATAATTGTAATCCACAGTTGCAATGTGCAATGTTAGGAGATTTGTGTAGCACTCAAGAAGGCCCATTGTTTACAGTTACTGTTAAACAGGCAGGCTCAGGAGTGGCAGAGTTAGTGAAACATTGTGGTTGTATAGCATGAGATTTCATCTATTCCCAGGGAAATATGTGCCTGAGATCAAGGTTGAAGCTGACAAGACTCTTGCACAAATCCTCCTTAGGCAGGCTATTACCATAGCAACTGGGCATCCTATGTTCTGGCACAGAAACATTCCCAGAAATCAGGCATGCCCCAGCCATGAGGTCATCAGAGACCCCCAATCTCAGTCACTGCTTTCCCATTCTCTGTCACCACTGTGTGTGTGTGTGTGTGTGTGTGTGTGTGTGTGTGTAAAATAATGTCACTTTACAGAATTGATTTATCACAAGCAACTTGGGAGGCTGAGTCAGTAGGATCACAAGTTCAAAGCCAGTCTCAGCAACTTAGCAAAGCCCTAATCAACTTAGTGAAACCATGTCTCAAAATAAAATTTTAAATAAAAACAGTCTGAGTTTTCAGCTTAGTGGTTAAGTGCCCCTGGGTTCCATCCCCAGTACCAAAACAAAACAAAACACAAAATTGTGTTCTCAGTTCTAAGAGTCTTTTGGTGGAGACTTTAGGTTTTGCTATATATTAGTTTATGTTCTTATAAACAGGCATATTTTGAATTTTTCTTTCCAATTTATATGCTCCTTATTTTATGACTATGAATTTGAATACTATGTTAAATAAAACTGTTGGAATTGGACAGCCTTTTATTTCTCCATGTCTTAGAGAAAAAGTTGAAACTTTTTCTAATTCAGTCTGATCTGAGTAGTTGGTTTGTACACATGGACCTTACTGTGTTGGGGTAAGTTCAAGATATACCTACTTTGTTGAGAGTTTTTATTATGAAGGGATATTAGCATCAAAAAACAGGCAAGAAGACCAATTGGTATTGTTTAGATATTATTGGCTCCCCAAAGCTCATTGTGAGATAATGCAACAATGTTTAGAGGAAAAATGATTGTATATTGAGAGCCTTTACATAGTCAGTGAATTAATATCCTAATGGGATTACTGAGTGGAAACTGAAGGTGGGTGGAGTGTGGCTGAAGGAGGTGTGTCATTTGGAGGCATGATTTTGGGGTATATATTGTGTATCTGGCAAGTGGAGTCTCTCTGCTTTCTTATTATCATGTGATCTATTTACTTCCACCACACTCTTTTACCATGATATTCTCCCTGACTTTGAGCCCTGAGGAATGGAGCCTGCTGTCTTTGTATTGAGACCTCTGAAACTGTAAGCCCCCCAAATAACTTTTTCTCTTTCAAAATTGTTCTTCTCAGGTCTTTAGCTGACTACCACAGAATTTGGTACTGAGAAGTGGGGTCTTTGCTGTGACCATGTGGTTCAGAAGCTTTTGGATCTTTTTAGAATTTAAGGGAAGAATTTTGAGATGTTTAGCATTGCAAGCAGGAACTGTTTTAGATTGTTGTAAGCAGAGATTAATGGCTAATTCTAGTGAGAGTTCAGATGACCAGAATGTCAATAGGACCATTGACAGTAAAGATAGGGCTTAAGAGGGTTCAGAAAAAGAAGACTTTATGGGAGTTTGGAATAGAGGCCATTTGTGTTATGTTCTGGCTGAGAAGTTGTCTGCATTTTGCTCATGTCCTGAGACTATTAGGCTGATTTTAAAAGGGAGGATTCCTTTAGCTGGTGGAAGAAATGTCTAGGCATCATAGTATTCAGGAAATGGCATGGATGTTACTGGCAGTTTTTAGCTGAATTTATTGTGATAGTCAGGATCAGAAAGCAGACCAGAAAGATTTGAAAACCTTGAACTTTAAAGGCAGGTGTAAAATGACCTAAGAAAGTTGCCATTGTTGAAGACATTATATCCACTGAAGAAATGCTACACTATTTCCAGAGACAATAAGAAAGATGGCTTGTGGACATCTCAGAAATTGGCAAGGTCATATCCATCTCAGACTCAAGGAAGTAAAAGTAAAAATCTCTTGAGGAGAGACTAATGGGGTGCCTTTCTTGAAAAAGGAGGCCTAGGAAGTTTTTTCAACATGCTTAGCTACTTAGGCACGCATAGGCTGCTCCAGCCAGGGTCCCTGGAGGCTTGACTACTGCTCAAGATGGTGGCAGACCTTGGTGTCCATCACCGTGTTCTGCAGAAATGCAACAGACTGGAGTTCAGGAGTCATGGAGGCTTCTACCAAGATTTCAAAGAAAGGTATGGGTGGAAGGAAAATTTTGAGCAGAGTCAGAGTCCCTCCAGACACCCACTGCATGCAATGCATGGAGATGTAAAAAGGAAGCCAAAGCTGCAATGGAGACCCTCAAGAATAAGAAATGCCAATACCATGAAACATCCACTGAGGAAGCCTGCAGCAATCAAGGTGAGTCAAACCAACAGAAAGACCACTTGGGCTGCAACCAACAAGGCCACAAGAGCAGAATTGAACAAGCCCTTTGGACAGAACATCATGCCATGTGCCCTAGATGCCAGGTGTGGAACTACAGAACTTGTTTGCTAAGCAAAATTCTAGTCATGCTGAATCTCTGTACATTTATATATTGGATACTTATACATCACTTTTGATTTTTACAGGAGCTCATGATGCAAGTTTGTCCTGAATATCAAGAGATTTTGGACTTGGACTTTTGGGAACTCTTCAACTTTTGTGACTGTGGAGACTCTTAGAAATAGACTAAATGTATTTCATTGTGAGATAAGAATGAGCTTTTGAGAGCCAGGGATGAAACGGCATAATTTAGACATTAGGTGTCCCCCAAAAACTCATGTGTGAAACAATAAAAGCAAACTGGAGCAGGTAGGGTGTGACTCCAAGAGGTGGGAGTCGTCTAAAATACATAAAGAACTCAACCCCAACTCATTGGGGGTGTGTCTTTGGGGTATATATTTTGTATCTGGCAAGTGGAGTCTCTCTCTGCTTCCTGATTATCATATGAGCTGCTTCCCTCTACCACACTCTTCCACCATGATGTTGAGCTCCCTGCCCCAAAACACAATATTTCCTCTTATAAAATTGTTCTTGTCAGGTCTTTTAGTCACAATAGCAAAAAAAGTTAACAAAAAAACCAATGGAACAGAATAGAAGATATAAAACCAAAACCACAAAGATATAGAGTCATCTGATACTCAAAAAGGTGCAAAAAACATAGGTTAAAGAAATGATAATCTTTTCAACAAACACTGCTGGGGGAAACTGGATATCCATATGTAGAATAGTGAAACTAGATTCCTACTTTTCACCCTGACAAAAGTCAACTCAAAGTGTATCAGATGCCTAGGAATTAGACCAGACACTGAAACTGCTAGAGGAAAATATAAAATCAACACTCCTATACTGAAGCAGGCACCAATTTCCTTGACAAAACCCCTAAGACTCAAAAAATAAATCCAAGAATCAATAAGTAGGATGGCATCAAATTAAAAACTTATGCAAAAAAGGAACAATTAAGAGCATAAAAAGAGAGCCTACAGGTGGGGATGTGGCTCAAGCGGTAGCGCACTCACGTGGCATGCGTGCGGCCTGAGTTTGATCCTCAGCACCACATACAAAGATGTTGTGTCCGCTGAAAACTAAAAAATGAATATTAAAATTCTCTCTCGCTCTCTCTCCCTCTCTCTAAAAAAAAAGAGATAAAGCCTACAGAATGGGAGAAAATGTTTGCCAGCTACTCCTCAGACATGGGATTAATGTCCAAAATATATAAAGAACTCAAAAAACTTATCACAAAGGAAAAATCCCAATCCATAAGTGGACAAAAGAACTAAACACATATTTTTCATAAGAAGAAATATAAAAGGCCAACAAATACATGAAAAAAATGTTCAACATCTCTTGCAAAAAGGAGAATGGAAATCAAAACAACATTGAGACTTTATTTTACTCAATTTATAAGGGCAATCATCAAGAATGCAAATAATAATAAATGCTGGCAAGAATTGTACACTCAAGCCAGATCTGCCTCACCAACCTGCACAGGAACCGGGCCCAGGGTAGGTCTGAGTCCATCCTGACATTGGCAGAGCCCCACCAAAGCTCATGCCCAACCCAGGACCACCTCCACCCACTGGCAGACCCCCCACCAAAGTTCAGGCCTTGCCCAGATTGGCCTTGCCAACCTTCATAGGAGCCAGTAGACTTGAGTCCACCCCACCACCACCACCACCTGGGAGCCCAGGTCTAAAAATTAGCCCAAAATGCTATTTGAATGAATAAATAAATCTGATTAAATAAACTATGGCATAAAAGTACTGTTTCCATCCTCCCTGCACCTTATTCTTATCTCCCTATTTCAAAAACTTCAAAATCACTGTCACTATTTAAACTGAATCAGAATCTCAGATACCAACAGTTAGCATTTACATTCAATATTCCACTTTCCTGTATTTTAACCAAAGATATTTTTCAGTAACTTAGCAAAAATTCAGTTCTAACCAAGAAAAAGCAACGCTCTGTTTATACATTAATATCATAAACAGGTTTACATTTGAGATTTCAATATTCCTTTTCTGAAAAGGACAGATCATGGAAAGCTATATTTAGGGTCATGTGGAGATTACACCCACTGAAAGTCCACTGTTGACTTCTCAGAAAGCTCAAAGATCAGAATCATTCACAGAGTAATCTTTTAAGCAGGTTCAGTTGCCAGCAAGTAGATTTATTCTCTTTGCCAAATATTTCTGTAACTTTACTGAATTTGTCTCCCTATCTAAACCCAAAGGCTCTGAGGAGATCTTTCCATTATTTTGCAACAGTGAGACAGAACCCCTCAAGAAGAAAATTGAATGGGGATCAACACCACATTACAGGTCTTGGTGAAAGGAAGCATTTTCTCATTCTGAATTTATCTCCTTAAGTTTATTCCTTTAGGTGATCCCCTGTTCAGCCTCAATGTCCTTTGATGAGCTCCTGGATCAAGCCGGAGGCCTGGGGAGATTCCAAATCTTTCAGCTACTTTTCTTCTGTATCACCAACCTCCTAACATACCCTCATTTTGTACTGGAGAACTTCACTGCAGCAATCCCTGATCATCGCTGCTGGGTTCAGATTCTGGACAATGACACTGTCTCTGGTAATGACACTGGGACCCTCAGCCAAGATGCCCTCCTGAGGATTTCCATTCCACTGGACTCAAACCTGAAACCAGAGAAATGCCGTCGCTTCATCCGTCCCCAGTGGCAGCTCCTTCACCTGAATGAAACTGTCACCAATGCAACTGAGCCAGACACGGAGCCCTGTGTCGATGGCTGGGTGTATGACAGAAGCTACTTCCCCTCCACTATCATAACTGAGGTAAGGTGCCTCATCCAAATATACTGCTCGTATGATCAAAGAATTTGGAGGTAATAACAAGAAGAAGCTTGCTTTATACATTTAGTCCCCAGATGTGTACTGTAATTAAAACTTTCTTCCTTCCTTCTGCAGGTAACAATTGCTTATCTACACTACAATGCTGTTGAGAATATATAGTATGGGAGTTAATGAATTTAACCTATAATTATCATTTAATCTAGTGAAGAATATCTATAATTTTAAAAGTGATCAAATATTTTACTGTCAGTGGTTCTCAATACTTGCTGAAAAACTGACACTGAGCAAATATCTCTGGGCACAGGCAAGACCTCGTGTTTTTGATGTTCTTTAAGTGATTCAATGTGTGGCCAAGGATGAGAGATATTGTAGTAATTGAAGTATGGACTGCTAAGAAAAGTCAAAGGCAGGACCCTAAGTCACTTAGATGATGAGAAAAAAATAAAGTTCAAATTTTTGGTATCTGAAATTTCTTAAAAATGTGTTTTTATATGTTTTAAATTGTAGTAGCCAAAGAATGTGTATAAGTTAATAGAATAAAGGGAGTTGGTGACCTGAAGGCAAAAATGAATAAAGACCTGTAGAAAAAAAGGTGCAGAATATTGGAAGGTTATGAGGCAAGAGAGAGGCAAGTGCACTTGAAGGGCTGAAATAAGTGGAGGAAGGGCGACCAGGAGAGAGTGACTGTAGGTGAAGCTAGAGATCGGACAGGATCCATAAAGCAGAGGATCACATACATCATATGTGGAAGTTTTTCCACGGAGTGCAAAGATTTTAAAGACTTAAAATCTTCTAAAACTCCACTGTGCTTTTTTGATTCTCTTCCAGTGGGACCTGGTTTGTGAATCCCAGTCATTAAAACCAATGGTTCAAACTCTGTTTATGACTGGGTCACTGTTGGGAAGTCTGATATATAGCCTTCTTTCAGACAGGTGAGTGTCACCCCACTTTCTTTTGAACTGTTGGTCAGATTAAGTTTTCAGTAAGTATTCATTCCTTTATTTAAGAAATCTTGCTGAGCTCTCTAGGCTCTGAACTGTGTACTGGCCTCACTTTCTGACTCTAGGAAACTACAATCAAATACTAGTGCTTGATACATAAACTGGAAGTTACAATTTGTTGTGAAAAATTCACTGTGCTGCATTAAGGAGGATAGAAAAGGTCATGTAAATCATATCAGTTTCAGGAAGTAATCTGCAGAGCCAATGCAGAATGTGAGGTGTATGAGTAAGAGTTAATTCAACAAAGGGAGAGGAAGGAGAGTTGCATGTTTAAAAGTATGCTCCTGGCCTTGGCAATATTCTGAACCACCTAGCCCTATAAATGAGTACAGATATTTTTATACTATTCATCATTTCACACATGCAGTGTAGGCACACATACAGAGAATAATCACCATTATAAAATCTGAGGGTTGAGTAGCACCATGGGCCTGATGGGATCGTAAATCACTGGACCTTTAACCTGGATGATGGTCCTTGTGAAATGACTTTAATAGGTAATTTTTGTAACCAGTAAAGGTAATTATTAAGAATTTAGGAGGATGCAACTTGGAGATGAGAAATTTGTGGCTTCTTGCATCCTGGCAGAACTTCTAGAGAAGGCAATAACCATGGCTCTCACCCAAGCATGTCTCCCACAAGAACATTGATGGAAGTGCAGATGTTCAAAGTCACCTAGTAGTCTTAGTTTAAAATTATAACTTAGTGCCTGACACAGTTAATTGTTGCCTATACAGATTTCTGAGTCAGCAAATTAATTTCCCCTAATTTTCAGGCCTCTGTACTACTAATCTGAATTGTAGAAAGAATTAACAAAACAATTGAATGAATAGGTAGGTTTTCTTTGAGCATACATTCACATTAATATGCATAAACAGTAGAATTAAAAATATGATATATTTATATAAATTCCTATTGAGCCATGAGAAAGAACAAACTATTGCCATATGCAATAACATGGGGGAAACATTACATAAAACAGAACTACATAATACATAATTTCAACTTTTAAAAAGATCCAAGCATACAGACTAATACATGGTGATAAAGCTCATGATATTAGATATGTTTGGTGGGAATGGTGTCCAGGAAAGAGTCTGAGAAGGGTTTCTTCTTAAAAATTATGTTCTATTGATTGAGGACTGATTACAAGGGTACAGTGGTTTTGTGAAAATAATTAAACTTGTAAACATTTGAGAACTGCATATTTGTGTGTTATGTAAAGCTCAAAGAAATGCTTAATAAGAGATTTAACAATGGTGGGGATGTGACTACTGGATTATGAGTATAATTTGATAGAAGGCAATAGTAGCAGCCAGGAGATAAGTTGTAAGAGGATTGATTTCAGTACTCATAACAGAGATTTGTAAGCTGGCCCTATCAGATCTAGGAAAGTAGGAAATTATAGAAGATAGTAAAGAAACATTATATTAATTATTTTAGTTGTACAAATTTATGGAGTGCATAAATTTGATGTATTTATGTGCATTGAATACATAGTAAATAGTGTGTAATGATCAAAACATTGTGGTTATCATTTCAATCACCTTAAGCATTTAAAAAATTATAAACACATAATAATTATAATTGAAGTACTATGATATTTACTAATAAAATGAGGTTAATGAACATTTCCATCTCCCTGTATACAATATATACTGATAAATATGAATGCATACAATATATACTGACAAAATCAGAATAATGAACATTTCCATCTCATTATTATTATTTTGGTTTGCAACATTCAAGCTCCTCTTTTCTGGTGATTCATAATATATACTAAAGTGCATTGTGAAATATGGTCCACAGCCAGGAACATAGCACCAGAAAGCAGAAAAAAGAGAGCTTGCCTCATCAGGACAAAATATAAACTCCAAAGGGACCTATCTCTCCCAGCCTTACCCTCCTCAACTGTGGTTACCACCCAGTTAATTCATTCAACTGGATTAATATACTGATTAAGTAATACTCTCATAACCCAATCATTTCACCTCTGAACTTTCTTGCATTATCTCACACATACCAACTTTGAGGGGAACAGCTCACATCTAAACCATAATGAACATACATGTAGAGACTCAGGTAGCCAGTTGTATATGTGAATATTTAGGTCACAGAAGAGTTCAAGGATGAATATTTGTATAGTGAGAGGAGTGAGGACAATAAAGAAATAGCAACACAGCCCAGTGATATCAAGTAATTTAAACCTGCCTATTTTAATAACTCATCATGTGTGCCATTCTATATCACTGTAACTGAACGGGTGTTGCTCTCTCACAAGATCACTCAAGTTTTCCAGTCTTGATGTCTTTATTTTTCAGATTTCAAACACAACCAAATTTATTTATTATGTTCAGTGCAATATCCATCTATGCCTTTATTCCTTTTTCAATAGCATTTACTTTTACCCTAAGATAGGTCTCTTCTTTCTACCCATCTACAATATCTTTAATGGCTTGGGCAAAGACTCTTTTCCTTGTGTATCCCCATTCATGTTCATGAATTCCCATTAGTCTTCAATCCCATCCTTCACCACAGAGAAATGTTTCATGTGTTTACTATTTACACTTGTACATGCCAGAAAATATGTAATATGTTTGAGTATGCTGGTATTTAAATCTATATAAAATATACTATGTTCTTTGGCCAATCTCTTTCTTACTTTCTATTCATTCACCACTAAGTTCTTTTAGGTCTATTTGTATCTCCATGTATCTAGTCTTTTGTTTCAAACTACTCCAGAGCTCCCCATGATGAGCCCACAACACTTTTTCCTATTCTCTTTTCCAGTGTTAGTTATTTTGATTCCCACAGCATTCCTAAAACCACATCTAACTCTAATATTAACATTGCAATGTATGTCCTCTTTACTCTGAAAATTTTTTTAATAATAAGCTTTAATTTTTGTGGTACTTGGAATTGAATCCAGGAGCACTCCACCACTGAGGATTCCAGCCTTTTTAAAAAAAATGGTTTTTTGAGACAGGGTCTTGCTAACTTGAGGCTGACCTTTAACCTCAGCCTTCTGAGTCACTGGAATTACAGCCAGGAACCACCATACCTGGCAATAAGCTTTAATTTTTTACATCAGTTTTTGGTATAAAGAAATATTGAGTCTGAAGTACAGAGAGTTCCCAATAACCCCTCCCACAAACAAACTCACATATTATTAGCATCTTACATTAGTGTAATATATTCATTATAACTAATAGACCAATATTTATATGGTATTGACAAAAGTACATAGGTTATCATCGGTTACAGAACCTTTGTGTTACATGGCTTTAGTTGTTTTGGCAAAAGTATAACATCAAGTAGGCACCCTCCGAGTATCTCCCTAAAAATTCTCTGTGCTCTACCTGTTCATATCTCCTTCTGACGCTCCAGTAACCATTACCATGAGAATTTATTTATTTTACTTATTGTGTTTTCATTTCTCAGTTTTCCAGTGATTGTTTCATCATGTCCTCAATCATGGCTTGTAAAAAGACAGTTCTATTCTGAATTCTATCATACAAGTTTAGTAACAATGTATGCTGCATGAACCTACATTTGTTACAGAAGGTAACATATTTCATAAGATTTTTATGACTTAGGCTACTAAAGTAACAAATATTATACACAAATATTTTAAACTGAATTTTTGTCCATATATTAATGTTTTAGTCAGCTTTTTTTGCTGCTGTGATTAAAGGGCTGAACCAGAACAACTGTAGGGAAGTAAAAGTATATTTGAAGGCTCACAGTTTCAGAGGTCTTATTTCATAGAAAGCAGGCTCCATTCCTCAGGGCTTGACATGAGGCAGAATATCATGGCCAAGGAGTGTGGCTGAGGGAAGCAGCTCACATGGTGATCAGAAAGCAGAGAGAGAGACTTCACTCACTGCTGGGAGCCATCAGCCAAGTATGTATGACAATTTCCTTGCCAGCGTACACCCATGTTTCTTTAGTGGAAGGACTCATGGAAATAGGACATTTTGCAGCGACACTGCATGTAAGGTGACCTTGCTCAAGGACCAGGGCGGATCCGTGTTTAGGGTGTTCCCAGTTTAGCATAATCCGAGTTTAGGGCGTTCCCCATTTAGAATAGGGCGTATCCTGCTGCCTGAGTTCTTAGGGTCAGACAGTATATTTGGGAGACAGAAGCCCAGTGGGTGTGGATTTGGGCAGAGAACGTGGATTTCCCCAGAACGTGTTTGTAGACGGCCAGTGTGAGATTGGAAATAAAGAATTGCTGTTTGAATCTACAAAGCTGTGAGTGGCTCGTGATTTGTGCCCAGCCAGACTGCGGCAACTCACCAGATAAAAATATATATACTCCATAGCCATGCCCATAATGAACCACTTCCTCCAGCCACACTCTGCCTGCCTCCCGTTATCACCCAGTTAATCCCACCAGGGATTATTTTAATTAGTTCATTTCTCCTCTGAACCTCCTTACATTGTCTCACAGATGAACTTTTGAGGGACACCACATCTAAACCAGAACAATTAATATTGCTGAAAATTCAGTATCAGCTCATGGAACTTTGTCCAAGTTAACTCCAGAATGAGCCCATTCCCTGCAGCTCCATGACACAAATATTTCCTCATTATTTTTGTGTAATCTGCCCTTCTGTTTCTTATTCTCTCTCTCTCCTCTTTCTCTCCTCTGTGGACCTCTTATCACTTCCTGGGAATGGTTGCCAGGTTGCCTTCTGAAACACATTTCCCAAGACCTTTGGACACCTCCCATATTTTCTCTTCTTGATATGGCTCCACATGGCATCAAGGTCCTCTTATGCCATGTGCTTTTATGCTCATTCTGGCATCACTCGCAGATGAACTGACCGGGATGCTTACATCTGTGATTTTCGTTGTTGACTAGTATTATGATTCTACCAGACCTCAAGTACAATGTCCTACTTGTTAAACATTTACACTAAATCTCAAGTTATTTTCTTTTGTTGTTTTCTCCATATTATTTTTGTTCTAAAATAAGCTTAGCTGTTTTCCAATCTTTCTTAGGTTTGGGCGGAAGGTGGTCTACCAGTGGTGCTTACTCCAGCTGGGCATCGTTGACACCGCTACAGCCTTCGCCCCCACCTTCCTCATTTACTGCATATTACGCTTCTGGGCTGGGTTGTGTGTCACGACTATTATGGCAAATGCTTTTTCTCTTAGTAAGTCAATATTTTGAGACCTTAATTTTGTCCATGCCTGAATTGACTGTTAAATCAATTATGTACATGTTTTCTTCCAGCATCAGAATGGTCAACATCCCAAAGGAATTCTGTGGGAATAGTCCTGATGATGTCTTCCTACAGTATCGGGCAGATGTTCCTTGGAGGACTGGCTTTTGCCATTCGAAAGTGGTACACACTCCACCTAGTTGTGTCCATACCCTTGCTTGTCCTCCTCTTGCCCTCCAGGTATGAACAGTCTCCACATTCTTTCCAAGGGAGGCCAACATGAGAACATAAGGGTTGTGTCACTGGGTATTTATATGGTCCCAATACTGGTCCTAAGCCATGTCTACATTAACACCCATTTTGCCATTCAAGATGCAAGAGATGAAATAGAAAGGAAGTTTGAATGGAGATTGGCAATTTGCAGTGACCATTTTTGCATACTAGGCACAAAATTATCATGAAATAATTGCAATAGAAAAAAATCAAAAATTTTATTATACTTTCATGAGTGCAGAATAATAATACATAAGAGTGGGGATCATTGTGACATACTCAAAAATGCACATAACATAAAATTCATTTCCCAGTGCCTCTCTTTCCCCTGCCCTCCTCCCTCCCTCCCTCCTAATGTCTTCCTCTACTCGACTGGTCTCTCTTCTACATGTTACTTTCTTAATTGGTGCACTATGATTATATATAAAAGTGGGATTCATTGTGATTTGTTCATACATACACATAGCACAATTTGGTTAATTTCTATACCCAGTATTTCTCCTTGGCATCTCTTCCTCCCTCACCCTAGACTCATCCTTTACTATAGTGTTCACCCTTCTATTCTCACGAGCTCCTTTCATTTTATTCCTTTTATCTCTCTACCTTCCACATATGAGAGAAAACATTCAGTCTTTGACTTTCTGAGTCTGGCTTATTTCACTTAGCATTATGCTGTCCATTTACCTGCAAATAACATAATTTCATTCTTCTTTATGGCTAAATAAAACTCCTTTGTGTATATGTACCATGTTTTCTTCATCTGTTCATCTATTGATGGACACCAACAATGGTTGCATAACTTGGCTATTGTGAATTGCCCTGGTATAAACATTGAAATGTGTGTGTCATTATAGTATATGATTTTGTGAAGACTGGAACAGCTGATCATATGGTGGTTCCATTCCTAGTCTGTTGAGGAATCTCCGTACTGCTTTCCAAAGTGATTTTACCAATTTGCAGTCCCACCAATGATGAACATTATTTTAGTCAACTTTTTCACTGCATTTCACTTTTAGTCATTTTCACTGTGACTAAAAGACCCACCAGAAAAATTGTAGAGGAGGAAAAGTTTATTTGAGCGCTTACAGTTTTAGAGTTCTTAGTCCATAGAAGGCTAGATTCATCCCTCAGGGTTCAAGGTGAGGCAAAACATCATGGAAGGAGAGTGTGATGGAGGCATGTGGCTCACATGATGATCAGAAAGCACAGAGATACTCCACTCTCCAGATAAAAAATATATACCCCATAGCCACACTCCCCATGGACCACTTCCTCCAGCCACACCCACTTGCCTCCAATTATCATTCAGTTGATTCCATCAGGGATTAATTTATTGATTAGTTTAAAGCTATAACCCAATCATTTCTCCTCCAAACCTTCTTGCATTGTCTCACATGTGAGCTTTTGGGGGACATCATATCTAAAGCATAACAAATAAAATGTACCATGTTCTTTGACCAATCTCTTTCTTACTTTTTGTCATTCACCACTAAGTTCTTTTAGGTCTACTTACATATCCATGTATCTAGTCTTTTGTTTCAGACTACTCCAGAGCTCTCCTTGATGAGCCCACAACACTTTTTCCTATTCTTTTTTCTAAAGCATAACAAACATATTCCTTTCTCCCCATGACATTGCAAGTGTTTATTATTATATTCCTGATGCTTGACAATCTTACTGGGGTGAAATGAAATCTCAGTACAGTTTTGATTTGCAAGTCCATAGTTGTTAAGGATGTTGAACATTTTTTCACATATTTAATTGCCAGTTTGTATTTCTTCTTTTGAGAAATGTCTATTTAGTTCTTCTGTCCAAAGTTTGATTTGGCTATTTGTTGAGGTTTTTTAAGTTTTTGAGTTCTTTATATATTTTTTATATTAATGCCATGTTGAAAGAGTAACTGGCAAAGATTTTTCTCCCATCTCTAAGATCTGTCTTCATGCTTTTATTTCATGAGCTGATTATTTTATTCCTCTTTCCTCCATAGCTTCCACATATGAAAGAAAACATTCAATTCTTGACTTTATGAGGCAATTCTGTAGGCTCTTTCTTCATTTATCTTTTTTAAAGGAGAGAGAGAGGAAGAATCTTTTCTGTAGATGGACACAACACAATGCCCTTATTTTTATGTGGTACTGAGAATCGAACCGGGTCCCGCCCATGATAGGCGAGCACACTAATGCTGAGCCACAATCCCAGCCCCTTTCTTCATTTCTTGACAAGAATTCTACATCTGGAAAAAATGTATACAAATAAATATCTTTTCAAGTACTTGTATACATTCTTTGGATAAATGCCTACTTCAATTTTGGCCCTTTTTTGAATTGTTTGATTTTTGTTGTTGCTACTGACTTTTGGGTGTTCTCTATATATTCTGAATTTTAATCCCTTTCAAACATATAATCCCTAAGTATCTTACTCATCCTTTATATTACCTTTTAAATCTTATGAGAATTTCTTTTGGTGCAAAAATTTAATACTTTTTCATGGGTCAAATTTGCCTCCCATTTTGGTTGTGTATCCTGTGCTTTTGACGTCCTATCCAAGATATCATGCCCAAAGACAATGCCATGAGTATTTGTCCTGTTTTGTTCTAATTTTGTTTTAGTATTGGGTTTCACATTTAGGTCTTTCATTAAATTTGAGTTAATTTTTCTATATGGCATTAGGCAAGAATACATCTTCATTCTTCTTTATGTAGATATCAAGTTTTCCCAGCCTCATTGTTAAAAAGAGTGTCATTTCTGACCACCCCCCATTGAACTGTCTTTACATTCTTGTCAAAAATCATTTGGCCATACATGTAAAATTTGTTTCAAGGTTCTCTACCCTATCCTACTAGTATGTCTTTATGTATGCCTGTACCATGTTGTTTTGATTATTGATGCTTTATAGTAAGTTTTGAAATCAGAAAGTGTGAGTCCTATAACTCTATCCATTTTCAAGAATATTTTGGCCATTCACAGTCCTTTGAGATTTCATACAAATTTTAGAATGTTTTTCTATTGCTACAAAAATCATCATTAGTGTTCTGAAAGGGAGAGCATTAAATTTGTAGATCACTTTCTATAGTATTGCTATCATAATGATATTGACTTACAATCCATGAACATGAGATGAATAGCCATTAGTTTTATCTTTTCTTTCTTGTTTTCAGCCACTTTTTGCAGTTTTTATTTTATAAGTCCTTGGTTAACTTGTAATATTTTATTCTGATTGTTGACATTGTAAATGGAACTGTCTGTAATTTTCTCTTCGGGTTGTTCACTGTTATTGTATATAAATGCAACTGACATTCTATGTTGACTTTGTATTCTGCTATTTTGCTGCATTTCCTATTCACTATTTAAAATAGCTTTTTTCTGGAATCTTCAGGATTTTTCACATGGAAGACCATATAATCTGCAAACAGATAATTATACTTCTACCTTTTTTATTTAGATGCCTTTTATTTCTTTTCCTTGCCTAATTAATCAGTCTGTAACTTTCAGTACTATGTTGATAATAAGTGGTGAAAGTGAACACACTTGCCTTTTTTCTGATGAGAGAAAAAGCTTTTAGTTTTTACCATTGGGTCTGATGCTCACTGAATAGGGCTCTATAAAAACATTAATTTATGATATTTGAATTATATATCAAAACAAAAATTGAAATGCAAATGAATGATTTATGCCATTTGATTCTTGTTTATTGATCTCTATGATTATTTTAACACACTAATGGCCAGATATGTCCCTTATCTTAGTGAAAGCCCAGGCTAGTTGAAGAGGAAAATTTGGTTAGAAATTACACTGCCATAATAAGAAAGTATGTATAAATGAAAGGGTAAAGAAATCTCAAATTAAAGGTTGTATAGAGAATATGTAGTTGAGCATTTACTGTACCTTCCTTGTTTTCATTAATCAGGAAGCTGGTGGAGTCCTTCCGGTGGCTGATTGTCAGAAATCAGCTAGAAAAGGGTGTAAAGGAATTTAGAAGAGTTGCACACATAAATGGAAAAAAGAATGTTGAAGAGACCCTGACCATAGAGGTGATCTGGAAGGGGGACTGGGATGAAATGACATGACCTCATAATCACACTAGGCTGGATCTCTGTGTCCCTGGGGTGACCACAGGCCCTAAATGGGAATTCTGTGAGTGAGATCTTACATCTCTGTCCTGGTTCTCCATGGATTCATCCTTGTAGAAAGGCAGCATTGAAAAAATGTTTCTGCTTTTGTCATGTATTTGGACATAGATGTTGCAATTCGCTGATGGAAGTACACTAATTCATTTCTCGTTATTTAAATAAATCATGGTCCATTTTAAGAGAAATCAGAAAGCCAATAATAGGTAAAATATAAAAAAGTTCTCCCCCACTTCTGTTGACATTAAATATTGTTCTCATTAGAAAGTACTAACATTGCACCTCTGTGAAAACTCTCCCTCCCACCCCGAAGTTTCCTTCCTCATGACTAGGAGCCACATTCTCATGTGGCTCATTCAAGAATACTCTCATTAACTCATTTAAAAATACTTATGCATCTATTGTGTGCCAGCATGTTAATATATATTAATGGAAATGAATCAGAATCTTTGCCTTTAAGGACTTACATCTTAATATAGGACCCCAAAATTAAGAGACAATTACAAAAAGGGTGTTATGGCAAGTCACATCAAAAGAATTTTTGAGAGAACAGTGAGGAAGTAATCACATTAACTTTAATGGGCCAAAAAGTATTAGGGGTTAACTGATAAAAAGGAAGCTAAAAAACATTTCAGGCATCATACAAACTGCTTGTTAGAGGGCAAATGATAGACTCTCGCACATTAGCCCTGAAAGAAAGCAAATGCCCTATAGGATAAAATGTTGATAAAGAAAAACACAAAGAATAGCTTCTCTGACTACAACATTATTCCATCCTTCTGATCCACTAAATAAATTGACACATGCTCAATGTCCCCAAAAGTCTTATTTTATTATAGCATGTGCTTGAAGTCCATTATAATTGTTTTTTACTGCTAGAAATTGAACCAAGGGCTTCACACTTGATAGGAGATAATATAACTAATTATTAGTTATAATATAACTAATTAGAACAAATAAAACATAAAAAAGAAAGATCAAATCTCGATCAAACAATAGGACTTCTGGGATAATTAGATGTATTTTCTCTCAGCCATTTCAGGAACCCAAAGTAGAGAAGAACTTATGTCAAAGAGGTTTTTGGTGTGTTGCAATTTTTTTTTGCAAACCCCTGTGAATTCATAGCAAGTCCACAATATTTTTTTTAGCAATATTTGTCAGAAAAAACAATGCCAACTTTACTGAAGGGGACAGAAATAGTATCAAATGAGAAAGGCTCCCAAAAATGCTACCACTGAGAAGTTAGCTGGGAACACATTTTAGAGGCAAATATGATTGTATCCTTCCTGAAAGAAAAGAAAATTCAGTTGGAGCCAAGAGGCAAGAGGTTGTGAGTGAGAGCCAAATTGTTTCAATTTTCCAAGCCTTGAGACCTACTTGCAGAATTTCTAACCTTTGCCTAGCTTGATTTCATAATTGCTATGGAATATTTTTTGTCTCAAATCTCCTTTTTGAACAGGAATGCCTACATGATGATATGCTTGTATCATCAGTATATGTTGGATAAGTTTGGGACAAGTGTTGTCTCTTTAGTTTCATGGATTTACAAATACAAGTTCTAGGATTAGAGAACAACACATTAGTAGTCTCATCCACACTTGAGCCTCATTTAAGTGTTAAGGTTCAGGGGTCAGGGTATTGATACAAGCATGGTGGGCAGGGGCAGTTCTCTGAGTTCGGATCTTCCTGAGATCTTGAGAAACTTTGCACCTGAGGTGATGTATATGTTAATTATCGAATTTTTCCATGTATACAAAACATACATTGTAGTCCATAAATATGTAAAATTATTATGTCAATTAAAGTTATAATTAATTATTAAAATACTATTCTCTCATATGCTGGACCTTATCTCTAAATTAGGCCTTATTTTCAGCCATGTTTTCCTGAATGCTCAAAACTATTCCTCTATTTGCTTTTGGAGGGTTTGTTTGTTTAGTACTGGGGATTGAACCCAGGGCACTTAACATGCTAAGTTGCTTAGGGCCTCACTAAGTGACTGAAGCTGGCTTTGAACTTGTGATCTTGCTGCCTCAGCCTCCTGAGCAGCTGAGATTACAGGTACATTCCACAGTGCCCAACTCAGTATGGCTTTATTATCAGAAATAAAATATTATTATTTTGAAAATTATTAAGAGACTTCTCTTGTGTTGAATACATTTGATATTTACATGTATGACATTGAGTAAACTTTAGATGACCCCTGTAAGAAAAAGAGCAGCTACTTTCACTTTTTAACTGATGCACAATAAATTTATATATTCGGGGATATTATGTGGCATTCTTATGCACAAATTCATTATGGAATGTTCACCTCAGAGTAAGCATATTTATTCCTTGTAGTAAGAACATTCAAAATTCTTTATTCTAGCTTTTCTTGAAATACATATGTGTTATATTATCAATAGACACCCTGCTGTACAATAAATGCCAGAATTGATTTCTCCTATCTAACTGTAACTAAGTACCTGTTGACCAACTTTCCCAAAAATATTAAGTAACATAGTAGTGGCAGAGATAAAAGTTCTAACCCTAAAACCAAATGTCTTTGCAACTATTATATTTCACCTGTCATTTCACCAAATTTCATCAGCTATAACATCTGGCCTGGGTACAAATCACACTCCATAATAGATCCCCTGCTCTTTACTTCCCTTTAACTCTGTAACTCCAATCATGAGTGAAGGCAGCATGCCTATAATCCTAGAAAATGTTTACTCAACACCAAACCATAAAGTGGACCTAGCTTTCATAAATTCTATTGATTTTCAGAGATAAACTCTAATTCTATCACTGGAGGGACAAGTCTCATTTCCAGTCAACAGAAAAGAAACTTTAAACCCTTAAACATGTACCTTTCATTGTTTTTGATTTACAGTGCAAATCTTTTGGCCAATGCTTTTTCCCTCTCATAAGCTCAGTATTTAAACTGGCTTTATTCATATATAGTTCCCATTTCTCCCCACAGTTTTTGTAGCTCTCCCTACAGGAGATAGATCACTTAACATCCACATTCCCCATGAGGCAGAGATTTCAAGGATGGTGAACATACTTATCTCATCCTCTAGTACTTACCACTATACCTGCCCATTACGGACATATTATAAATGCCTGTTGTTTTTGTTGTTTCAGTATGTGAAATCCACCATACAGAAGGAGTTGGATGCAGTCCAGACCAAACCATCAATTTTTCAATTGTTCCATGCACCCAAAGTGATTATGAGAACCTGCTGCTTTAGCTTTTTCAGGTAAGTTCCATTTGGTGCTTAGTAACTTTAAAATATTGAAGATGCAACTACATTTTTTCTCTCAAAAATATTAACCATGAGGAACAAATACTGTAAAGCAGAAAAAGGCTGCACTTTCCAATTTCTCTGTGGCTTAGAATTGAAGCAATGGAATACTGCTTCTCAGTGAGGTAGATGTTTAATGGAATTCACTAAAATTCAGTACTGGACAGTGAGAGACTCAGAGAGGCCCAAATATACTGATGTTTCAAACAGAGGACATGAAAGAGTACATCAATGCCAAGACAGTGGTGGCTACAGCTCTTGGTCATCAAAGATAGGAAGTGTGACACAAAAAGAAACAAGAGAAAAACTTGGCATGGAGACACCAATAGAATAGAAAGGAAGCCTGGACTTGCCTTACTCTGAGTCTACACTTGGAGTTGGTGATTGAAAAGTGCTCTGTGTTTCTCAAGTTGGGAGGAGAGAGCCAAAGTGAGAAGCCAACTCGTGAAAATCACACTAGATGTGGGGAAAACCTTTGCTACATGAGTCCATAGAAAAGATTGCCACAGATGGCTGGCATCTAATACATGGCCTAGAATGCATGCCATTGAAACAGGCACAATGAAGATTTCATCCAGATATGAAAAATTGTGCTCCATTTGTGTAACATGAATTGTAATGCATTCAGCTGTCATATATTTTAAAAATTAATTTAATTTAAAAAGATTTCATCCAAGACAATTCAGTTCAGAGATACAGAGGGGACTGTAATTTACTTTCCCTTAGAGTCTTGTGGCTCACTCAATCAGCTTATGAGGTTCAGGAAACCAAACAGGCAGGCATGATTACATTGAAGGATTGAGTCTTGAAAGGCCATAGTCCTGGGTGGTGGAGTGTGCTGTGACCTGCTATGCCCCCTCCACCCAGGGAAGTTGGTTATCCTATGCATAAAATTATCAAGAAGAGTCTGAGATTGGGAAAACCAGAAGAAATTGGCATCTGCCTGGCCTTATGGGTTTGTTGATCTGATCTCTCCAGAATATGACAAAGTTCCAATCATGGATAGATCTCAATTGTGGGAACTTTCCATTTAGAGCTTTCTTCATACCTGCCTTAAGCATGCATTTATCTAGTCTTTCTAGACAAAATTGGATCAGATGGCGTTTCTGTTTCCACCATATCTTGTACTGATGAGCAGGAAATCTAAAAGACATTTCAGGCCATTTCATATTTGGTTCCAGATCTATCAATCAGTACAAAAGGAGGAAGTGTTTAATAAACCCCCCAATCTTTGCTAAAAGATGTTCATACCCCAGGGAAAAAAATTGGAATGAAGTACTGTCTGGCATAAGTAGTAAATACCATCCTTGTTCAATTTCAACCACCACAATGAAGACAGTTCTTTTAGATTTTGTTGTTCTTCCAGTTGTATTTATAGTTTTCTTTGTATGTAAGTAAGTATGTATGTGTGTGTGTGTGTATATATATATATATATATATATACATATATATATATATACACACAGTTTTCTTTTTCATGATTTATCATATTTTTATTTTATAATTTGTTTTTATGGTTAGTGAGTTTTGTGCTGTTGCTACTCTCCCTCCTATCTTCTCTCATACTCAAAACTAACACACTCTCTCTCTCTCTCTCTCTCTCTCTCTCTCTCTCTCAAATATTTAAAAATTTTCCTCCTTTTTTATGGCTTTCACTTTCTACCTCTCTTTTGCTTTCTTTTTCTTCTTTATAATATTCTAATCTTTCTTTGCCCATTTTTTTCTCTTAATGAATTGAATTTTTACCATTTTAAAAATTATTTTATGTAATTTATGCCCTCACCATTCATGTTGTTAGAATTATTACTATTGTGGAATTCATGGTTGACACCTGGTATTTACTTTAGTACTATATCTAGTTCATGGCTGCTTGTCATTATTGCTGTTCCTAATTTCGGACCCCACCATTCCTGTTTTTGTGGATATTAGTATCGAAGATGCTAAAGTTAGGACCCAGTATTTATTTTAGTACTGTATATTGTTTGCTACTATTGTTGCTGTTATTTATTTTTCTTTTTCTGTGGGATGCTAGAAATCTGGTATAACTCTTCAACTTTATGGGGGTAGATATTATGCTGCTGAGCTACATCCCCAACCAATCTAGGAGACAGTCCATCTTGCTCCATATACAACCTAACCCACTCAAACTTC
Organism: Callospermophilus lateralis; assembly: GCF_048772815.1. NCBI lineage: Eukaryota > Metazoa > Chordata > Mammalia > Rodentia > Sciuridae > Callospermophilus > Callospermophilus lateralis. The sequence continues at coordinate 202,342,518 of NC_135306.1, read as the reverse complement.
AGCAACACTATATCACAAAGACAAGGGGGGGAAAAACCAAACTGACAAGCAAATCACAAGTAAGAATGACCATGGGGAATCAGGGCTCACTCATGAACATCTGTTCTTATAGAAACAGCAGAGAGAAATAACACAAAGGCTGTGAATACCACATTCATGAAGAGTTTCAACATAAATTGCTCCCAGACCATTGTAATATATGCAGAATTATCAAGTCTAGAAGAGCAATCACAAAGGGTATACCCTTATACCCTTCTATATATCACACAGTTTTCTGACTTACCAAAAGGACTCACTCTCATAGAAAGTGGAATTCTCAAGTTCCAACACAATATATGCTACCAAAGTAAACTAAAATATATCACAAAATAATTATCAGGAAAGTTATACTGTGAAACACACTTGGAAATATATTCAACAATTTACAACAACCTGATATCCAAAAACACTTCATCAAGAAAAGTTTGCACCCTAAAAAGGCCATCATCACATAAAAGTAGAAGAGAAATCCATCCCAACAGATGCAAAAATCTCAAAATAGGAAATATGGAAAAAATTATGGTAAAATAAAACCTCCAAAAGTTTATAACTCACTAGCAATGACTAGCAAAGATATTGAAGTATATAAAATGCTGGATAAATAATTCAAAAGAATAACTATTTTAAAAAGAGGATTGAATTCCAATAAAAGTCAGGAAAATTGATTGAACTAAGAAAGGCATTACAGAGTATGAATGAGAAATTCAAAAAAATAGAGATATTGAAAAAGAACCAAAAAGAAATCTTGTAAATAAAAGGCACAATAAGTAAAATAAAAAAATTCAGGTGAAATGACAGCCTCTTTAATATATTAGAGCATGCAGAGACATAATCTCAACCCTTAGAGATAAGGTGATCATTCAGATAGTATTTAAGTAAAAAAATGAAACTACAATAAGACTATATAAGAACTCTAGGATAATATTATCAAGTCTAGAAGACCAATCACAAAGCAATCACTAAGGCTCACAGACACTGAGGAAGGAGGCAAGATAGAGTCAAACAGCATTGATGACCTATTTAGTGAAATGATAACAGAAAATTTTTGAAACATTAGGTTTGAGATGAATATCCAGATACTGAAGGCTTCTACAGCACCAAATCGGCAAGATCAGAAAAGATCTCTCCAAGATATGTTATAAGTGAAATACAAAAAAGCAAAAATACAGATGAAAGAAAGAATTTTAATAGTTTTCAGATAATAATGTCAAGTCACATATAGAGGTAAACCGGGAAGGATAATATATGACTTAGCTCAGACTCTGAAATCCAGGAGGGCTTGGCATTAGATAATCCAAGCCCTGAAATAAAATAATTGTCAATCAAGATTACTATATGCAACAAAGGAATCATTCACATTGGAAGGAGAAGTAAAAACTTTCCAAGATAAGGATAAAATAAAAGTATTCATGATCCCTAAGCCAACACTACAGAAAATAGTTAAAGAAATACTACACACAAAAGAACTCATACACAAACTACAATACTCATGTGCAACAAAGAGATTTTAAGCAAAAATCAATCAGAAAAGATAAAGAAGGCTATTACCTACTTATAAAGGGAATAATCCAATAAGAATTATAATAATATCAATATATATTTAAAAAAAAATATTGGTGTACCTAAGTACATAAAACAAACTCTTCATGACAGTACATCTAAGATAAACCTAAATGCAATAATACTAGTGATTTCAACATATCCTCTCACTGATAGATAAGTAATCCAAATATAAAATCAATAGCTTCTCTTTTGCTGAGTCTGGCTTTGAAGTTGTGATACTCCTGCCTCAGTCTCCAGGGCTGCTGAGATCACAGGCATGTGCCACCACACCCAACTGGATTAATAATTAATCAATAATTTGAATGGACTAACTGGGGTAACTATAGGCAGATGGACCATGGCTGGAGAAAGTAGATTTCTGAGGGTGTGACTTTGGAGATTATATGTTGTCCCCCTGGATCCTCTTTCTTTCTCTGTGTTTTCTGACTACGATGAGGTAAACAATATTCCACTGCCATGCTGTTCTTTCTGCTCTTGGGCCCAGAGCAATGGAGACAGCTGACCATGGACTGAACCTCTCAAACCATGGGACTAAGTAAACTTTTTCTCCTCTAAATAGTCCTAGTCAGGGTTTTAGTCACAGAAAAAAAAATAACACTTATGATCTAAATAATACCATAAATAAAATGTATCTAACACACAGTTATAGGCTATTTCATCCAATAACAGTTCACTCTCTTCTCAATAGCTCACAAACCTTCTCCAAAATAAACCAAACTTTAAGTCATAAAGCAAGTCTTTGCAAACACAAATAATCAGTACATTTTCTTACATCTTATCAGATCATAATGGAATTAAATTAAAAATAATCAACAAGAAAAATATACAAATCACATAAACACATGGGGAATAAACAATTATCTTTTGAAAAGGAATGGGTCATAGATGAAATGAGAGGAGAATCTAAAAATTCCTAATCAAACAAGAATAGTAATACAACATTAAAAAAATCTCTGGGAAATGTATAGAGGTATTGATAAGAAGAGATTTTGCAGAAGTAGAGGCCTACATTTACAAAAAGAAAAAAAACAGATACCAAATGAACAATCTTACTGTGAAACATAATGTTCCACAATAATTTATGGTAGAACATAATGTTCCACAATAATTTATGGTAATTTAAGATCACTGCCTAAAAAACAATTGTTCCATTACTCTATTCTATAATTATCATTGACCACACGCCATCTTGGGCCAATATTATTATCAGTTGTAGAAGTCCTCTTCAAAATCTTAGGGAATGTTCCTTAGGCTCTAAATGTTATTAGATGTCTCTTCTCCTTTCACTTCAGATTTTCAAATGCTGTATCCTTTTATGGCCTCGTACTCAACCTTCAGCACCTGGGGAGCAATATCTTCCTGTTCCAGGTTCTCTTTGGAGCCATCATGCTCACAGCCAGATTTGTTTCCCTTTGGACTCTGAATTACATAGGTCGTCGGACAAACCAGACACTGTTCTCCTTCCTGGCAGGAGTTTTCATTCTGGTCAACACATTTATGCCCCAAGGTGAGAGAGAACAAGGTTTGGGGAATTTCCTTAGGAATTACATCATCTTACCTTCCTGATGCCACAAGAATATCATTAAAAGCCAAAGATTCTTTGCAGTTAATATGAAGGTTTGAAATGGCAAACTCTTGGCAGGACTTAGGTTCTGACTGTGACTATATCCTTAAGGAATGGTTCAGACACAAAGCTGTCCTGACCACATCCATGATGAATCTGAACATCAGTCCCAATGGTATGAACAGTTTCTTTAGAAGAGGAACTAACCACATGCCTCTGGCTAATGACACTTTTTTTTAATTTGTTATGTATGACAACAGAATGCATTATAATTCATATTACACACATAGAGCACAATTTTTCATATCTATGGTTGTACACAAAGAGTCACACCATTTGTGTCTTCATACATGTACTTAGGGAAATGATGTCCATCTCATTCCACCAACTTTCCTACCCTCATATCCTTTCCCTTCTCCTCCCACCCCTTTGCCCTATCTAGAGTTCATCTAATCCTCCCATGCCCCTCCCAATTACACTTTTCATAACAGTCATGGAGCAGTTAGGCCTTGCAATTGCATCTCCAAGTGGGCATGTGATACTCTCCCTGGGACTCGTCCTGATTCTTAAAGCCTCCTGAATACATTTTTAGGAAAGCCTCCTTGAATTCAGTGAAATAAAAATCCCTCGCCTTCAGACAGAAAGCAAGAGCACAGCAGGAGTAAAACAAGAGTATAATCTTAATATGTCTTCTAATAGTTTTGTAATCTGTACCTAGGCAAGAAACAAATAATGAATTCCACTTTTATGTATAATTAAAATGTACCAATTAAAATCAAAAAATAAATAAAAGACCAGTAAAGTAGAGAAAGGGGATCAGAGGGATGGAGAAGGTAAGTGAAAGGGGAAGTTTAGGGATTGAAATGGAGCAAGTTATGTCATATGCACTTATGAATGTATCAAAATGAACCCCACTATTATAAAAACACTAGAAACAGATTAAGAAGCTAACCAACTTACTTTCCATGGTCTCCATGCTCCACCATGTTCACATAGCAGAAACATATTTTGTAGGATTTCAGACTAGAAGTCTTCACTCTTACCCCCAACAGGAGAACAATCTCTATTTTTTAAAGTCCTATTTAGAATATTTTACTGAATTAAAAATAAACCATTTAACCTTTCTGAATTCAGTTATTCAAAAGTATGTGATTAATTCCCAGTATGACACTAATCATTTCTGAATAGGATTCCTAATGTAAGGCTTTAAAATCCTGAATTATTGCCTAGAACTTGCCTCTCTTCAGATTGTCCAATCCCTTTGTCACTATGTGGAGGAGGACTTTCCCCACATCACACATTGTTCCCATACTCTTAGTTCTAAGCTATTCAAGACACGGGTCATAAACTCCTCAGTTTTCATTCACATATAGTTCTAGGCCCTCCAGAAAAAGCCCTGAAAAAAATTTGACAGAGTAAATAAAAACAAATATTTCCTGATTTCTCTATTCCCACCATTATGAGCAATACTCAAATGTCCAAAGAAAATTGAAGCAAGAGATTCAGATCCTTTGGTTCAGTGTTTCAGCCCAGCATTCAGCAGCTCATCAACCTCTCCATCATCTCTGAGGGGTTGCATTTTGTCTGTCATTTGTTTCTCACTTGCAAACCCTACAACAGAATCACCTCACAATTAGTTAGAGAAAGACAGATTTCTTCAACCAAGATTTTTTTATTCTCCCTGGTCTCTTCTCTCCAGAAATGCAGATTCTGCGTGTGGTTTTAGCAACTTTAGGAATTGGAGCTGTTTCTGCTGCCGGCACTGGTTCTGCTCTCCACCAAATTGAGCTCCTCCCCACTGTATTCAGGTACAAGAGCTAAACGACCTTCTATCTGCTTTCCAAACAGGACTTTCTGAACTAATTGACACTTACTGCAGGGAGAAAACTGAGACTGTTTATGTATCCAAGACATGAATTATAATGTAAACTTTAAAAGCAACTAATAACCCACAATTATTTAAAACAAACTTTATGCCCCACAATGTACCACATCCTTTTCTGCCGCATTTTGTTTAATCTTAAGAGCCACTCTACAGGATCGGTGCTATGGATATTCTTATTTTAATAATAATGAAACTGATTAATTAGGAATCAATAGAAGTCAACGTCACAATTAAAAGCTGGTTGCCAAAGCATTATACTCTGCTGTATTGTCTCCCAAAATAAAATGGAGTTGACAAGTGAGAACATATATATACAGATTTGTACAAGATTTTCTTTGTATTGCTATTTTCATCCTAAGGTCAACACTGGGAGGCATTGTTTCAGGATTCCAGAGAACAGGGGCAATACTGGCTCCTCTCCTGATGACCTTACTGGGGTATTCTCTCCGTCTGCCCTGGATCATCTATGGAGTCATCATCCTCCTTGCTGGCCTTGTTATCTTGCCCCTTCCAGAAACCAGGAATCAGCCTCTTGTTAACACCCTCCAGGATGTGGAAAATAAGTAAGCAGGTGCCCTGGTCATCATCTGAATAGGAAGTGGCTTTGTTCTATAGCTCTGTAATGAGGAAACAAGTGACCATTTGCAGCCATCTGTCCTACACATAGGCTCAAATCTAAACTATTTCTGCTTGACCTCATGTCTTTTATTAAGTGGCAGCTCTCCTCTATCCACAAAGCTGTATCACTCCTCTTGAGACTAGATCCCATAGACCATCTTGCACTAGTCCTTTAGCAGTGAAAAGGTCAAAATTAGTTCTACTGTGAATGACACACACTCTCTACCCTTATGGGAAGCACACTGCTAGTGTTTTCCTATAAATATGTGAAGGTTCAAATACTTAATTCTCATACCATGGTATTATCAGGCAGCAGTCCATACAGTGTTGGATATGTAATGGGGAGGAAATGAGTTTGCATCAAAGATACAAACTTGATTACTGCTTCAGTCCGAAAGGATTGTGAGATTAAAACAGAACAACCTACTTACAAAAATGATAATGTATCGAAATGAAGTGGATCCAACTGCCATGGGTAGTAGAAATTTGGGGGAGAGAGAAACTGAGGAAATGGGATGACAGAATTTGAAATGAGGAAAAATAAAAAATACCCCTAGAAATTTCCATTTTCCCTTTGAATTTTCCAAAGATGTCATTGGTCAAATGTCTAAAAAGACAAGGGTAAGAGTAGCAATACTCAACACGGTCTTCTCAGGTATTCTTAGGTATCAAGGCACAATGGTGTCTAGGGAGTCTTAGATACAAAGCTATCAAGAAGAGCTTGTGGGTTGGAGTTGTGGCTCCGTGGCAGAGCACTTGCCTCACACGTATGAGGCACTGGGTTCGATCCTCAGCACCACATAAAATAAATAAATAAAATAAAGTTACTGTGTCCATCAAAACTAAAAAAAAGAAAAGAAAAAAATTTTAAAAGAAGAGCTTGTTACAAAGCTTGTTATGTAGCATGAAAAGAAAAAAAATTTAAAAGAAGAGCTTGTTACAAAGCTTGTTATGTAGCATGCAGGGTCTGTGCATTTATCCTACATCTCTGTTTCTTTTATTATTTCTTCTTCCCAGAGTAAAATATTCAAGAAAAGTAAAGCAGGAAGATACTTCCACGAAAGTAACACAGTTTTAAGAAGTCCCCAAGAGTTGATCCAAAGAAGAGCAAAATAAGGGGGAAAAAGTCAAGATTGTTTCTTACACCTATAAAACCAGCCAAAAATATAATGGACAAATGGATGCCAACCACAATCACTAAATACACAAATTTTTTTCAAAATAATTCATGAGTTCATGTAATTTCACCAAACAATTGGTTTGTCGTAAAATATTGTAAAAATAGTTTCAAATTATTCTTGAAATGAGCAAAGAAAAAGGAGCTTTGTTTCTGTAATCCAGCAATCCCATTACTTAATGTACATCCAAAAGAGATAGTTTGTATGCCAAAGAGATACCTGCAATTTCATGTTAACTGTAGCACTCCTCAGTGTCCATCAAAAGGTGAATGGATAAAGAAAGTGTATTGTATTACATGAAATGAAACACTACTCAATCATAAAAATGAAGAAAATTCTGCTATTTACAATAACACAAATGTACCTGGAGGACCTTTTGTTAAGTGAAGTACACACAGAGAATAACAAATACTGTGTAACTCACTCATATGTAAAACCTGGAAATATTGATCTCAGAACAGAATGGTGATCTCTAGAGACTGGGGCAATTGGGTAATGGTAATGGATGAAGGATGATCAAAGGTCACAAAATTACAATTTGATAAGAAAACTAAATTCAAGAGATCTGTTGTACAACATAGTGACTATAGTTAAAGACAGCATATTGTACTCTTGAAAAATGCTAAGAGGATGGTTAAGTGCTATCACCACAAACAAATGAGAGTCATCATTTCATGTGAGGTAATGCATGCATTAATTAGCTATATTTAACTATTACACAATGACTATGTACTTCAAAACATAATGTTGCACATAATAAACACATATAATTTTATATGTCACTGTAAATAAATTAATTTGGACACAAGAAAAGATAAAGGAGTAACAAAAGGGCTGGCTCATATATCATGAAATGTGTGCTACATTTTATAAAATTACAGTGATCCAGACAGTAGCAGCATATGCCACCAAAAATCATAGTAATTCCAAAAACATACTCCTGAATGAATAGACACTTAATATATGAAATTTAGAGCACCAAAAATCACTTATCAATTGAAATATTATGTAATAAATAATATTAATGAGCTCTCTGGAAATAAATTCACAAAAAAATTTGCAATGACTCTTTTGATGGTAATATTTTATTGTTTTCCTCTGGATTCTTTCTGGCTTCACATTTTAAACAACTAATATGAGTCATTTTGAAATATTATTAATATTATAAATATTGTTAACTTGGAGATGAACAATTCTTATTACATATATTATAATTCTTATTACAATTCTTATTACATATATAGAGCACAATTTTTCATAGTACTTCCAGGGACAGGGCCCCAGTGGGCTAAGGACCTTCTACTCAGTCCTTAAAGGTTCCAACATCTCCCAGTACTACAGCCAAGTTCCTAACAGATGAACCTCTGGGAGACAGACAACACCCAGACCATAATAAAATCCATTGCCAGTTTTCAATCAGTTTTGTGCCACTTGTTTGTTTGTTTGTTTGTTTGTTTTACTCTTGAGTTGTTTGAGTTCCTTCTGTGGTATAGATATCAGCCCCTTGTCCTGTGTATAGCTTGAAAAGTCTTTCTCTCATTCTGTAAGTTGTCTTCAGTCTGTTGATAGATTGTTCCATTTGCTGTGCTGAAACTTTATAGTTTGATGCAATGCCATTTGTCTAGTTTTCCTTTTGTTGCCTGTGCTTTGGGGATCATATCCAAAAATTTCTTCCCCCATCCATCATATCTAAGTATTTCATGTATGTTTTTCTCTAGAAACTTCCTAGTCTTAGGTATTACATCTATTTCTTGATTCATTTTGAATTGATTTTTGTGTGTGACAGGAGATACAGATCTGGTTTCATTCTTCTAAATGTAGACATCTAATTTTCTTATCATCATGTATTGAAGAAATTATTTTTACTAATGTGTGTTCTTGGCACATTTGTCAAAGATCAGCTGATTGTTGATGCATTGGTTTATTTCTAACTCTTTATTCTGTTCCATTGATCAATGTGTCTGTTTTTGTGCCAGTAATATGCTGTTTTGCAATTGAGGAGCTTCTGTGTAACTTGATATTTAAAGAACAGTCTAATAGACTTCTTTAAATTACTTCCAGGCAATGTATATGGTCATGGATTAATATCAGTATTTAGCAGTACCTGTCTTTGTGAAAAGACAATTGCAAAGATTAAATATGCACAAGTTCATTATGGATCACTGTGGGAGGCCACTACGCCATATGACCAGCATTTTCCTTCCTGATTGGTTGGGGCTCTGTCAGTCATTTCCCATGATCTGGCCACATTAAAGTGGCCCTAGAGGGCCGAGGCTTTAGCTCAGTGGCAAAGAACTTGCCTAGCATGTGTGAGGCACTGGGTTTGATCCTCAGCACCACATAAAAATTAACAAATAAAATAAAGGCATTCTGTCCATCAACAATTATAAAAAGTTTTTTAAAAAGTGGCCCTAGACAGTGGCCCTGATCCTGGAAGTCATAAAAATGTTGCAAAATGTGTCTTCATGCATAGGCTTGCCTTTCTATAGCCCCAGGAGTCGAGTTACCTTACCTGTCATTGTAACCTTTGTTTTATTATGTAAATACTTACAAAATAGCTTCAACTTTGCACCTTGGGCTACAAATCTTAAACTATTTATTATCTAAATGTACATTTCTTATACTTTACAGGAAACATTTGCCAATCCATTATACAAGATTCTTCAAGTCAGTTTTGAGCTCCTGTCTCAAGATCACTTCCAGAACAGAATCTCATTTTCACTTCCTCAATGTGCAGTTATTAAGCAACTGAGTAATTAAAACATTTGATCTGCAATCTCCAGTTATGCACCCTCTTCACTGACTATGTTAAGAAAGCAGTGATTGCACAATGATCCCATATTCCTCTGCCCCTCTGTTCATAGTTGTGTGCTTATTGTTACCCTGCCTGAAATTATCTTTTCCCAGTGTTTAATTCCACCTACCCCTTCTTTAACTCTTGAGGGTCCACTCATACTCCAATACCTGGTTGAAACCTCATCTCTAAAACTGAGACTTTAAAACTTTGCCATCTATTCAGTAGCACAAATGCCATCTCAGCCAAAGATCATTTCTCTTTTGTTTTCTGTTCCTGTTCCTTTCCATCCTGACAGTATTCCTGCGGTAAAATTCCCCAAAAAAACTTGTGTTTTTTCTCAGGTGTCAAGGAGATTTACTCAATTAGACAAGAGGGTTATCCACAAATCCTACCAGATAACCCCATCTCTATTCCTGGCTTATGTTGAATGGTTGATTATATCAACAAGTCACATATTTATTCTCTTTAGTAAATGGCTGTTCAGCCACATCCTGAGTTCTCTTTCCAGAACATGCTATCTAAACATCTGAACAAGCTCAGAATTTTTCTAAATATCAAGTGTTGGTTCCATTTTGGATAAAAGTTTTTCTGCCACTTTATAAAAAGGATTGCCTTGTAATAGTTCAGAATAATTGTGACTAATGGATCTATTAACCATTCAGCAGAAGCCAGGAATAGAAAAGGCATTATCTAAACAGAGTTTATGGATAATGTCTAAAGATTTGGATCTCCTTGATACCTATGGAGAACCAACAAGGTTTGGGCTAGGTGGGGGGTGTTTCTTTTTTTTTTTTCTTGTTTTGAGGGGGAGTACTTGGGTTTGAACTCAGGGGACCTAAACCACTGAATCACATCTCCAGCCCATTTTGTATTTTATTTAGAGACAGGGTCTCACTGAGCTGCTTAGCACCTGCGTTTGCTGAGGCTGGTTTTGAATTTGTGATCCTCCCAGCAACACAGTTTTTGATAATTTCAACAGCAGGAATACTGCATGATTGAACTTTAAGGGACAGATACCTCATCATCAGCACTTTTACTATTCATATTCTAGATACCAACATTCTGGTTATGGAGATGGAAGCTTTCTGTGTTTTCCTATGTCTGTCTGAGACTTCATTGGAATAAGCTTTAATATGTTTTTCTCTCCAAGGGAATTTAGACTTTTTCTACTATATACCACAAAACTCTTACATGCTCTACTTCTCCTTGAATTCCAGTTCCACCTCCTCATTTTTAGGCATTTCTTATAACAGCATTCTCAACACTAAATATTAATTCCCTAAGTGCTAACATAAAGAGCACCACTAACTTCATAGCTTAAAACAACATAAACTGCTTCTCTCAGATATCTTGGAACTAGATATCCAAAATCAAGGCATCTTCTGCATCATGTTCCAATAAATCCTCTAGGAAATGATCATTGCTGGCATATTCCTAACATTTTATGGTTGCCAAAAATTCTTGGCTTCCTTAGGTTGTAGATGCATTACCCAAGCCCCTGCCTCCATTATTACACCAACCCAGTATGAGCCCATTTTAACTTTACTACATCTTCAAATACCCTATTTCCAAACAAGGCCTCATTCACAGGTACCTGGGGTTAGAACTTCTACATATCTCTGAGAAGGAAAAGTCAACTCACAGGGCCTCATTGCAAAGAACCTTAAAAGGTGTGTTAGGGAAATTGTAGTTAATTAATATTTAAGTACTTAAACTTGTTTGGGTCATATTTTTTTATCTATGACCAAAAGACCTTACAGAACAATGTAGGGGAGGAAAGGTTTATTCTGGCTCACAGTTTCACAGGTCTTGGTTTTTGGACATCCTACTCTGTAGCTTTGTGCCCAGGGTGAGGCAGAACATCATAGAAGAAGGACATTGCAGAGAAAAGCAGCTTGGGACATAGCCCGCTCCCCCCCTTCTCTCTCTCCCTCCCTCAGTGTCTCTCTCTGTCCCTCTCCCTCCCTCTTCTTTCTTCCTTATGCCTTTCTTAACTCTTATAACAAATGTTATTGAAGACAAACTTGTGCTTGGATTATAAATTTGAATAATCAGATTATTTTTCTTCCAGTGAGCTTGTGGACCAGAAAAACAAATGGTTAAGTGTTGAGAGCCATAACCAAGTCAGGATGGTTCCTGGCATTTTGCCAGAAGGATTGGTTGGGAGGTAATGCCAGCGAGCCATTGGGATGGTGATAACTGGGTTAAGCTGTGTATAATTATTGGGATGATGACTGATTGCTGTAACTGGATGATGCTGGGTTGGGACGAGCCATGTGTTCAGTTGTGTATGTAGACCTCTGCTGTCCAGCAATGGGGCGGTTCCTGCTGCCTCGGGTGCCGGCTACTTTTGAGTTCTCGCGGAGTTCCCGTTGAGTTCCCATTGAGTTCTCGCGGAGTTCCAGTTGAGTTCCCGTTGAATTCGCGTGGGTTCTGGAATAAAGTTCGTACCTGCTTGAATCTACAAGTGGCTCGTGACCTCTAGGTTATTTGTGCCCAGCCAGACTATGGCAGTTAAGGTCAATTATCACTGAGCAGTATGAAAGATAATTGGATATACATATGTACATGTTAGTAAAGACTCCCTGAAATTATTGTCCTGGGAATTCAGGAAGGAATAATATGGGTTTTCTGCTCTCCTGTAGATTATATTTTATTTGGAAGAGTCAGTCAAGAAGCAGGTAAACAAAGATCAAAGAAAAAGTCTGATAGTGATAAATAATCTAAAGAAAATACATAGGATATTGAGACTAAGAGTGGCTATGGATCAGGCATGGACCTTCTTCAGATAGATTGGCCAGGGAAGTTTCTGAAGAAGAGGCATTTGAACCAAGACATGAAAGATGATGGCGAGGATGTTGTGGAATGAGAGATGATCAAGGGTTCAAGGGGCAAAGGGAACAGCAGATGGACATTCTCCAAGGAAAGGGCCAGCTTCATGACACAGGCAGAGGAGGAAAGTGTGAACAAAGGAGTAGGGAAGAGGAGATGGTGAGACAAATGAATGTAGAGTCCAGATGCACAAATATGAAGGCCTGGTCAGACTGGAATGCCAAAAGATTTCAGAGGCAATGTTTATGATTTAATGTTTTAAGCATTACTCTGGCTGCTATACAAAGAATAAAGAGCAAGAGAAGCAGCAGGAAGAACAACTAGACTATTACTGAAATAACTGTGTTTGTTTGTTTGTTAGCAATGGGCAGAAGTTGATGCTTAAGTGGTATTTTCTCCAGCTGGACATCTCTGAGACCTTTGTTTCCACATGTCACATTTACTTCTCTCTGTGCTTCCTGGAAGAATTTTTGGACTTGACTACCATGTCCAAGAGTACTTAGCTCAGTAAGTCTACATCAACTGAAATTAATTTTGAAATTCCACCTTTGTCTGAAATGAAAATCATATATGAGTATCTTTTCTGTGGTGGAGAGGACTGTGCCTCAATCCCAAGCTTTTGTGAGTTATACTGCTAAAACATGAGTATTCAAGTATCACTATAATCTGCTAACTTTACTTCTTCTGGATAAATATCAAGTAGTATAGCTGGTCATATGGTGGTTCCATTCCTAGTCTTTTGAGGAACATTCACAATGCTTGTACTAATTTAAAGTTCCATCAAGAGTTCATAGTTTTCCTTTTTCTCTGCATCCTCAATAGTATTATTTCTTGTAATTTTAATGATTGCTATTCTAACTGGAATAAGATGAAATTTCAGTGTACTTTTGATATACATTTCCCTAATTGCTACAGGTATTGAAAATTTTTCATTTATTTGTTGACCATTTATTTGTATTTCTTCTATTGCAAATTGTCTATTTAGTTTAACCATTTATTTATTTAACCATTTATTTAACCATTTATTGTATGGTTTTCATTTTTTTTAGGTCTTTTTATATTCTAGATATTAGTCTCCTGTCAAAAGAGTGACTGGAAAAGACTTTTCCACCATTCTATGAGTTCTCTCTTCACACTTTTGTGGTTTTGTTGTTGGTGGTGGTGGTGGTGGTGGTGGTGGTAGTGGTGGTTTGGTTTGGTTTTTGGTTTTGGGGTTTTGTTTATTTGTTTGTTTTTGGTTGGTTTTGGTTTTTTGTTTTGTTTTTGTTTTTTGCTGTGCACAACTTTTTAAATTTGATGCTGTCCCATTTATTACTCCTGGTGTTTATTTTCCAAGCTTTAGGAGTCTTTAGAGGAAGTCAGTGCCTGCACTTACATGTTAGACCTTTGACCCTTTGTTTTCTTTTAGCAGTTGCAGAGATTTAGTCTAATTCTTAAGTCATTGATCCACTTGGCATAGACTTTAGTGCAAACTGGGAGACAGGAATCAAGTTTCAGTCTTCTATATATGGCTATCCAGTATTTCCAGCACCATTTGTTTAAAAGGCTGTTTTTTCTCCGAACTATCATTTGGAAACCTTTATTAAGGATGACATAATTATTAATGTATGTTTGTCTCCATGTCACCTACTCTATTCCATTCTACATGTCTGTTTCTATGCTAGTTACCATGCAGGTTTTGTTACTATAGCTCTATTCTATAATAGGAAGTCGGGAATTGGGATTCCTCCAACAATGCTCCACACCTCCCCCCACCCCACCCCTCACACCCTGCTTAGAATTGGCTGTCCTGGATCTTTTATTCTTCTGTATGAACTTTAGAACAATTTTTTCTAGTTCTATGAAGAATGTTATTGATATCTTGATGGGAATCACACTGAATATGTAGATCACTTTTGGTAATATGGCCATCTTAACAATATTAATTCTGCCTGTCCAAGAATAGGGGAGATGTTTCTAAGTCTAGTTTCTTTTTTAATTTCTTTCCCCAGTTCTATAATTCTCATTATAGACATATTTTATATCCTTAGTTGTCCAGAGAATTTGATTTACTTTATTTTACTTCACATTTTATTTTATTTCATTACTATTTATGAGGCTGTTGTGAGTGATATTGCTTTCCTTATTTTTTCTTTTGTGGATTTCTAGTTGGTGTACAGAAAAACACTTGATTTTTATATGTTGATTTTGTGTCTGAGCTAGGAGTTTAGGGACATCAAGATGGCAGAGGCAGGATATTAAAAAAATAATAATCAAAATGCTCCTGAAGAAACAATGGGTCAAAGAAAAAATTAAACCAGGACTTTTTTTTAATCTTGAGATAAATGAAAATGGAAACACAAAATACCCCAAAATTTATGGGATGCAGGAAAAAAATACCTTTTTATAGCTTAATTTTTTAAACACAATGCTTTTATTTTTATGTGGTGCTGAAGATCAAACCCAGGTCCTGCCCATGCAAGGCGAGCACTCTACCGCTGAGCCACAATTCCAGCCCCCCCCCCAAAAAATACCTTTTTAAGTTTTTAGCAATAAATACCTAATGAAGAGAAAGGAATTTTCAAACAAGCATCCTAACTTTCCACCTAAGGGATTAAAAAAGGAGAATAACCTAAGCTAAAGATAATAACCAAGATCAGAATACAAATAAATAAAATAGAAGCTAGGAAACAATATAAAGGATTGATGCTATTGAGTTGGTTTTTGAAAAGACACAAATTAACAACTCTTAACTAGACCAAAGACAAATAAAAAGACAAGATTCAAATAACATCAGATATGAAGAAGGAGAAATTACAACTGATAATATAGAAATAAAAAGAAGCATAAGAAATGAATGAATTTCTACACACATACAACCTACCAAGATTGAATCATAAAAGAATGGGAAGTCTGAATACGCCAGTAATGAATAAGGAGAGAAGAGTGAAAAATATTTTTGGATATCTTATCAAAGAGAAATACAGGACCTGAAGGCCTCATTCCTAAATTCAACAAACACTTAAAGAACTAATACAAAAACTTCTCAAATTTTTCTGATGAAGAGAGAATTTCCCCAAATTCATTTTAGAAGGTCAGCATTACCCTACACTTAAGCCAGACAAGAATACAAAAAAAAAAAAAAGTTTACAGGTCAACGTCCTTGATGAATATTACTATGAAATCCTCAACAAATTGCTAGCAAACTGAATCTGGGATTTATCCCAGGAAAGAAAGGAGTAACCATGGAAGGTAATGGATATGTTATATTGCTTGGTTGTAGCAATCATTTCACTGTGTGCATCAAAATATTGTATAGTACACCTTAAATATATGCAATAAATAAAACCTAAATTTTAAGAAAAAAAGAAAGATAAAAGTGTGGAAGACATGGGATTTTCCACTTGAGAGAATAACAAGTCAAAACCAGTCGTTTGGTTGCACTTTATTCTGTTTTCTAAAGTTCATGGAAACCATTGAGTTAAAATAAAGTAAGCACAATGTTCAGTATAAACCTCTGGTTTTTCATTAGGTTCCTGTGAGGGAGACAAATTATTCCTGTTGGTTAACCAGAGAAAAGCCATGAAGAATTCTTAGGTTAAAGATTATAAATAATCTGAAAGTTAAAAAGAGAGAAAAAGAAAACAATTTAGAGAAGTTTCCACCACCCCAAGGGCTGAGAATTTAAAAGAAATATCTGGGATTACTGAAGTTGGGCACTTGTACATGCTGGTTCTTCTGAGCATGGAAGAACGTCGCCATGGACCTGATCTCTGAGGAGAAGCATTTCTAACACCTCATGCTAGTTTCTCTGAAGAAGAGAGGACAATGAGTGACGAGGCCGACTCTGTTCATGTTGGGAAAATATACAAACATGAGTCAGTTACTGCTAGAAGAACTACAGCCTCTGTGTGAAGAGGCCCCACTAGGGTAACAGTCACCAAAGAGCAACAGACAGGAAGGAACCCCACAGAAAGCAGTCAGGAAACCCTCTGAGATCCTTTCTGGTGATGCCTACCAGGACCCAACCAGCAAAACAGAAACTTTCTTTGCTTATTTCCAGCACAAAGATCACAAATCAAAACTGATGGATGGATGTGGAGCAGAGACAGTAATGAAAAAACTGACCCAATTAGTAACAGAGGTTCTGCTTCAGTGCCAATATAACCACTGCTAACTCAATGATTTTGAGTTCCAATAAATTAGAAAAAGAATAGGAGACATGCAAGTAAGGTCATGGTAAGAGAATAACTAAAGTGATGTGATAATTTCATTCCCCAGTTTTTCATTCAAAGAATATATTGAAATATTCAGAGACACAGTAACATGAAAAGCAAGTTCATTGTCCTTACAAATGCTATAACCACTGAAAGATAAATAATAGTCATGAGAGTTATATACAAAGAACTCATCATGTCCAATGGGTATTGGAAAGAAAATATTTAATTTTCTCAGCACCTGAGAAGGGGAGAGATTCTTCTCTCCTTTCTTCCCAGACCCCTCTGCCTGTGTATATGAAAAAGGTCACTTAAGGTTCTACTAGAAAAATGACCTTTTAATCAGGTATTAAAGGTGGAAAGTGACTTTGTGAAACAAAGAAAAGTAAGGTGAAACAGTGAGTAAAGACTATTTTAGACAAAATAAAAAGTATACAAAAATGTGCATAGAAAAAGAACACAGGAGCAGAGCCACCGCCCGCACCCGCAAGGTAGGCAGACCTGCGACCGACCGGCGGAACAGGCCCAGTGGCCTGCCAGCAGGGTAGACACATTACCCCAATTGGAGTAGGGGCAGAGCAGAGCCGCCTCCCACACCGGAAACAGGCCCAGCGACCCACTGGCATGGTAGACACGTCACCCCAATTGGAGTAAGGGCAGAGCAGAGCCGCCGCCCGCGCCTGCAAGGTTGGCAGACCTGCAACCGACTGGCAGAACAGGCCCAGCGTGGTAGACAGATCACCCCAATTGGAGGAGGAGCACAGCCACCACCCACACCTGCAAGGGAGACATTGCAACTATACAAGAGCAATATAAATATGTAGGGGGAAAATTCAATAATACAACAGTTTCACCAAGGAGAAAGAAACGCGAGCAGTATGAAAAGACAAGGAAAGAAAGGACCACAAGCAATGCAGGTCAACTCAACTTTAGAAGAGGTAATAGCTGCAGCAGATGGAATGTCAGATAAAGAATTCAGGATATACATGCTTCAGATGATCTGGAGTTTCAAGGAAGACATTAGACAGCAAAATTAGACGATGAAAGATCACTTTGACAATGAATTACATAAACAAATCCAAGAAGCAAAAGATCAACTATACAGGGAGATAGAGGTTATAAAAAACAAACAAACAGAAATCCTAGAAATGCAGGAAGCAATAAACCAACTTAAAAACTCAATTGAGAATACTACCAGCAGAGTAGAACACTTAGAAGATAGAACATCAGACAATGAAGACAAAGTATTTCAACATGAAAAGAACATAGACAGCTCAGCAAGACTGTTAAGAAACCATGAGCAGAACATGCAAGAAATATGGGATAACATAAAGAGACCAAACTTAAGAGTCATTGGGACACAGGAAGGTATAGAGGTCCAAACCAAAGGAATGAGCAACTATTCAATAAAATAATACGAGAAAACTTCCCAGACTTGAAGAATGAGACAGAATCCCAAATCCTAGAAGCCTACAGGACGCCGAATGTGCAAAATCATAAGAGATCCACAGCTAGACACATTATAATGAAGATGCCCAATATACAGAATAAGGAGAGAATTTTAAAAGCTACAAGAGAAAGGAAGCAGATTACATTTAGGGGTAAACCAATCAGGATAACAGCTGATCTTTCAACACAGACTCTGAAAGCTAGAAGATCCTGGAATAACATATTTCAAACACTGAAAGAAAATGGGTTCCAACCAAGAATTGTGTATCCAGCGAAATTAAGCTTCAGGATCGAAGATGAAATTAAAACCTTCCATGATAGACAAAAGTTAAAAGAATTTGCAGCAAAAAAACCATCTCTTCAAAACATCCTCGGCAAAATATTACAGAGAGGAAATGGAAAATATCAATGAAAACCAACAGCAGGAGGTAGTACAGTAAAGGGGAGAAAAATAATCAAAGAGGAAAACAAACCATGTTTAGTAACATAAATAAACAAATATGGCTGGAAGAACAACCCATATCTCAATAATAACCCTAAATGTTAATGGCTTAAACTCACCAATTAAGAGACACAGGCTAGTAGAATGGATCACAAAACAAGACCAAACAATATGCTGCCTTCAGGAGACGCGTTTGATAGGAAAGGACATACATAGACTGAAGGTGAAAGGTTGGGAAAAATCATATCACACATATGGACTTCGGAAACAAGCAGGAGTGTCCATACTCATATCAAATAAAATAGATTTCAAGCCAAAGTTAATCAAAAGGGATAAAGAGGGACACTACATACTGCTCATGGGAACCATACACCAACAAGACATAACAATCATAAATATATATGCCCCAAACAATGGTGCAGCTATGTTCATCAAACAAACTCTTCTCAAGTTCAAGAGTCTAATAGACCACCATACAATAATCATGGGAGACTTCAACACACCTCTCTCACCACTGGACAGATCTTCCAAACAAAAGTTGAATAAGGAAACTATAGAACTCAATAACACAATTAATAACCTAGATTTAATTGATATATATAGAATATACCACCCAACATCAAGCAGTTACACTTTTTTCTCAGCAGCACATGGATCTTTCTCAAAAATAGATCATATATTATGTCACAGGGCAACTCTTAGACAATATAAAGGAGTAGAGATAATACCATGCATCTTATCTGATCATAATGGAATGAAACTGAAAATCAATGATAAAAGAAGGAAGGAAAAATCATGCATCACTTGGAGAATGAACAATAGGTTACTGAATGATCAATGGGATATAGAAGACATCAAGGAGGAAATTAAAAAATTCTTAGAGATAAATGAAAACACAGACACAACATATCGGAATCTATGGGACACATTGAAAGCAGTTCTAAGAGGAAAATTCATTGCTTGGAGTTCATTCCTTAAAAAAAGAAAAAACCAACAAATAAATGATCTAATACTTCATCTCAAAACCCTAGAAAAAGAAGAGCAAAACAACAGCAAAAGAAGTAGAAGACAAGAAATAATTAAAATCAGAGCTGAAATTAATGAAATTGAAACAAAAGAAACAATTGAAAAAATTGACAAAACTAAAAGTTGGTTCCTTGAAAAAATAAATAAAATTGACCCTTAGCCACGCTAATAAAGAGAAGAAGAGAGAGAACTCAAATTACTAGCATATGGTATGAAAAAGGCAATATCACAACAGACACTTCAGAAATACAGAAGATAATTGGAAATTATTTTGAATCCTTATACTCCAATAAAATAGAAGATAGTGAAGGCATCGATAAATTTCTTAAGTCATATGATCTGCCCAGATTGAGTCAGGAGGATATAGACAACCTAAACAGACCAATATCAATTGAGGAAATAAAAGAAACCATCAAAAGACTACCAACTAAGAAAAGCCCAGGACCGGATGGGTATACAGCAGAGTTTTACAAAACCTTTAAAGAGGAACTAATACCAATACTTTTCAAGCTATTTCAGGAAATAGAAAAAGAGGGAGAACTTCCAAATTCATTCTATGAGGCCAACATCACCCTGATTCCAAACCAGACAAAGACACTTCAAAGAAAGAAAACTACAGACCAATATCTCTAATGAACCTAGATGCAAAAATCCTCAATAAAATTCTGGCAAATCAGATACAAAAACATATCAAAAAAATTGTGCACCATGATCAGGTAGGATTCATCCCTGGGATGCAAGGCTGGTTCAATATACAGAAATCAATAAATGTTATTCACCACATCAATAGGCTTAAAGATAAGAACCATATGATCATCTCCATAGATGCAGAAAAAGCATTCGACAAAGTACAGCATCCCTTTATGTTCAAAACTCTAGAAAACCTAGGGATAACAGGAACATACCTCAATATTGTAAAAGCAATCTATGCTAAGCCTCAGGCTAGCATCATTCTGAATGGAGAAAAACTAAAGGCATTCCCTCTAAAATCTGGAACAAGACAGGGATGCCCTCTCTCACCACTTCTGTTCAACATAGTTCTCGAATCACTGGCCAGAGCAATTAGACAGACGAAAGAAATTAAAGGCATAAAAATACGAAAAGAAGAACTCAAATTATCACTTTTTGCAGATGACATGATTCTATACCTAGCAGACCCAAAAGGGTCTACAAAGAAACTATTAGAGCTAATAAATGAATTCAGCAAAGTGGCAGGATATAAAATCAACACGCATAAATCAAAGGCATTCCTGTATATCAGCGACAAATCCTCTGAAATGGAAATGAGGACATTTCACAATATCCTCAAAAAAAATAAAATACTTGGGAATCAACCTAACAAAAGAGGTGAAAGACTTATACAATGAAAACTACAGAACCCTAAAGAGAGAAATAGAAAAAGATCTTAGAAGATGGAAAAATATACCCTGTTCATGGATAGGCAGAACTAACATCATCAAAATGGCGATATTACCAAAAGTCTTCTATAGGTTTAATGCAATGCCAATCAAAATCACAACGGCATTTCTTGTAGAAATAGAGAAAGCAATCATGAAATTCATATGGAAAAATAAAAGACCCAGAATAGCAAAAACAATGCTAAGCAGGAAGTGTGAATCTGGAGGTATAGCGATACCAGACTTCAAACTATACTACAGAGCAATAGTAACAAAAACAGCATGGTACTGGTACCAAAACAGGCGGGTGGACCAATGGTACAGAATAGAGGACACAGAAACCAATCCACAAAACTACAACTATCTTATATTTGATAAAGGGGCTAAAAGCATGCAATGGAGGAAGGATAGCATCTTCAACAAATGGTGCTGGGAAAATTGGAAATCCATATGCAAAAAAATGAAACTGAATCCCTTTCTCTCGCCATGCACAAAAGTTAACTCAAAGTGGATCAAGGAACTTGATATCAAATCAGAGACACGGCATCTGATAGGAGAAAAAGTTGGCTACGATCTACATACTGTGGGGTCAGGCTCCAAATTCCTCAATAGGACACCCATAGCACAAGAGTTAATAACTAGAATCAACAAATGGGACTTACTCAAACTAAAAAGTTTTTTCTCAGCAAGAGAAACAATAAGAGAGGTAAATAGGGAGCCTACATCCTGGGAACAAATCTTTACTCCTCACACTTCAGACAGAGCCCTAATATCCAGAGTATACAAAGAACTCAAAAAATTAGACAATAAGATAATAAATAACCCAATCAACAAATGGGCCAAGGACCTGAACAGACATTTCTCAGAGGAGGACATACAATCAATTAACAAGTACATGAAAAAATGCTCACCATCTCTAGCAGTCAGAGAAATGCAAATCAAAACCACCTTAAGATACCATCTCACTCCAGTAAGATTGGCAGCCATTAGGAAGTCAAACAACAACAAGTGCTGGTGAGGATGTGGGGAAAAGGGTACACTCGTACATTGCTGGTGGGACTGCAAATTGGTGCGGCCAATTTGGAAAGCAGTATGGAGATTTCTTGGAAAGCTGGGAATGGAACCACCATTTGACCCAGCTACTCCCCTTCTCGGTCTATTCTTTAAAGACCTAAAAAGAGCATACTACAGAGACACTGCTACATCGATGTTCATAGCAGCACAATTCACAATAGCAAGACTGTGGAACCAGCCTAGATGCCCTTCAATAGACGAATGGATAAAAAAAATGTGGCATTTATACACAATGGAGTATTACTCTGCATTAAAAAATGACAAAATCATAGAATTTGGAGGGAAATGGATGGCATTAGAGCAGATTATGCTAAGTGAAGCTAGCCAATCCCTTAAAAACAAATGCCAAATGTCTTCTTTGATATAAGGAGAGTTACTAAGAACAGAGTAGGGACAAAGAGCATGAAAAGAAGATTAACAGTAAACAGGGATGAGAGGTGGGAGGGAAAGGGAGAGAGAAGGGAAATTGCATGGAAATGGAAGGAGACTCTCAGGGGTATACAAAATTACATACAAGAGGAAGTGAGGGGAAAGGGAAAAATAATACAAGGGGGAGAAATGAATTACAGTAGAGGGGGTAGACAGTGAAGAGGGGAGGGGAGGGGGAGGGGGGATAGTAGAGGATAGGAAAGGCAGCAGAATACAACAGACACTTGTATGGCAATACGTAAATCAGTGGATGTGTAAACAATGTGATTCTGCAATCTGTATACGGGGTAAAAATGGGAGTTCATATCCCACTTGAATCAAAGTGTGAAATATGATATAATCAAGAACTATGTAATGTTTTGAACAACCAACAATAAAAATTTTAAAAAAAGAAAAAAAGAAAAAGAACACAAAGTAATTGTGAAACTATAATATGTTTAACAACTAGAGATCAAACTTTTTTCTTAGTCTGCTATTCTCATGATTTTAAATATTTCTCTACTGATGGCTTGAAATAATTCCCTATCAGCAGAAGTATACAGCCACAATGTTCATGGCTCATCAGAGGCCCAGAAAAAACAAAGTCGGTGACCCTGGACTGAAATGTCTCAAATCATGAGCCAAAATAAGCTTTTTCTCTTTTAATTTATCTCAGGTATTTTGTCACAGTTGACTAACACTCAGGTTAGTTGAAAAGTTGACCAACATATTATTGTGGGGATAGACAAGGCAAGACACCAAAGACAGCAGGAAACAGATTTATTTGGCTGCATCCAGGTTCAGAGGGCAAAGCCTTCACTGTAATTAATCAATCCCCCTGAACCCCAAGTTCAGTCAGTTTCAGAACTTTGTACCCAGTGTGCAAGGGGAGGGATTCAGAAGTTCACAACTGCAGAAGTTCGCACAAAACCAGCTTTTTCTTTCACTCTTCTGGGCAAGTGAACCCTTCAAGGACACCACTGAGAAGGGGAGAGATTCTTCTCTCCTTTCCTCCCAGCCCCCGCTGCCAGCTGTTACCATGGAACCCAATTAGTAACCTCTTCTTTTATCTTTGAAATGTAAATATCTCCGTGAAGCTCTAGCCCAAGACCAGAGGTCTCATTAAAAGAATCTGTTGCTTTTTTTTTTTAATCACACTCTGCATTTGCAGACACACTTCCCTTGAGATCTATTATATATACATTGTTATTATACTAGATTGTCCTTAAATGTTTATGAAAAATAGAAAAGAGGTGTTCAGCACCTTGAGTGCAGATCTCTTTCAGGCCCGTGGTCAAATTTATTTAATGTAAGGTAGAGCAACAGGAAATAGGACACTTAACTATATTGAACCCTTTTGTAGAGATTCTTTTGCTGATAGTCATAATATCAATTATGGTGAAGAATTCTGGAGATTTTCTGTGAAGGACGGGGTGCCACTACAACATCAAGTCATGGAAATCTCTCTTAGATAAAGTCATTTTTAAACTAAAACCAAAGGAACGTGTGCCAATTAATGAAATCAAGGAACTTTGAGGTATAAGGAGAAACATGAGTGAAATTCATGTGAAGAACTGAAAGAAGTTCAGTATTATCTGTGTGTGGATGGCTCAAGGACAAGTGACATTAGGCTATAAAGAGAGGCAGGGGAAAACTAGGAGAAAAACTGGAAGTTCATGAAACACATAATTTTTATGAACTTGCATATCAAAGTGCCCATTTAACTAGACCTCAGATTTAGATTTAGACCTGGGGAGAATATCATATGATTATAGAGGCAGAGAATGGAGGGATGAGTCTACAATAAGAGAGGGAGTAGGGAAAAATAGAAGTACTTTGGATTAAACAAAGGACAATGAATGGAAGGGAGGGGAAATGGGAATAGGAACGATAGTAGAATAAATTGGACATACTTTCTTGTGCGCACATACGATTATGATTACATGATCAATGTAATTCTCCAGCATGTACAACCAGAAGAATTAGAAGTTATATTCTATATATGTAAAATGTATCAAAATATTCTACTATCATGTATAACTAATAATAACAAATGAAAATAGAAAACAACAACTATTGGTGAGGGTGCTGCAAAAAGGAACTCTTAAACACTGTTGGTAGGAGTGTTAAATCAGTATAGCCACTACAGAGGTTCCTCCAAAAACTTTAAATAGAACTAACATATGTCCAGCCATGCCACTCCTGGGTGTATCTGAAGGAAATGAAGCCAGCATACAAAAGTGACACGTGCATACCCATGTTATCGCAGCGCTACTCAAAATAGCCAAGATATGAAATCAGCCTAGATGCCCATCAATAGATAAATGGATGAAAAAAATGTTATTATAGTTACAAAATGGAGTATTACTCACTCACAAGGAAGAACAAAATCATGTCATTTGTAGGAAAATGGATGGTACTGAAAATCATCATGTTAAGCAAAACAAGGGAGACTCAGACAGGCATCACATGTTTTCTCTCATGTGGAATCAAGAAAAAAAATAACATGAAAGTAGAAGGACTGCTAGGGAATGGGAAGGGAGTCAGGGAGAAGAGATTAAGGAAGGGTAATAGAAAGGGATCTGATCAAGTAAGTTGTAAGCATGTATGAAAGTGTCACAATGAAACCCATTATTTTGTATAATTAGTACATTAATAATTATAATAAAATAAAAATAGAGTTCGATTGGGAGCAGGAGCAGGACCCCAGAGAGCCCTGAGCAGCCCCACGGCTGCCGCGGGCCTGGTCACCATCCCACCGGGAGGAGCGCAGCTGCCCGCCTGCCGCCCCGCCCTCAGCACTGCCAACACCAAGCCTGGCACCACGGGCAGCCACGCAGGGAACGGTGGCCCAGGATGCCTGCAGGCGGGGACAAGAAGGTCATGGCAACCAAGGTTTTGGGAACAGTAAAATGGTTCAATGTAAGAGCCGGAGGTTCCCACCATACTGCATGCAGAGACCCCACGGGCGTCGACCACAGTACTCCAACCCTGCTGTGCAGGAGGAAGTGATGGAGGGTGCTGACAACCAGGGTGCAGGAGAACAAGGCAGACCCCGAGACAGCATATGTATGGGTTATAGACCACGATTCCAAGACAGCCTGGAGAGGACGGCAAGGAAGAGGCTAAGGAAAGTCAAGGAGTGCTGAGAGCCATAGCCAAGTAGGAATGACACATGGCAATTTCCTTGTCAGCCTACCCAATGTTGCTTAGAGGGAGGACTCTCCATTGTGGAAATGGGCTTGCCTTGGACCCAGGTAATTTGCAGTGACATTGCATGAGTGTTTGAGAAAGGTGACCCTGCTCAAGGACCAGGGCGGATCCGGGTTTAGGGTGGTTCCAGGTTTAAGGTGGATCCTGCTGGGAATAGGGTGTATCCTGCTGCCTCAGGCGCTGCTCCTTGAGTTCCCGTTGAGTTCTCGCGGGATTCAGAGAGTATTTGGGATGCAGGGCCCAGTGGAGGGTGGATTTTCCCCAGAACTTGCGTGTAGAGTGCCGGTGAGAGTTCGGGAATAAAGAATTGCTGTTTGAATCTACAAGGCTGTGAGTGGCTCGTGATTTTGTGCCCAGCCAGACTGCGGCAAAGGAGATGAGACCCAAGGTCAGCAGCCACCTCAAGGTCAGTACTGCGCAACTTCAATTACTGTCGCAGAGGCCCAGAAAACCCTGACCACAAGATGGCAGAGACAAAAGCGGCCACGCCTGCAGCTAATGGCTGCAGTCTGTGCAGCATTTATTCAGTTTCCAGAAAGTCGGCCACAGTGAGAGGATTGAGGGGGAAAAGACGATAAACACACACAGAATATAGAGAAAGCAGAACATGGTGATGAACCAAACTCCTGGTGGGAGACAGGCCAAAAGTTCCACGTTTATTATACAGGTTTAAACATCAAAAGGATTTAGTGTGAGAGAGCTTCTTCAAGATAAGCAAAAACAATGTTCATGAGTCTGTTGTGGGAATCAGGCAAGAAGCAGCAAGTGGCACTCAAAAATGGTAGAAACCAAACTTTATTTTATGCCAGGGGGCCCAGAAGAGATCAGCACTCCAGATTCTGAGCACCCCTTCCTAGTTTTCCACAACATTTATAGGCTATAGAGTGTCATAAATTTTCTAGTCAAAATAATGATATACGGTTGTGCACAAATTTTTTAAAAAGGATATACAAGCGTGTGTAAGAGTTTTCAAGCAGGAAGTGTGTTTACAAAAGCTGAGTTAGAGCCATAAGGAACTGGCTCCTCCTTCAAAGCCTCCAGCCTTGGGCAGGGAGGGAGACTTGGTGGGGTGGGCATTTCACTTCAAAGGAAAGTGGTTAGATCCCAGGGAAAGTCCTTTACAGTCCTGAAGGTGAGAGTGAATGGTGCCAATTAGGTTCCTTGAAAATAAGCTGGTGGAGAAAGGAGAGGGGAACTCTCCCTTTCCCCAGTGTAAATTTTCAGAGCGTCCTTAGTTTATTTTTGTATTCGGGCCTGTGTTAGTTAACCCACTGCAAGTGAAACAGCCCAGGTAAAGCTGATCACCTTGCACACAAACCTCCTGGATGCTTGAACTCCAGGCTATTGAACTAAAAAATTCCATGACAGGCATGGAATTTTTTCTCTTCATAGGGGCCACCCCAAATAGGCCATTTTCTCAGCACCTTCACACCAGAAATTCCCAAGGGAGGTGTCACCACTCTCCAGGACAGTTCAAAGCAATGATTCATTCACTGCTCCTGACAAGGAAGCCCTCCTAAATAGAGTCCCATCATCTAAGCTTACTTCTTGGTGGATCAGACACCCCTGGAATTTTGTATCTCAAGATTGAATGGCCTCCTCTTTTCACTGATCAATGGGCTCCCACCCCAAATGAAGTGAGTTTGGCCCAAGTCTGCTGAGAATTCTATACAGTGGGAAGTCCAGTGTGCAATGTGGAGGGAAGCTGAAGACACTCTGCTTAAAATGAGCAGTTCTGCCTCTCTGATGGGGATTGAGACTATGATGAGACAGAAGTCTTGACTATAGTGACTCCATGTTGTTTAGTAACTCCATTTTGTGAAACAGCCATGCCAACTAAAAGGTCATGCCTGGGGCAAGTTGTTTTTCCTTTTGTTGTGGAAACGCACAATCTCCTGTTTCTGTTCCTAGGGATAACTGGGCTCTTGATTCTGTAACTAGGGTAACTGGGCTTATTCTGATTGGCTAAGCCTCCTGCCACCTGACTGCAATCTCCCGCTTCTGTAACTTGGCTTGCTTGCATTGGCTAAACCCCCTAATGTCCCTTTTGTGGTTTTTTTGGCTTAAATATGAGGTCAAACCGAAGATGGTGCACCACTCTGATTATCTTACTCTTAGAGAGCAATAAAGGTTTAATTGTAAAGGCAATGTGTGGTCTGAGAGTTATTGAAGGTCTCGGTATCAGTATAACAAGACTAGTATGTGTGGATTCCAAGGTGGGTCTAGTCTATGATCTCTTTGATCCCCATGGCCTGAACTGGTGGATCAGTTGGTGCCCGTGGCTGGCTCAGCACAGATCATGTTGTTCAATCACTTCAATTGCTGCTCTGAAACACTTAGATGAGATCCCACTGTGACTTGGATATTTGTGGCTTAGACTTGCAATGGTCTGACTCATTTCAAAGGTGTGGAATGTAACAGAAAGCACCATTAATTGGGCTACATGAGCAAAAGCCCAGTGAAAGCCACTAGGTTGAAAGGGGAGGCTTGTCGAGCAACCTTGAGATCATGCCTTTCTCTATTTTAAAAGTTAACCCAAGGAGGAGAGGAAAGCAGGGAATGAATCATTGCTTTGAACTGTCTTGGACAGAGGTGACACCTCCCTTGGGAATTTCTGGTGTGAAGGAGCTGAGAAAATGGCCTATTTGGGGTGGCCCCTATGAAGAGAAAAATTTCATGCCTGTCATGGATGAGTCAGAAGGTCCTACTTTGGACAACTACCGAGTTGGTAAATCTTTTTAATCTTACATGCTTTCTAATCAAATATAACCCTACAGTGAATAAGGCAAATGACACTTCCTATAACCACCCATTCTTGGGATGCCTCTCTTGAGCTTTCTTTCCTGTTTTGATTTGTTACAGGTTTGGGGGTTATAGAAAGAACATCCTTTAAATTTCAAAATATTTCCCATTGCATCAAAATTTATATATATCCAGACAGAAATTCATACATATTTTATTGTTGTTGTTGTTGTTGTTACTCAAGGCCTCTAGTTTATCATGTAAGAAACCAATTTAGGAATATTCAATGTCCCCACCCATTTTCCTCAGTGAATAGGAAAAAAAAAAGCAGAAAGGAGAGAGAAATAGATAGGTAAAGGGCTAAAATCTTTTATAAGCTAATTTTGCAATCATAGTTGAAGAATTATTTTAAAGGAGCTCCCAAGAAGTATTTTAGCTCAAGCATGTCAGTCAAATAAGCACGAGGAACCCAAAGCAAATTCACCCAAAACACCATAACATGTTAATGAGCTCAATTATTATCACTGCCATCTCCAGTGACATCGCTGTCGCTGCTGACTCCGTGGGCCTCTCCCGCCCACAATGCACACAAGGCAGACCCCCAGTCCCAGAGCAGGAGCTGCACAGGTCAGCAGGGGCGGCCCTAGCAACCCCCCCTCGCTGCCACCCAGCAACACGCAGTTCATCGGGCTTATTATGGAGCTGCTCATGAGCCGAGGCCTGTTTGACAGCTTCTGCAGTGACTGCCTGGCTATGTGGACTCCAAACCACCTTCCCAAAACCTGAGGCAAAAGTGGATAATTTGGGGTGGATACATCTGGACAAGCAGGAATGGAATCCTGCAATGAACAAGAACCAGTTCCGAAATTGGCTGAGGCAGAGCCTGGTTCTGTCGCGGATGCTGGAAGCAGCAGTAGACAGGATTATTGCTCAGGTGGTGGATCCAAAACTAACCACCTCTTCAGGCCACAGACTGAAGGAGCGATTCATGAATTCCTGGCTGCCCAGAAAAAAGAATCTGTGCCAGCACCCCGTCCTGAGCCAGAGAGCCAGGACCTGCCAGCCCCATCCCAGGACATATTCCTAAGAATATTCCTGGCACCTTTTGAAAACTCCATTTAATTAATGGTGAAGAAATGGATCCCTGATCTAAGACAGCATGACTTCATTCGGCTGGGAGGGGCCCACTGAACTCAAAACTTCTACCTTGACTGTGGGGTAGTGTCCAGACAGAACAGGAACAAGTTTGGCATTGGGAACACTGTCTGTGTGTGTCCCCTGTGTTGGGCTGCCACTGGACCTACTTGTCCAAGGGTGTGACACCCTGTATGCACTACAGAGTATGAACACTACAGCTACGGGGTGGTTCTCAAGCAACTTTATACTTGAACTTGGAGACTGCACATGGATTTTAGGGTTTGCGCTCTGGGATAAACAGAAGCTACCATGAAAGAACATAATCAGTCCCAAAGGTAATTCAAAGAATAAGGACAGTAAAACAGTGGGGAGTAGGTATTTGACAGTGCTCATCCAATATC
This sequence comes from Callospermophilus lateralis, assembly GCF_048772815.1. Taxonomy (NCBI): domain Eukaryota; kingdom Metazoa; phylum Chordata; class Mammalia; order Rodentia; family Sciuridae; genus Callospermophilus; species Callospermophilus lateralis. The sequence goes on along the minus strand of NC_135306.1, from coordinate 202,312,557 downwards.
TTTAAAGTTCCAGACTAGAATATAGAAGGTCTTAGCATCAGATAGCCTTAAAGTTGGTTGTGACCTTCTTGTCCGTGACTCTTCTAGCCAGTTTCCTCCCCTTGTCAGAGTTGACAGAAGGTGGAAGCCTAGAGTGAACAAGGACGCGGAGACATCAGGCATAAGGAAAAATGTTTGCAGGTTCCCTGTCCAAGGCTTCTTCTGTCCTCCAAGGGCTGGTGAGCCTTGGATGCATTTGTTCTTTTCATGTGTTTGTGTTTTTTAGAAAAGTGAATTATGGTGTAAATGGTGTTAAATTTTATAATAAAAGCGAGAGAGAGAGAGAGAGAGAGAAATCCCTGCCAAATGCCAAAAATGAAGTGGATACAGGAACTCCAGTCAAAATATTCCTAGGAATTCTGGAACAATTTACCTTGGAGATGTTAATTCATTCATTAATTAAATTAGTATATAGTAATTGTACAAATTGGCAGATTTGTTTGTGACATTTTCATACATGCTTACAACATGTTCTTATTGTATTCACCCTCCCTACTGCCAATTCTTATACCACTCACCCACATCCGCGCAAGCTATGAATTTTGGGTTTCCCTCCATGAAATGTGCTGGCTGAGAGATCAGACGAAAAACCACACAACACAGAAATAATTCTTGAATGGAGGGCAGGATGGCTCTTCGAACTTAAGCATCCTGCTTCCACACTGGAGGGAGAGGGAGAGGGGGAAGGGGGGAGAGGGAGGGGGAGGGAGAGGGACCTGCCTTTCCTTTATTTATAGGGAACTTATTTATTCCATATAATGTTCTTCACCAAATAAGGCAGGATGTGGGCTGTCCAAGCCCTATGGGTAACGCTCAGTTCCAGGGCTATGAGAAAGCACATGTCTTGGCCCAGGGAAGGTAGAGGCAACATGCATTATGCAATCCATCAAGTGGGAGGAGCCACCAAATAGTGTGCAACCAGCCCAAAACCTGTTCAAGGCTGAGAGAAGAAGCTCTATAGCTCAGAAGTGGCCAAACACACCCTACAATCTCTTCCTGCATGCCTCCCCTTTGTCCCTTTCCTTTTCCATAAAAGTTCCTCTTCTTCTTCCAGGTCATTTCTTTTTTATTAGTTTCCACATATGAGAAAAAACACATGATACTTGTCTTTGGGAGTCTGGCTTATTTCTCTTAATATCATTATCTCCAGTTCCATTCATTTTCCTGAAAATGGCATTTTCTTCTTCATGGGAGAGTGATATTCCATTCTGTTTTTATACTGCATATTATTTATCCACTCATTGGTGGGTATATATCTAGGTTGATTCCATAACTTGCCTCTTATGAATAGCACACACACAAAAAAAAAGAATATGCAGGCATCTCTTTTTTATCCTGATTCTTTTTGTATTTCAAAGAAATACCCATGATATAGAAGGGGTATACCTAGGTCATATGTTCTATTTTTTTCTTTTTTGAGGAACCACCATACTTTTTCCATGACTGTACTAATTTATAGCTTTGTGAACACTGTGTAAGCATTCCTTTATCTCCACATCCTCACCAGCATTCTGACTAGGGTAAGATGAAATCTCAATGTAGTTTTAATTTGCGTTTCCCTGATGGCTAATGATGCTGTGTATATTCATATATTCATTGGCCATTTATAATTCTTCTTTTGAGCAGTGTCTGATAGCTCATATGCCCATGTATTGATTGTATTATTGTTCATTTGGTGTTAAATTTTTGAATTCTTTATGTATTCTGGATGTGAGTACTCTCTCAGATGAATAACTGGCAAAGGTTTTCTCCCATTTTATAGGCTGTGTCTTCACTCTGTTGGTTGTTGCCTTCCTTGGGCATTTTCTGTTTATTTTGATATAATCCTATTTGTCAATTCTTGCCATTAATTCCTGATCAATTGGAATCCTATTAATATAAGTAGAGCCTATATTAATATCTTGAAGTGTTCTGTATGCTTTCTTTCCTCTGGTAGGTATATACTTTCAGGTCTTGCATTAAGGTTGTTCATTTTGAGTGGATTTTTATAGAGGATTAGAGATAGGGATCTAATTGTGATATTTTACCACTGGATGTCCAGATATCCCAGCACAGTTTTCTTTGATAGGCTGTCTTTTCTGGGCATGGTGGCACATGCCTGTAATCCCAGCAGCTTGAGAGACTAAGGCAGGAGGATCTCAAGTTCAAGGACAGCCTCAACAACTTAGTGAGGCCCATGTAACTTAGCAAGACCATGTCTCAAAATAAACAAACAAAAAATTTTAAAAAGGTCTGGGATGTTGCTGTATGGTTAAAAAACCCTGGGTTCGGTCCTTGGTACCAAAAAAGAAGCTGTATATTCACCAATATATAATTTTCATACCTTTGGCAAGAAATAAATGGCTACAGATGAATAGGTTTATTCCTGGGTTGTCTGTACTATTCCACTGGTCTGTGTTGATTTTTATGCCAGTGCCATGCTGTTTTCTTACAATGGCTTTATAGTATATTTTGAAATTAGGTATTGTGATTCCTTTCACATTATTCTTTTTTCTCAGGATTTCTTCGGCTATTCAAATTGTTTTGGTGCTTCCATAAGACTTTTAAGGTTTTTCTAATTCTTTGAGGAATTTCATTGGTATTTTGATGGGGATTGCATTGAATGTGTAGATAGCTTTAGGTGGTATGATCATTTAAACAATATTAATTCTGCTGATCCATGAATATAAGAAGTCTTTCCATCTCCTTCAATTTCATTCTTCAGTGTTATATTTATAGAGTTCTTTAACCTCCTTGGTTATCTTTATTCCTAGGTATTTTGTTTTTATTTTTTGAGGATATGTAAATGGGACTCTTTTCCTGATTTCTTTCTCAGCAAGGTCTGAAAGAAAAGTGGCACAGGACTGATCACACAGCACACCTTTTATAGGCCAGAATCATGGCTGCCAGTTAGGGGTGAGTTTAGCCCTTTCTATTGGCATAGCAAACACCACCTGATCTTGTGGAAGGCAAGGTACTGTTTCTTGAGAACAGAAAAGAGAACAGAAACCAGCAAGTCTCTATCTCTTGAGAATAAGAACAGTATTCATAAAGTGGAGTGGGGAAAGGAAGATTGCTTTAGTTATGCCAACAACGTCATTATTGGTATATTGGAAAATATGTGAATTTTTATGTGAATTTTGTATCCTGCTACTTTGCTAAATTTATTTATCAGTTCTAAGAGACTTTTTAGAGTTTTCTAGGCATGGAATTATATCATCTACAAACAGGAATAACTTGACTTCTTCCTTTTCTATTTGCATCCCTTTCATTTCTTTCTCTCACTACAATAAATAACGAGTAGACACTCTTGTCTCATTTCTGATTTAAAAGAAATGTTTGCAGTTTTTCCCCAAACAGTAAGATACTGACAATAGACTTTTCTCTATGTAGACTTCATTATGTTGAAACATAATCCTTCTAAACCTAGTTTACTCATGTTTTATTATGAAGACATTTTGAATTTTGTCAAAGGATTTTTCTGGATCTGTTGAGATGATCATATAATTTTTTTATTTTTTTAATTGTCAATGGACTTTATTTTTATTTATTTGTATGTGGTGCTGAGAATCAAACCCAGTGCCTCACACATGCAAGGCAAGTGCTCTACCACTGAGCCACAACCCCAGCCCAATCATATGATTGTTATCCTTGATTCTATTTATGTGAATGTTATGGTTTGAATGTGAGGTTTCCCCCAAAAACTCATGAGTGACACATTGCAGGAAGGTTT